>NW_026899797.1:537500-936882 GCF_033153095.1 Gastrolobium bilobum | reverse complement strand
AAACCAAGGAGCTTGTTTTTCAGCGATCATTAGAAGCTGCTCATCAGGGAATGTCTCCTTGATATGATCTCCTTCTTGCGGGCTTGCTCTCTCTAATCGAGATAGGTGGTCAGCCACCTTGTTATCACTTTCTCTCTGGTCCTTGATCTCAAGGTCAAATTGTTGGAGCAATAGTACCCATCTAATTAGTCTTGGCTTTGCATCCTTCTTAGCAAAGAGTTGCTTGATTGCTGAATGATCAGTGAAGACTATGACTTAGGAACATATTAGATATGAACGAAACTTGTCACATGTAAATACAACTGCCAGCATCTCCTTCTCCGTCACTGTGTAGTTGGCTTGTACCGGAGTAAGAGTTCTACTAGCGTAGTAAACAGTTCTGAAGACTTTGTCTTTTCGCTGCCCAAGAACTACTCCCAAGCCGAAGTCGCTGGCGTCACACATTAGTTCAAAAGGAAGACTCCAATCTGGGCTTTGAATGATGGGTGCAGACATCATCCTCAACTTGAGCTCCAGGAAGGCTGTCAAACATTTTTCATCAAAATTGAACTTCCTGTCTTGCTCCAGAAGTTCACAAAGTGGTTTGGCGATTTTGGAGAAGTCTTTAATGAAACGTCTGTAGAACCCAGCATGTCCCAAGAAGCTTCTGATCCCTTTTACGGTGGTAGGGGGAGGTAGCTTCTCGATTACTTCCACCTTAGCCTTGTCCACCTCGAGGCCCTTGCTTGAGATTTTGTGTCCTAGCACAATGCCTTCTCTTACCATGAAGTGGCATTTTTCCCAATTCAGCACCAAATTGCTTTTGACACATCTTTTCAATACCTGTTCAAGGTTATTGAGGCAAGTAGGAAAAAAGCAACCAATGACAGAAAAATCATCCATGAAAATTTCTACTGTTTCTCCTACCAAATCAGTAAACAAAGCAAACATGCATCTCTGAAAAGTTGCAGGGGCATTACATAGCCCAAAAGGCATTCTTCTGAATGCAAACGTCCCAAAGGGGCACGTAAAAGTGGTTTTGTGCTGGTCTTCAGGAGCAACCGGGATTTGGTTGTATCCCGAATACCCATCTAAGAAACAAAAGAATTCTTTCCCAGCTAGATGATCCAGCATTTGGTCAATAAAAGGAAGGGGGAAATGATCCTTTCGGGTAGCATTATTTAATTTCCTGTAGTCTTGACAAATCCTCCACCCAATTATTTTTTTGGTGGCTATTAACTCTTGTTTGTCATTTTCAACTACAGTAATGCCACCCTTTTTTGGAACGCATTGCATAGGAGCAACCTATTTACTATCTGAGATGGGATAGATTATACCTGCATCAAGCCATTTGATGATTTCTTTTCTTACCACCTCCTTCATATTGGGATTCAGCCTCCTTTGATTCTCCGCAGATGAGCTGTCAGGGTCTTGGAGCAAAATCTTGTGCATGCAAATTGTTGGGCTAATTCCTTTTATGCCAGCCATGGTCCAGCCGATTGCTCCTTTGTAATCTTTGAGCTTTTGTGTGAGTTGAAGTTCCTGTTCATGGGTTAGCAAAGAAGAAATAATCACAGGGAGAGTGTTGTCTTTACCCAAATAAGTATATTTCAGGTGTTCAGGTAAGGGTTTTAACTCCAAGGTAGGTGGTTGCTCTACTGAAGGCAATTTCGGTCTTTGCTCTTGCTCTGATCGATTTAAGGATTCAAAGACCCTTTCTTTCCTTCCCTGGGGTTGGTGGAAACTGATGGATGCAAGGTATTCTTCCAGCTCCTCAAAGTCCTTAATGCCTATCTCTGGCTGCAAATGCTCCTGCTGTTCTTCTCGTATGACCGAGTCAAGGATCGAAATGCTAGAGCATTCCTCAGTGTTATCTTCATCAAACCTTATTGCTTTCATGACATTAAACTTCACTTCTTCTCCGTTTACACATAGAAAGTTCACCCTTTCTGACATTTATGATAGCATCACCGGTAGCCAGAAATGGTCTGCCCAAAATTATTGGAACTTCTTGATCTGCTTCAAAATCTAAGATGATGAAGTCAGCTGGTAGAATGAACTTGTCTACTTGGACAAGGACATTCTCAATTTTTCCTTCTGGCTTGGCTATAGATCGGCCTGCAAGTTGAAGAGTGATTGTGGTTGGTCTTGCTACTCCTATGTCAAGCTGCTTGAAGATGGAAGCTGGCATTAGATTTACACTTGAGCCCAGATCACAAAGTGCCCGACCAAGATAGTTCTTCCCAACTGTACACGGGATGGTGAATATACCAGGATCCTTTAGTTTGGGAGGAATTTTAGTCAGGTACTTGCACGATTGTTGAGTGAGGGCTACGGTCTCAAACTCTTCGATCTTTCTTCTTTTTGACAAAATGTCCTTCATGAATTTTGCATATGAAGGCATTTGCTCCAGAGCTTCTACTAGAGGGATATTTATGTGAAGTTGTTTCATCAAGTCAAGAAACTGGCTAAACTGCTTATCCTCGTGTTGCTTTTTCAACCTCTGTGGAAAAGGAGGCTCGATCGGTTCACTCCTTCTCTTGCATGGGGGAACATAAGTTGGAACTGAAACTGGTTCACTGACTTTTGTTGCTCCAAGTTCTGCTACAGGTGTTGCGTCATCCGATTTGATTTCAGCAGACTCATTGCTTTGGACCTTCTCTTCTGGTCCTGTCTGAGCTTCAAGGTGTGAAGGGTCAGTGGCTTCTTCAACTTCCTTTCCTATAGGCTGTTTTGCTGGTTCGCGCTTTCGAGGTCGTGCCACTAAGTTTGGGGGTGGTAAGGTTTTTCCATCTCGCAGGCTTATAGCATTACAATGCTCCTGGTTATCTTGAGACAGCTTTTCTGTATCACTAGGGAGTGTCCCTGATTGCCTCTGTTTGAGTGCTCCAGCCAGCTGACCAATTTGGGTTTCTAGGTTTCGCATGGCTGCGCTGTTCTGATTTATGTACTCCTTGACAGAAGTCTCAAAGGATTAGGACTTCCCTTCACCCTTATCCCAGTTTTGTTGGTTCTGCCTGGGATACGGGGGTCGGTTCTGGTAGTTTCCTCCACTACCTCCAGCATTATTCTGAATCTTCCAGCCTCGGTTATTGTTCCCTTGATGGTTGTCATTGCTCCTGTTGTTGTTGTTATACCCTCCTGCATAGCACACAGCAGCTAGATTGTTACTGTCCTCATATTCATGAGGACCTCCACAAGTGGGGCAACTCTGACTTGATTGAGTCAAAAGAAGCTGCTCAGTTGTTTTTTTCTGTTCCATGGGCTTCCAGTTTTTTATAGTGTTTTGGAGCGAAGCCATTTGTGCAGAAAGAGCATCAGCTGAGCTTAGCTCAAGAACTCCTGCTTTCTTAGGAGCACTGTGTCGTGTGGAAGGCCATGAAATATGTTTTTTTGAAAGTTTTTCCAACAACAGGTAGGTTTCTGGATAAGTAAAATCCAAAAGATCTCCCCCTGCGGCTGCATCAACAGTTGCTTTCAATGGTGGGGTTAAACCATGATAAAACGTGTGAATGAAGCCCCAATCAGAAACTCCATGATTCGGGCAGATTCGTATCAACTCTTTAAAGCGTTCCCACGCTTCATACAGACTTTCTCCATCATACATTTGAAAAGAAGTTATATCAGCCCTCACTTGGGCTTGTTTTGCTTGGGAAAAAAATCGGGTAACAAACTGTTCCGCCAATTGCTCCCAACTGGTGATAGAGTTTGGGGGCAATGTTCTCCTCCATTCTTTGGCTTTTCCAGCTAAGGAAAATGGAAAAAGCCGCATCCGCATGTTTTCTTCCGAAATACCATGAACTTTGAAATTGTCAACTATCTCAGTGAAGTTGTCCAAATGACTGTGAGGGTCTTCCATGGGTAGTCCATGGAACTGACCAGCGTTCATAATCATTTGGAACATTGCAGGTTTTATTTCAAAGTTCGGGATATTCAGAGGAGGGGGAACATATCCTCTTTCTGGACCATTTCTGAAGGGAGCAGCCATATCATTCAATGATGGCCCTCTTCCTTCATTCGGTCCTTGTTCAGGCTCATGATTATGATTTCCATTGTTATCATTGTTTACAACCTCCTCCATTGTACTGTTTTTCAACCTTTGAACTCTTCTTCTATTTCTGAAGGTTCTCTCGGGTTCTGGATCAAAAAGTACTATTTCCAGTCCAAGTTCTGTAGGTTCTGTGCTCATACAAATGGAGGAGGTTTATTAAAACAAAAAGACTGCGATTAAACAGAAAAAATGTTTCCTTAAAAACGCCCGTTCTTGCCAAATGATCCCCGGCAACGGCGCCAATTGCTTGGTCGAACCGAGAGTTGCTCGGGAATATTTCTTTCAGAGAGCAAGAGTGTAGAGTAGTAATCAGGATTGTCAACAGGAGCAATCTACTCTGACTAAGAGCAACCCTCTTCAACTATACGCAAGCGTACGTGTCAAGCAATATAGGGTATTATAGCCCCAGATTTATCGTCCTCAGGGAGCAGTTGTGAAGTAAGAAGCGCTAAAGGAAACTTAATTTGTAAAATGGAGCAATAAAAGAAATCACTATTCTCAGCTAAGCTTCACAAAGAGCAATCTCTGGGCAGCTAGTTAAACAATGTTAACCATTCTGAACCAGATGAAAGCAGTGAATGACTTAGCATGGTCATCGAATAAAATGGCATCAATTGAAGTAACTTTAAGAGCAGTCAACGAAATGAAAGTAAGAGCATCAGCTAGTAAAACACAGTACAGTTATCGTGAGGAAAAGGTTGTGATAGGAATTTAGTTAAGATTAATTTCAGGAAGAAAAAGATCAAGTAGGTGTTACGGGTTCCATGTTTTCATCTCTTTGGTTAACCCTGCCTGGTAGCATATTTTACAAGTGGATTTTGCTCCTTCCCTTGTTTTGCTATAGGTAAGCAGAGGGTAAGGCCTTACTCTCCATGTTACTCCATAGTACTTGGAGTTATATGCAAGGAAACCATGCTGCCTTCTCAAAAGAGCATGGATTCACATGGCAGTGCTCCCCATTCCAGGTGTTTATCCCTCCTTTCTTCACGCTAAACTACCCCAGGATTTTGAGAATGCTCTACACGCCTTTGTCAGTGTTTCATCAACCGAGTGGTCCCGGGATGAGGTTGCCAGCCCAAAGGGTTTCACAAAATCAACAAATTAAACCAAAGAGCAACTCAAAATTCATTTATAAAATATGTGTTCCTTACAAAGCTATCCTAAGACAAAAGGGATTACTTCTATGGAACCCTCACCTACTTAGAGGAAGTTAGCTCCTAGTGAGCATTTTTACAAAGAAATAAGAAAACAAAGAGATAACCAGTCCTAGGATGGGTGTTGATCCCCTTTATGAGGATTGTTTGTTCCTTTTATAGGGTTCTTCATTTGATTTTCATTGTTCCTTTCATCAAGGGTCGTGCTTTTTCTAAATCCTCTCCAATGGTAGCTTTGCTTCTTGCCAGCTTGGCCTTAAATGGAAGTGGTCCCCCTTGCTTTTGGCTCCCTTTGTGAGTAGGAGTATCGGATTCAGGGTGGCACCTCCACTCCTTCTGCTGTAGCTGACGTGGCGGCTCCCCATTGCTCAGCTTCTTTGCTTTCGTACTGTAGCAGAGGCAGCACCTCCACTCCTTCTGTTGTAGCTGACGTGGCAGCTCCCCATTGCTTCTTTTGACTGCTGTTGTACTATAGCAGACTTCTTTTTCCTTCCTGCGCAACACTCCTTCTTCTCTCTTCATTTTGTGGTTCCTTTTGATGGGCCTTAGGTGTCCTGAACAAAGCAAACTAACCCAATAGTCATATGTGAAAAAGATAATGTTAAATTTGCTCCAGGTCTACCTTAATTCCCACTTTCGGCATTGCTCTGGTCCACTATTCAAAACAGTTGCTCTATATGAAAAGAAGAAGGTTAAAGGGCGTGATTTATAACCAAAACATGGGTTTTGTGAAACAATTTGCACTTAATGGGCCTCAACTCTTGAGGACTATCAATCCATAAAAATCCATGTGTTGTTACTGTTAAGAGCATTGATTTCTTCCCTCATAACAGCAACCCATTCAATGGATTGAGCTGCCTGTTTATATGTGTCTGGCTCAACTAAAGAGCTGATATTATTACATAATGTGGAATATGCAACAGAAACACAATTGTAGGACATAACAGAGGAGATAGGATAGAGACAAGTACAAGAATTTTGATGAGGTGAAGTAGCATGACATCCAGTGATTAAGTTGCATTGGTAGTCCTGAAAATGTTTAGGTTGTACCTTTATACGAGTAGATCTCCTTGGAAGAGGAGGTACTGATGTATTGTCCAAGGATGCATGAGTGTCAGCATCCAAAGAAATTGGTATATAAGAGTTGTTTAAAACAAGATTTTCTGAAATTGGAATTTGATACTCAATATTAGTGACATCTTTAGGAACGGATTGCTCAAGTTCAATATGCCCTTATTATGGAGGCATATCATACAATGTAAAAGAATAAACAATGAGTGGCCAAGGGAAGTCTTGCTTGGATTGATTTGGCACAGAAAAGGGAAAATGCTCCTAATAGAAAATAGCATTTCTTGAAATTAAAATCTGTTTAGAAAATAGGTCATAGAGCACATACCCTTTGACACCATCTTTGTGACCAAGATAAATACATTTTCGAGCTCTTGGATCAAATTTGGAATGACTAGTTGTCAGGGTAGATGCATATGTCAAGCATCCAAATGTCCTTAAGTGGATGAGGACTGGTGGTTCACTGTATAAAAGTTCAAAAGGTGATTTTTTTTGCGGTGTTGGAGAGCAAAGCCTATTAATGATGTGAATAGCATGACTAACACAATAAGACCATAGGCTTCGTGGCAAATCGCTTTGAAAGAAAAGAGATCTTGCAATATTAAGAATGTGTTGGTGCTTTCTTTCAAAAGTCCTATTTTGTTGAGGGGACTCAACATAAGAAGTCTGATGGAGAATGTCTTTTGAAGCAAAAAAATTCATTCATACGAAATTCTTGGCCATTGTCACGCGAAAACATTTTACAACCACCTTAAATTGATTTTCAATGAGAGCCACAAAAGTCTGAATATGACTACGAGTTTCAGATTTTGATTTCATAAGAATCCCCCAAGTATAACGACTATAATCATCAACAACAGTTAAGAGATATCGGTGTCCATGAATTGAAGTGACAGAGCAAGGCCCCTATATATCTATGTCCACAATATCAAAAGCAGAATTTGAAGCTGAAGAGCTGTTAGAAAATGATAACTTTTTTTTGTTTTGCCAAATGACAAATATCACATGGATCATCTAAATGTTTACAAGAAATGAATGAAAATTGAATCATCATGGATTTTATTACAGACTTGGAACAGTGGCCTAAACGTGAATGCCACACTTCAGCATAGTTTGATTGTATAGCAAAGCTACTATTACAAGGATAACTATCCTTTATTCCATGACTACAAATTGCATTTTCAGAACTTGTATGTTGCAGCACGTACAATCCTTTCATCAACTCATCTAAACCAATCCTCTCTATGGAGGGCACTTGCTAAATAATACACATTGGATGCTGAAAAACAACACGACAATTAGAATCCTTTAGCAGTTTATTAACTGATATTAAGTTCACTGTGAATTCCTTGACATACAACACATTTGTTAATCTGAGAGAGTTTGAAAATACTACTATTCCAGAGAGATAAGAAAATACTTGACTCCCGTTAGGCAAAAAAATTGCAATACGCTTAATTTTCTGAATGTTAAACATATTTGCACAGGAACAAGTAATGTGATCTGTGTCCTCCGTGTCTAAAATCCATTGAGGATTAGAAGTACTCGATGAGGTCTCTATGGTTTCTGCATTAAGATCCTTAGCTTGTACCATGTTACTTGTATGAGGGCTCTGCATTGTCTGTTGGATCATTTCAAGGATCAATTTGTATTGCTCCTTTGTAAAGTTATCTTTCACATCAGCTTGTGAAGAGTTGTTGATCTTCTCCATAGTGTTTTGTACTTCATCAGTGCCTAAGGCTACTGCATTGGCCTTGTGTGTGAATCCTCTCTGCTTGAAACCAGGAGAAAAACCATGTTTCTCAAAACAAGTGTCAACTGTATAACTTGTTTTCCCACAGTAAGTGCAAAGTCATGATGGACCTGATCTTCCTCTTCTATTGAAGACACCACCACATCCTCTCCCACGTGGATAAGAATGTCTTCTCCCTTGAACCTGCTCCACAGAATTGTAGAATGATCTATGAATATCTTGATTAACAGTACTTTCTTCTATCTTTAGTTGCCTTTCTTGTTGCATGACCAAAGAAAATACTCTTTTGACTGATGGCAATGGGTCCATTAACATTATCTGAGACCTCACATTGGAAAACTGATCACTTAACCCCTTCAGAAAATGAATCGAGTAATCCCTTTCTCAAATCTTTTTGACTTCTGCTGAAATTGAACAGCAATGGTGTATGCATCTGCATGTTGGTGTTGGCTGCAAAGCTTCTAGTTCATCCCACATGATCTTAAGTTTGGTGTAGTAATTAGAAACATTACTATCACCCTGATGTAACTTGTATAGGTCATCTTGTAAATCAGAGATCCTAAAAACATCATATTGAGAGAACCTCTCTTTAAGATCATTCCATACGTCTAAAGCGCTATCCATCCATAATATCGATCGAGAGATAGAATATGTTATTGATCGATGCAGCCATGAAAGGACCATGGTGTTACATCTCTCACATGCTGCATACCTCTGATATGTTGGATCTGGTACCAATATTGCTCCATTCACAAAGGAAAGCTTGTTCTTCGAAATTTGGGCCATTTTCATGGCTCTAGCCTAACCATGGTAGTTCTTACCATTCATGAGTGTTGAAACTAATACAAGAGAAGGATTCTCATTAGGATGCAAAATATAAGGACTACCTGTATCTGAAGCATAAAAAATGTTCGATGCATTTCTTGAGGTTGTGCTCAAGTTCAAATTCTGATCTGCTACTGGTTCTCGACTGTCAGGGATCATCGCCATTAGAAAGAACCTCAGAGAATAGCAAGAGTCAAACAATCCATGAACAATTCATGAACAAGAAACGAATTTAAAGAAAATTGAAAATGGCGATCAGAGCTCTGCGTAGAGCTCTGATACCATGTTACAATTGAAGACAGAGAATATGGGAATATGAATTATCATTTGAGAAAGTATGAATCAAGTGAGTTAAGTTACACTTTTCACACATATATATAGTGTGAACTTAACAGAAATGTAGAGTAACAAAAAATGACTAACTAACTTCCTAACTAAACTAACTAACTAATACTCAACAGATATTGTGAATTTTGTGATAAACCTATATTTTAGAAATTAAGTATTTGAAAGTTTTTACATTATTATTCAAATGATGTAGAAAATATGAATTTCAAAAATTAATTATACTTTTATTTAATTTAAAAATGACTTTTATAATGTTTGACTTAGTTTTAATTTATACTGATAAATATTATGGAAGAATATGATTCATTTAAGACATGTTTATAATATTACGCTTGAATATTTGAGAAACATGTATTTGAACAATCCTAATTTTCCACCACATCCATCAACACTAAAATCTTATACACATTAATTCGATCAGTAATGAAAAAAAATATGTAACTCACAATAAAACTCAAAATGATTAATAATGAAACTCGAGCACACAAGCACTCAAACATCATAAGTAATTTGATACGTGAAGAACAACTAACCCTAATTTCATCCTTCATGTAAAATTAAAAGTTATATGCATCATTAAAACAGCTTTTGCATTAAAGGATCCTCTAATGATGTATTGTATTTCAAGAGAGGATTTTTAATTGTCTTGAATAAGAGTTGGATATTTATTTTTAGATCTTTTTAGGGAAATAAGGAAACATAAAGAAATAATAAAGAAAAACCTAATTGCGGATTATCCGGGGATACGCCACCCACATCAGATCATTACCCACAAATACCTTACCATCTTGTGGAGAAAAATTAAATACATGCACATTCCAATCATGGACAACTGTATAGGAAGCTAGCTAACCAACTATATTATGGCATTTTTGTGTGTATGAGACAACTTCACATTCCTTGGTCGTTTGATAAGAAAAAAAATCCTGGTAACTAAATTGAAGAAAGGTTAGTATTCCTTACACCCTGAAGCCATTAGTTTAACAGCTACTATTGTGTCTGTTATGTTTATGTTCTTTTACTAGAATCTAATTGGGCTGAGAATAGCCTAAGAGGCCTAGCCTAGAGCCCAAGAAACTTAGGGCTAAGGTTTTTCGGTGTCTATATAAATAGTCTCATTTTAGTCATCAACCTTCAGTGTTATTGCTGACAGATTTGAGAACTGAAACCCTAGAATACCCACACATTCCTCCCCCTTCCATTTTAGAATAGTCTGGAAGATACTACCATCCTCCGAAGGCCATATTCATATATTTGATTGTGAAGCTTCAGCAAAAAGATCTGTTCATGCTGTGACGCAGAGGAGTTTTCATGCTGAGATGCGAATGAGTGTTTGTGCTGAGACACGAAAGACGAGATTCCATGGCAGCAGAGGCGAGGGGGATCACCACACCGATACAAAGGGGGATTCTTGTAGATCTGCACAATAAGAGGTAATATTCTGTGAAACCAAGAACATAGATAATCTTTTGCATTTTAAACCACAACGATCTTTATACTTCTTCAGATCTAATTGTGCCAACATAGTCTCACCCTAGAAATACATCTATTTATTTCTTCTAAGTTTAGCCCATGAAAGAGCCCCAATGTTCTGCTAAGAGGGAGTTTCTACTTCCCAGACTTTTTTTTAAACCTGTAATCCATTGCCCAGAGCTATTTCTAATCACTCATCCACATCCTCTTATGTGACCTTTCAAATATATGATCCACCAATATTAATTTAAACCTAACCATCATTGGGAAAGATCAATTTAATCATAACCTCCCAATTAAGTGTTGCGAGGATTCCTTTTGAGGAAAGGCTAACTTCTGCTTGCATAATATCATTCACATATATTGTTGCTCTACAAACCACAACTTATGGGGTGAACGTGTTTCCTATTAAAACAAGGTCATTTTAATCTCTCCAAATAAACCAGTAGACCACTCCAAAAGTGGTTCTCTTGTTGAAGATCAATTGATCTTGAACCCATTTTGCTCTAGGTTAGGAAAATGTTTTCGGTGCTCCAAGAGCACAGAGTACGTGGTACTCCTTTTACCAAATATAGTAAAAAGTAACACTTTTACACTACCCTTACCTTTATATTTATTTCCTCTCGTATCCCACATTTTCCCATTTTTGGGCAAGGAGCATGTGCTTCTGGAGCACAAAAATAAGCTCCTAGGTTAGATGTTAATCAATCGGCGAAACTAAAACTAAAGAACCTTGCTTTGTCTATTTGTCAGACTAGTCTACACTATGGGTGTGCATGATAATCATTCTGTTCCCCAGCACTGTTTATGAGATGATACATTTTTTTTTTCTGATTCTGTGTCTAGGAAGAGTTCTGAGAATCAGAATTACGTTTGTTAACACATTTTATTTTTATTCGAAGAATTAGAATTATGTTTGTTAACACATTTTTTGTTATTCCAAGAATCAGAATTGTTTTTTGTTTTACAAATTTGATCAACTGTATAAGATAACAAATTGCAATAGATTTTAACCAAAATGCCAAAATTTCATATATTAAAAAAATATATCTAAAAATTATAATATTTTATTATCTAAAAATCACAATGCAAACATTATTGTTGTTGTATTGAATGGGAATGGTTGATTGATGGCCGAAGAGAAGGGTCAGTCAAGGTGGGTCTAGGCTTTTGGAGGTTAATGGAAAATGAAATGAGGGTTTCACCGTGGTAGTGGGAGTGGGTGTCGAAGGTGGTGGTAGGCGGAGAATAGGGTGGTTCGATGGAGGAAGGCGGTAGGCTTAAACGACGACAGTGATGGAATGGGTGTGGTTGTGTGAAGGTGTTTAGATGGTGAGTGGTCCTGTTGTAGTGGCGATTGGACAGTGAAGAATATGGTGGTGCGGTGGAGGTGAGTTGGATGAATGTCTATCTTTGGTGGCTGGGAAGGTTTACCGGCAGTGAAGCTCCCACGGTGGGCTGTAGGTTTTTTTGGCCGATGGAAGAATGGTGGTTTTGTAGGTTCGGGTTTAGTTCAAGGAAAAGGAAGAAGATGGCAGCGATGGGGTTGTTGGAAGGTTGCAGTGTGGGAATGAGTCACTAGTGGTAGTGTGTTTTTGGCCGATGGTGAAGGCCAGAAGTTGCATATTATGGCTTCTTGGTGTAATGGTGGGTCAGTTGAAGAGGATGAGATTTGGGTTTAAAGAAGAGGCTGGAGCTGTGAGGGGAAGAAATGACGAGGAAAAAAAGTCATTCTCATTTGTGCCCATAAACAGAGAAGCTAATATTTTTTTATTCTTTTTTTCCTTCCTCAACATACAAATTGAATCGGTTCATTCTATGAAACAAAAAAATAAATCGATTTTATCAAACACTGTTTCTATCCGTTTCTGTTCTTGAGAATATAAATTGAAGAAAAATTGACTCTGGGATGGTTGTCATGCACACCCTATATGTCCCTAGCATTACAATCTCTAAATATATAGTTACTATCCTCCACTTGGTGGTTGCATCTGGGACAAGAAGCATGGTTTGGCATGTCTCTCCTTACTCCACTTGTTGGTGAGTAAGGATTTATGTATGAGGGGTAACAATAAACAAATTCGTTGAAGATTTAAACAAAACAATGTTCGCATGAATAATAATTAAATATTTATTTCATCCCCAAAACATACATAATTTTACAAGTGAAGGAGATATAGCTATAATCTATGTTGCACAGACATCGACACGTGACACGACACTCTGACATGTTAATTTAAAAAAAATTAGATTTTGACACGTTAGGACATATTTCGATATTAAATAATATTTTTAACTTATAGGTAGTGTATATAATATTTAATATTTAATAATTTAATAAAAAATGAAGCTAAACTTATAATACCTATCAATTTTACAAAGAAATATAAGATATCATAAATATTTATATTAAACTCAATAAAATGGTAATTGTAATCCAACAAATCTAATAGTTGAAACTAGAAACATAACGCAACGCAACTTTTGAATCCTTTTTTAAGTCTTTTCAACGCGTGTTGGAGTGTCGGAGTATCGGCGAGTGTGGAACACGATACATCAAGTTTTTTGAAGTGTCGGTGCATCATAAGCCCTAATCTTATTTGTTCATCTAAAATTGGAAGTCATCAACAACTAAACTTTTACACTAAAAAATATGCGTTTAATATATCTACTATAAGTTAGAAATAAAATTATCTCCTACAGATACATAAGAATGAGTAGGGCCCAATAAGGAGAAGCCAAAGAAAAGGAAAAGATGGATCACATCTAATTTCATCTATCTCCTACAGATACATATATAAGAGTGAGTATGGCCCAATAATGGGTTGAACTATTGTGGATTTGACGCTTGGACTGTATCCCACAATGGGTGATGTATATCTCTATGTAGGTATGGGTACATGTAGGTATGGGTACGGTATGCAAAAGAACTAAAAAACTGAATTGCACATGAAAAAACTGGTTTTTAAAAAGCAGTTCTTGAACTGAATTGGTTTAAAAAACTATGAACCAGATTGATTTTTTCTTCTTCTTCTCTTATTTTTTTTTATCTTTTTTTCCTCTATTTTTCTTCTTTATTTATTTTGTTCCTTCTTTTATCTTTATTTTGTTCTTTAGTTTTTATTTTTATTTTTTCTCTTAAGTATTTTTCTCTCTTATTTTCATTTCATTTTATTTTTTAATTATCTATTGCTTTTTTTTTTCAAATGTGTAGTATCATTTGTATTTTTTATTTTAATTTTTCTTCAATATTTTCATACTTTTTTTCAAGTTTGGTTTTTTGAACCGAATTACTTTAATTCGGTTCAGTTTTTTAAAAAATTCAGTTCAATTCGACCCATACCTACCCCTGCGTGCAGGTGCTCGAAGTAGTAGTGGTATGGAACAAAGTATCATGAGAGACACCATAGGTGCAATCTCAAGCAAGGATGAGAAAGGGAAAATGTGTATGGGCATGGTGGTTATAGATTTTGATAATGTAACAACTCATAAATATATGGTAATTTTCATATATCTATTCAATGGAAGAAGAAGGATTAATATAAATGAGAATTATATTCCCTAATGCTATGAGAGAGAAAAGGAACCTAACCGTTTTTGCCCACTTCTCACTGTCGTGTGTGAGGAATTGTTTCACTACTATGTGTAATAGATGAGTTATGCAGGGGGGTAAGAGATTCTCAAATGAACCTTTAGAGGCCAATCCACATGTAGTGGGCTGTTAAAGCCGGCCCGGAGCACACGTCATTATATTTTGTACGAGTAGTAACAAGCAGATTAGAAATGTTTTTCTTTAGCAGGATCCATTAAAATTTCTGCAAGAAAGTCTAGCCCGCCTATCATCTATTTAGCGGAAGTAAGAATAAAATTATTTTTTTAAAAAAAAATTGAAATGTCAAGAACGAAAATAATAACGTTTGTATTATAAAAGTGTAAATTTACTGTAAAATGAACCCAATTTTTGTATACCTGCAGGCTGCAGCTACCACACACAGAGTTAGGCCAAGTCAGATTTTAAAGGAAATTCAATGCTGAAATTCGTTAGTTAATTCAGCTAATATACAAAACCTTTATGAACAAATTAAACTCAAATTATTTATTAATATCGTATGCAAAGAAGCCACATGCTTTCATTATACAGATGTCCTTTGGAATTCACTACATATAAATATTCATTTCTGCTTTGATATCACACACACACACACACACATATATCTTAAGGCATAAAGAAATTAAACTATAGCAGATATATGGAATATTCATTTAGATTTATAGATTATGATTCATCTAGCTAGCTATCAGACATGGTAGTCCAGCTGAACATCCTTAGCCATCAATGGCTCATACTTTGCTTGATAACCTTCCAGGTGATCTGATAAAACAGACTTGTCAATATTCTGATTGTGGTAAGATTTGCAAACAAAATAAAGCACAGTTTGCAGAACAAGCATCAACAAAAACAAATGAGACAACAACAAGAAACATAGTATCCCATATGATGTTCTTCCAATGGAGCTCATTCCGAACAGCTTCCATCCATTCACAACCACCATCATGAACAAAAACTGTATCAGAAAGAAGGAAACATTGAGCTTCAAACAAATGAATACGGACAAACCCATCTTCCCCTTTATCAATTCCTTGCTCTTCGTCATTGCTTCAAATGCGTACGAGTCTTCCAACACGGTAACAACACTAGCTAATTGCCAAACCACTGTCAGATACATAATCCCAATTAAATATAAGATCGTTATGACCAACAAAATTGCAATCCCACCACTTCTTACACCAATCGTAAGTGCCCATATGATTATAACCATCACTGCCATAACGTTGTAAACGAAAAAAGCAACAACGGTGCACAAAAAAGTTACCACAAGCCTCTTCCAGACCTTTGGGACAACGCTTATGACCTTGTTGAAAGTTACCTCTCTGCCAGTGTAAATGGAAGCGACGGTGTAAACCACCGCAGAGGTGGAGATGAGGGAGAAGATGAGCATGAAAGTGAAGTAAACTAGCTTGAAGAGAGTCAAAGTGGCCCATTCGGATGAGATCATTTCAATGAGTTTCTGTTGTTGGGGTGTGCCAGGTTCGGTTTCGGTGATTTGCACCGAGTCATGTACAATCTTCCCGAAGAGGAAATCGGACACTTGTATGTGACCGAGGAAGATGAAGGTGAGAGGGAGGATAAGAGTTAAGGTAATCTGGCTGAAGATCTTCCTCCATGAAAATATGATTTTGTAGGATTCTTTGTACACGCCTAAGAGCCCAAGAAATTGCATATTTTCTTGTTTTGTCTCCATGGTTCTGTTTGGAGAGGTGTGGAAAACGTAAAGGTTTTAGGGACGAGTGAATAGGAAGAATAGGTGATCACTATTTAAAGGGAAGACAATATACCAAGCGTTGACATGAAATATGGTTAGAAACTATACCCTTTTACTTTATAAATGAGTTCATGTTCAAAGACAAAGGATATTTTGCTTTTGCTAACAGTACAGCGTCTAATATTTACAATTTAAAAAGAAATAAATGTGTTTCCTCTTTTCTTTTCTTTTTGGTTACATGTTTTCTTATGTTGCATGAAAATATGAGATAACAAAAGTAGAGACAAATTACATGTGGATCCCACATTTTATATTAGAAAAAAAAAATTAATTAACACAGAAAACGAATTAGTGTAGGAAAACTTTTTGCTCTCCTATTGCATAAGAGTATAATTTCCCTTTCTTTTTTTCTTTCCCAGTTTGATTTTGTAGATATATATATATATATATATATATATATATATATATATATATATATATATATATATTATTAAGGGATAAATTATTGTACCTACTTTTTTTTTTATGTCTACTACTTTTTAATATTGTTGGATCAAAATCTTTACTAACCTTCATCATTTATCTCTTTTCTCTTAAGATTCTAATCTAACAGTATTGGAGATTAGTAGGTAAGACATGAAAAAAAAGTAGGTAGAATAACATATCATTGTTATTAAATAAAAATGTAAGAAGAGAAAAATATATGATTTTTAAATGAGTGACTGTGATCAAATAACATGATCATATGATTAATATGTCCACATGACCATTTTTTCACATAAAAGATATAAATTCATATTTTAATGCTTATTTGTGGTAATAATTCAGATCGTACTCGTGAATCGTGATAGTATTTAAGGCTAAAAATACCATTTGCTTCACAATAAATCGAATGTAATAAACCAATAATTTGTTGATAATTAATATAGCTGAAAAATCAAATGAAAAGTTCAGCTTCTCCAAAAAATACAAAAGTAAATCACTTTAAAAAAAATAATTCACCGTATATTTGACTGTTATATATCTCTTAAAGCTATTGCGGTGTGGAAAAACCTGATTAACACCTAAAATTTAATTAAAAATATTTATGACTGAAACTATTTAATTTAATTTTGGATTATTTTAATATAAAACATTTCAAAGACTATTTCATACATTATTCAAATAATTTAAACTTTATGGTAATTATTATCACAATAAAGTATTTTTAGTCATTTAAATACTGTGTCCATAAAAAATATTTTTAAAAAAATATTAATTCAATGATCAGAGTTTAAAAATATTATGTTTAGAATAATTAAAATTAGGCAAGAAAAAAGATATTTTGTTGAATCCTTGTGTAATAATAGACCGAATCTGATTCCGCTTTACATATTACTTGAACTTATTTTTTTCATTCTTATATTAGATTTTAAGTTTTTATAACGAAATAATTTCAAATTTTTCAATAAATCAATTTTTTTTTTTTTTTTCTCTAAACGTTGATTGAACAATAGCTGCCCGTAGTTTCGGCGAAAGCGAACGGGGGCTTCCAGTTCCAGATAAGCAAAGACTTCTGTTTTGTCATGAAAGGATACGGAAACGAAGACCGACTTATCTAGTCGTTACCGTAATGCAGGGGGTGAAGAAAACGAGTAAGATTAAGAATTGTCCTCCTTCAACTCAGACAAAAACTTTCTTCGGTCTCATCAAGGACGATAGTTCCCATAAAGAGACAGTGATACTATGCTGAAAAATTGGCTTTTCCTTTTCTTCTTTTTTTAATCGTATTTTTCTTTTTTCTTTTTCTGGTAACACATTTTTAAAGGTTTGTTTTTTTTAAAGTTACTTTAGATAACTTTATCTATTATTCACTGAAACGACGTCGTTTTGGAGCACAAATCATAGTGTTTTTATAATTTGAATTTTTTTTCAGGATTATAATAGTTTTTATCATTCTAATTTTTTATTTTTTCAATTATAAATCAATGAACATTAGACAAAGTTGTCTAAAGTATCATTAAATACTTTTTCCCCTTTTTTAATCGTATTTGTCCACATGTAACTTTGTTTTTACAGGAACTCATTACTCACAATACACAAGCATAACCAAATTCATAGTTTGAGGATGCATCTTTTTGTCGCATTTTGATTAGTGAATATGTTAGCGAATAATATAAATTATTAAAAAGTCTTCATCCATGCTTTTGGGTTGAATTGATTATTCTATTGAGGGGACGTGTTAAAAAATAATATAAACCATTAAAAAATCTTCACCCATCAGCCTAGACTTTTGAGTTGAATTGGTTTTTAACAGAATATTAGTTCAGGGATTATGACCATGAGTTACTTCCATTTCGAGCTAGGTAACATTGTCTTGTGCTGCACAAATTCATTTTCTTTTGGTCGGCTTTTCTTAATTTCATCTGAAAGTGGTGGCAGTGAGGATCGAACTCGTAACCTCGTGGTCACTAAAGCTCTAATATTATGATAAAATTCAATTTAACCCAAAACCTTAAGGCTTTGGGTGAGATTAGATTAATTATTTTATATCTCTATAATAGATTTTCTTCATTATTATTTTTATTTTTTATTGCTGGTAATCATATATGATTTTCATAGATTGGTTTGATTTTTTATTTTTTATTTAAATAATGAGATTGACACTGCAATTGGTGATTCTAGGACTGCTTAACGGTGGATTTTGATTATATTGGCCAACAAATGATCAATGCACGTTTTCAGACGGTCAGCATGTGCATTTTGGGTCTTTTTTCTGCCGTTAACGTAGATAAGTTATTTACATTGAACTCAAAACGATATAGTTTTGGGAGTGAATACAGATAACTTATCTATATTCACTGTATAAATATATATATGCTTGCAAGATTTTGTTTTTCTTGACAGAGACAAGTTGCCTTGTTCCGAACTTGGTCCTTTCTTGTTCATTCTCACTCTTCATTGTTTTATTTAGTTAGACAGAGTCATAGACGACATTTCTTATTTCACGTTGATAGACTTATTTTATACCAAATATTGAAAGGTCTTTAATTTTCTCTAAAGCTCATTCAACTGCTTTTACTTGTCTAACATAAATAAGTCTTTTTCGTCCACTTATTTGCACGGCGTGCACGCTCACGTAGATACAACCTACTTACAGACAGATAATTGCAACTTGTCTCTAATTAATATATAGTTATATACGTATCTAAGCCGGTCGATTTTCTCATTTACGATAACTATGCTCTATAAGATTTTTGTTTTCATTATTGGCAGTGTACATTTGTAAATTGGGGGCCTACTAGAGTTTTGAACCAATAACCTCATGCAAATTACTTAAATTTCTCACTTTTAATATATAAAAAATTATTCACCAAATAAAATTAGGATTTAGTGTGTGTTCTTTTAATGGATGTAAGTTGTGTCCTTTTAGTTTTTTATTCTAAGTATTGTTATAACATGAAAATTTGTTTTTTTTTTCAATTTCCACGCCAGTTGATGTGACTGAGGAAAGAAAAAAAAAATTAATTTTTCATATTATAACTATGTACTACTACCGAGAGTACATATAAAAATTAAAAAGACACAACTTATACCATTTTAAAGCACAAATAGTTTTTCCGTAAAATTATCTATAAACTAAATAAATAAAATATATATAATTTAATATAAAATATTTGGTGATGTTAATCCATTAAATAATTTAAAAAATAAATATATTATTTCTCACTTATTTTAAAATATCCTCACTTTAAAATAGTATTTTTCATTATATACAATACATTATGTACATTGATTAATAATTTTGTGTATCAAGAGAATAAGGAAATAGAGTTAGTTTTACGCAATGTTATCAAACCCGGCCCGATGACCGAACTGGTAGAGGTACTGGGTCAATGGGTCACTGGTTCAACCTCTTAAACCAGATAAATATATATTAATTTAAATTTTATATTTCATATTTCAAAATTTTTTTAAAATTATGACATAAAATTAATATTTGTGGCATCAAAATAAAATAAAAAAACACAAATGCAATACTCGTTATAATAAAGAACGTAAAAATAATAGAAATAAAGAATTGTAAATTTAAATAATAAAAAATTAAAAAAGAAGAAGATATAGATAAGAAATGAGTGGCCCAAATGAAATCAGATGCCAAAAAGTAAAACAGTCCATGGTTTTGTGATTTTATTGCGCAAGTCTCTCTCTCCTTGTTTTCTCTTTCTCCTGCATATCGTTTTGAAATTTCAGTTTTTCTCTCTATGTCTTCTCCTCAATGGCAATTGGACATCATGCCGATGCTTTTTCTAATGTCTTCGACTTCTTCATCGTCTTCGACTCTTCCTTCTTCTTCTCTATGTCTACACTGTATGGTTTCATTCCAAAAGTTTTTTTTTCTGACTAGGCGAGTCACCGATTTTAGTAAAAACGGTCGGTTCACTCCGATTCGCACCAGGTCACGCCGAGTCACGTACATCTTCTATCTATTACTCTACCCGGACTGGTCACATGACCGGTTTACTGGTTTTGGGTTCGAACCGACCGATCCGATCCAATTTTTGTAACATTGACATAACTAATTCATCATCCTCTTCGTTAGGGTAGTCATTTGACTCATCTATCATTTCTTTTTAAACAATTTGAGGTCATTTTCCCTTGTCATTCTTTTTGGCAATATCTTTTGTTTATCAACTGCTGACATTTTCTTGTTCTTGTATGATGATACCTTTACTTTTTATCATTCTTCTCGGCTTTAAGATTTCGAGGACCTAAAAAATAAAAAATGTACATAACAAAATCTACAATTACATATATAAATAAATGAGATAAGGCGTTTGACTAAAAGAAACACTATACGAGCAAATATACCTCTCTTTATCTTTTTGCTTTGGTCTCCTTCATCAATGTTGAAGACTAATAGACATCCATCGAAGATTCCCCATCCATTACAGAAGGCTCCACTTGCTCAATAATCCATTCATCATCGAAATCTAAATCTGATAAACAAATAGGATCATTTGTGTCTCCTTTCTTCTCCATTTGCTTTTGCCTAATTTCAAGTTAGAGGTTGTATTAAACAAAGACAACAACATTCAACCTTTGTTGCTCTAAGCAGTTTCTTCTCTTAGAGTGAATTTGATCAAACACACTCCTTGGCTTTCTTTTGCGTACGTGTGCTCATCTATCCTTTAATAGAAAGAAGCAATTTCTCTGGTCGAAATTAAGCTACGAGCCATCTTTGATGGCGGTAGAACAGCTAGCAAGTGGTGTGTGCCCAGCGTTAACGAGCTCATGAATTTCACTTTCAAGCGAACCTCATGCCTTATGGTTTTAGAGTTTGTTTGAGGATAAGTCTTTAGAATGGTTATATATACTTTAGAAAAGGGCTATCTCTCTCTAGCTTTCCTTTCTTGCTTGCGTGCCTACCTACTTGCTTGCTTTCTAGCCCCGATGCCAATGCCTTTCCTACTATCGAGTCTTTGCAATCTTCTGTCATTCCTCGAGTACTATCCCTTTGAAATGGTTAAACTTTTTTTCTTTCCATGTAAGAACCCGCACCGCTAAATAATTAATTAAATAAGAGTATCGATGCCGGAGCATGGATTTGATAAAGATTATGCATAATTATGGTAAGATAAATATTTAGAAAGTCGAATAATGTTTAAAGTTGCTTTTCAGACGAAAAGTGCAGATACCGGTTCTGATTCGCAGTATAAATGTGTACCGGTGAAGTATCCCAAAAAATTATAATAAAAATATAAATATTCCTAAAAAAAATATCTAGGTCGATTTTTGCAAGTTTGGAGTAAGAATAATGAGCGTTGATGTTAGAACTAATACTGGCCATGTATAAAACGCGTGCCGGCAAAGTGCTGCGAAAATTATAAGAAAAATATGATAAATCCTAGAAAAATGGCTAGGTTTAGAATATGAAGTTTAAAATTAAAATAATTAGCGGAGCTATTAGAAATAATATGGATGAATTAAGTTAATGCACCTTTAAATAGGAGGGCACATTAACCTAGGTCAGAAATATGCACCCTCCTACGTGACACTCAGAAGCTGCACTTTGCTCTTCACATTTCCACCACCCATCTTCTCCAAGGAAACCTTCAAGAGACAACTTTTTCTCTTGATTTCTTCACAAAAACTCCATTTTTGAGTGTACATAAGCCTAGGGAGGTTGAAAGGCACTCCATTTCTGAGTTGTAGCCATTTAGTAGAGTCAGTTGAGGGCTGACTTCTTTGGTTAGTGAAGGGGGAGCCATTTCATTGGCACTTGAAGCTTCAAGAAGCTATTTTGGGAGAAAAATAGACCAAGCTTGTGAACCATTTTCGTGGCCTTGAAGTGGCAGAATCATTGAGTTGAGTAGAGAGCTCCAAGATCATCCATTTCCTCTATTTTGGAAGCTTGGTATACATTCTCAACCTTTGTTCATGAGTTTCTATGTTAAAGATTAAGTATTGGCATGTAAAATGATATGATTAAGTAACTAACATGAACATTGTCCTGAATGTGTTTAAAAATACATGTTTGAACGTCTGGTCACATGAAAAATGAAGTCTTGGAAGGATACCTTCGTGAAATGCAGAACAACATTTTGTCGTGAAATGTCCGAATATGATATCCGAATATTGATATCCGGATATGGATATCGGGATATTGGATTTGTGATATCCGGATATGCCTCGAGGAATATCCAGATATTCTGGAAAATTCGTAGTTTGAGCCATTCTGTCCAAACAGAGGTGTGGTTTGGATTTTTGGATCCTATAGTGGCTAGGGTGAACCCTGTAATGAAGAAACTAAGTCAAAATATATAATATTGAAGACTTATGGCTTTGAGAGAAGCCTACGGTCATTAAACGGTAAAGGAAATGTGTTTAAATATAATGAAAACCTAGACTATGAATGTTGATAATGTGAATATTATGAAACTAGATCCTTCACTATGCTGGACCTTGTTATTGCTTGTGACCCTATGGACACCGTGTTGTGAGGAAGGAGTTAGCTTGACAGGTAAGCTTCTGGTCCTCGGATTGATCTGTTGCTTGTTCCATCGACCTCCATGGGAGGGTGATTTATGTGCATGGTATGGTTTTATGAAAATGATATATGCATTGTTATATACCTAATATATGTGGATATGCCTGTTGATCTAATGTATGGATGTGATGTTGATTACTTACACGATCAGGCTGCGTCCCTGGTGTGTAAGACATACGGCTGCGACCCTTATGTTTAGGTAGGTCGCAGACGTGTATAATTCCTATCATGTTCTCTGGCCAGTTGAACCACACTTGCATATAAGGGTGGCTATACAGGTATTGACCCGCGGGTTGACCCGTGACCCGACCCGCCAAATCACGTGTCGTGTCAACCTGCGGGTCAGGGCGGGTTGTGTCAGGGTTGTGTAAATGTGACCCGTTTTTTTTTGTGTCGGGTCACGTGTCAACCCGCGGGTTCGCGTGTCAACCCGCACAGTGTCATTTTTTTAATTTTCAATTAAATATTTTATTATATTATTATTTTTATTCATTTATATATTGATATATATAGTCATTGTTTAGTATAGAAAAGAATACAAGGAACTAAAAATCTCAAGAAACAGAAGCTAATCTTTTTTTATTTTATTTTTTATTTTTTTGTTGTTTTTAATTTATTTATTTTTCAAAAAATTCCACTTTTTTTTAAATTTTAAATTTTGTGGGTCGTGTCGTGTCGACCCGTGACCCGCAACGGATCGTGTCAGGGTTCGTGTTTTGTGACCCGTTTACAAAACTGGTCGTGTCAAGGTCGTGTCAAATAGTGTACGGGTCGAAAACGTGTCATGTCGTGTCGTGTCTGGTTGACCCGTATTGCCACCCCTACTTGCATACATCACATGAGATATTAGCAGTGGTATTTGACTCGCTGAGTATTCATATATATTGTCATGATTATACTGTTTTATCAGAAACATGCATTGTACTTAGCTTTTTGAACGTATATATATACTTGTAAGTGAGCTTGGGGCGGAAGAGTCCTTGAGGACCCCTTGTCTTACTGAGATTTTTTGTTAGAGATCTCACCCCGTGTGGGGCATATTTTCAGGTACAGGTACCTCTGAGGTTGAGACCTCTGGCGTAGGGAGGCCGAAATTGAGCTGATATTATGCATGCTGCCTTACTGTCATATCTGGTCATGATTATGCTTTATTATTGCTATATGGCTTTATGGTTTGAGACTTGATTTAGATATGTGTTTTATTTGGGGAGCATGAGGGTTGTCCATGCCACATTGGTATAAGATATGTTCATTCCAGACTTGAGTTGTATATTGTATCAGAATATTGTCCAGTCTACAAGTTGTAGTTTCGTGACTTGATACATAATTATATTATGAGGTTATTCAATGTAGTTATTTATTGCAATTTACATACAGGCGATATTTTGAAAAGAAATAAGTAAATTCACTTGGTTAATATAATATGATTCATAATTGAAAAAAGTTAGCTTTCGCATTTATTGAGCTGCGCTATTACCATTTGTATGTTTAATACACCGGGTGCACACGGGGTGTTACAGTCTACAACCTTCAAGTACGATTAAGAAATAATGGATTGGAATACCAGGAAGTAAGTATGACTAAGGTCAGAGTCTGGTTGAGTAACTCATGATAGAAAGAGTCCTTCATTTCTAATGTACCAATCACAATAAAAAAATAGAAAACGAAGGAAAATGACAATTAATTGTAATTAATGTATTAATCATAATTAATGTATCAATCACCAATCACAATTAATGTTCACAATTAATTTTGATCGCAATTAATGTATCAATCACCAATCACAATTAAAAAATAGAAAACGAAGGAAAATGACAATTAATTGTAATTAATGTATTAATCATAATTAATGTACCAATCACCAATCACAATTAATGTATCAATCACTATTCACAATTAATTTTGATCGCAATTAATGCACTAATCACCAATCACAATTAATGGATCAATCACCAATCACAATCAATTGTTTGTGATACTATTGTTACAAATTTGAACGATGTTTGTGAGAGATAAAATATGTCAAATGAAGTGTCATTGAGTAGATCTCAAAAAATTATGTGAAATAAAATAAAA
The DNA here is from genome assembly GCF_033153095.1 of Gastrolobium bilobum. Taxonomy (NCBI): domain Eukaryota; kingdom Viridiplantae; phylum Streptophyta; class Magnoliopsida; order Fabales; family Fabaceae; genus Gastrolobium; species Gastrolobium bilobum. The sequence goes on along the minus strand of NW_026899797.1, from coordinate 911,801 downwards.
AATATCTGATTTGGATATCCGAATTAAAAGTTATGGCCCTCCAAAGTGATTGGTGATTGATACATTAATTATGATTGATACAGTCAAAAGTTAATCCCATTTGTATGCTAATTGTGATTGGTGATTGGTACATTAATTGTGATTGGTGATTAGTATATTAATTTTCTTTTTTTGATTGTGATTGATACATTAATTCTGATCGGACAACGAGATTGTGCCACGTAGCGCACCAAGTTCGCTAACCCAGGTAGCGAACTTTGTCCAGTCAGCTTTTCCTGCAAAAGTGTGCCACATGTCACGAAATTATTGGCTACCAAGTTCGCTACAAGTAGTAGCGAACTTGGACACGTGGCAGTCAGCTTTTCCTACGAAAGTGTGTCACGTGTAACAAAATCATTGGATACCAAGTTCGCTGGGCACTGTAGCAAACTTGTCCGCGTGGCATATTGAAAAATAACACTGTTCGCGAGATATTTGGGTAAAAAACTTAATGAACAGTAGTATTTTAGTCACTGTTCCGATTTGCTCATTGACGTGACTTCGGGATGTAGGATAGAGAGACTGAGAGTCAGAAGAGATAGCAGAGAAAGAACAGTATCTCAATGCCATTTAAGCAAACTTATATGAAAATTTAATAAATGCGTCGCAATTTGTGTTACGGTAGTACTAAAACTCTGAAATACTCCAAAATCATAGAATTTCATATTTGGCCATCAATTTTATATGGACTCAATGATAGCCCCTCCCACTTTTGTTTCTTCCTTAGGGTGTTCGTTCTTTTCTCCACACAATATAGTCGAGTATACGAGTGGTGTACTCGAGTAAATTCCATCAACAACCCAGTTCACAAACAATACTTGAGTATGACACTTGTGTATCTTAATATTTATTGTTTCACGTAATATACTCTAAGTACATAACTTAGTTAGGTCAAATAGGGACAGGTGAGTGAAATATTTTGGTACGACAGTGAAGCAATAATTTTTAATTAAATTAGGGGTACAATGGTCAAAAAAACCACTTAATTCGCTCAATAGATTCAATCTACTCGGATTTTACAGGATTTAAATGACTTCCGGATATCATTTTCCTTTTAAGAAAATAAAAATCAAGCATTCATTAATATATTATGCAAAGAAAAGCCACAAGCTGATGATAATCCTCGGGAATTCAATGCACACACATATCTGCTCAATTTAATTTCACACATACAGATATTTCTTATGACATCAACAAACTATAGCAGATATACGCATAACAATTTAGATAAATAATGTTTGATCTATCTATCAGACATTGTAATGCTCTAGCTGAACATCTTTAGCCTTCAATGGCTCATATTCTCCGTGATAAACTTCGAGGTGATCTGACAAAGCAGACTTGTCAATATTCTGATGGTGATAGGATTTGCAAACAAAATAGAGCACAGTTTGGATGACAAGCCCAAACAGAAACAAATGAGGCAAAAGCGAGAAACACAATATCCCATATCCTACTGAGCTCATTCCCCATCCTTGCATGACCGCTTTCTTGAACAAAAACTGTATCAGGACAAATGAAACATTGAGCTTCAAAAATATGAGTATGGACAAACCCATCTTTCCCTTTATCAATTCCTTGCTAATCATCATGGCTTGAAATCCACACGAGTCTTCCAACACTGTCACAACACTAGCTAATTGCCAAACCACTGTAAGGTACACAAACCCTATTAAATATAATATCGCAATGACCACTAAAATGACAATCGCTCCACTATGTACCCCAATTGTAAGTGCCCATATGAAGATAACAAACACTGTCATAGCGTTGTAAGCAAAGAAAGCAACGAAGGTGCACAAAAAAGTGACCATAAGTCTCTTCCAGACCTTTGGAACAACGCTCATGACCTTGTTGAAAGTTACATCTCTTGCGGTATAAATGGAAGCGATGGTGTATACCACTGCAGATGTGGATAGGAGTGAGAAGATGAAGAGAAAAGTGAAGTAAACGAGCTTGAAGAAAAAGAAAGTGGCCCATTCAGAGGAGAGTATATCAGAGAGCTTCTTGTATTGGGGTGTGCCCTGTTGGGTTTCGATTATTTCCTGTGTGTTGTGCATAATCTTCCTGAAGAGGAAATTGGACACCTCTATATGAATGAGGAAGATGAAGGAGAGGGGGAGGATTAGAGTTAAGGTGATCTGGCTGAAGATCTTCTTCCATGAAAGTATGATCTTGTAGGATTCTTTGTAGATGTCAAAGAGCCCAAGAAATTGCATCTCTTCTTGTTCTCTGTCCATTGCTCAATTTTTCTTTCGATAGTGTTTTAGTTTGCAATGGTGGGGAAGCTATGGATTGAGAATAGATGATGAAGAGGTAGGAGACTATAATAGCAAGAGAATGCGTCAAAGTTTTATATCGTGGTAGCAAATTAGACTCAGTTGGTCTTCCATGCGCTCTAACTAGCGCTACTTTTTAAATGAACGTGTTATTTGACAAGTATAGGTCAATGGTGAAGTTTGTTCAAGGGAAAAGTGTGTGTCATTTTAAAGGACGTAAAGTTGTGTCATTTTAAGAGAGTAAAAGAGATAGATAAACGAGGAGAGATAGTTGACAAAAAAAATAAAGGTATGGATCCCACCTCTTTGTGAGAGTGAAAGGATATAAGTTATGTCATTTAAAAGGATAAACATTTTTTCTTTTGTTTAATAATGTCCAATACTACATAAATAAAAAGGAAAAAAATGTGCTTTCCACGTGTTTTCTTTTTCTCAACGATGTTTAATTACCACGATAGTATAATTAATCAAAATTGTCTAGAAGTTTAATTAATGTTTAGTAAATGGTGAGCATTATAATTTTGTTATTAACAAAATCACTAGTTTACTGAGAATTGATTAACTGTCAAATATTTGTTTTTCTTTGATTATTCTTGTTTACTCTAACAATAGCATTAATGAACATTATTTTGATAAGAATCAATTTAATTACTGGTACAAAAAGTTTTACCTAGATGTTTGAATAATTACATCATACCCTGATGGCATACAAATGCAAGGCCAAAAGAGGAATTTACTATGAGATACAAAATAAAAGAAGATTCATTGGTAGTGGACAATATTTCCGGAAAAATCAATGGCTTTGATTTTGTCTTGAAGGACGGCGAAGAACAAGTCTTCGGAAAGATATAAAGTTATTGTTGTGCAAGTATTTAATATGAACCACACAAGAGATTGGGATAATATAAATCAAGCTCTAAAATGAATTGTCAAATCATTTTAATATTTAAGTACTTAACATCAGGAACTAAGCTAAGGCGAAGACTACGAAAAAGATTATATCTCAATAAATAAATAACAACGCTTCATTTTTGTTCTTTTTTATAACTTTCTTCGGTTTCTTCGATACTTCCAATTTCAAATCCTTGTCAAATAAATAAATCCTGCCATATTATTTATAGGGATGTTTTTTGCTTCTTTTTGTTTTGGTAGACTCCAAGGTGCTCTTTTACATAAATTATTGATGTTTTATTTAATTTTATGCTGAAAACTGATTATTATTTTTTTTTTAGTGGAAGTTCTTATGTTCTTTATATGAAAAAAACAAAATCTTTACTTAAACCCTGGTTTGGCTCTATAAATAAAATGCTACCATGATGCTGTTGTAATTCAGTTTATAAAATAAGCCAAATTTCTTGTTTAAATTGGTTTTATTTTATTGTATTCTCCATATTTAATTTTTGTTTTGATATTAAACTCATTACTTTATGGGTGCATATTTTCTTATGTTGTAGAATAGTAGGAGAGAAAAAAAGTAGAGATAAGTTAAATGTGGGTCCCACATTTTAAATTAAAAAAGAAAAGAAAAATTAATTGGCACGGAAAATGAATTTGAGTAGGAAAAAGTTCTTATCTCATGTAGAAGGAGATAATGATTTCCCTTACTTTATTACTTACTATTTGTTCTTGGTCACGTGCGTGAGACAAAATTCTGCGTCCCAGACCCTTGTAGTCCGCCAAGAGAGACTAGGGAGGAAAGAGAAGAGAGAGGGGAAAAAAGGGGAGGGGACCTGGAAATTAATTCCCCACTCGCGTAGCCCAGCAGCCAACCGATCAAGCATCTCAGCAGTCAGCACTTGTTTTGGCTTCTGACATTTGTGTTGCCCCGCGGTGTCTCAATATATCTTAATATCTCAGTGTATGTACCACTTATATGATATGTGACATGTGATACGACACGATATTTTGACACGTTAATTTTAAAAAAATATGAATTTTGACACGTTAGGACACGTTCTAATATTAAATAATATTTTTAATTTATATAGTATATATTTCATTTAATATTCAATAATTTAACAAAAAAATAAAACTAAATTAATAATACCCATCAACACGTTATAAAGGTGGAAACTTTAATAAAAAAAATAAGAACTGGGATGAGAGATAGATAATATCAGATAGAGAGATCAAATCATATTAGAGAGAGATCAGAGAGAAGGAGATACAACAAGAGCGTAATAGGAATTGACAACAATAATGCTGAGATGATCTCTTATCTACTTAAGGGAAAAAAAGATAAAAAAATAAAATTGATATGATCAGGTGGAAACTTTATTAATATATTTTAATTTTATAAAAAAATATTTTTTTTTTTTTAAATTTAAAATTTTTTTTACAAAAATGTCATTTGACCGTGTCGGAGCGTATCGGACACAATCAAATTCACGTGTCAGGAATGTTGACCGCGTGTCGGACACCGTGTCGGGAATGTTGACCGCGTGTCGGCGTGTTGGACACGACACTCCTTGTTTTTTGGAGTGTCTGTGCTTCCTTGACCTCAGTAGTCTTCTTTGTACCAAGAAAATGCTACCTTCCTTAACACGTGTTATATAAATCGTTTAATGTGGTAAAAGAAAAAAAGATACAAAGATTCAAAATATAATATAAAACTATTAATTGACTTTTTCAAAATATCAGAAAGGCTAAAAAATTTAAATATTTTTTTTATTAAAAATTACAAAAATATTACATTTTAAAATTTATTTACGAATTTATGACAATAAATCCCGCCAACAATGGGGTGGGATTGGTTCCGCCTAAAGCTAAGTACATTAGGGGGCTTGGTCACGCCTGTTTTGGACGCGATCCAGCCCAAAAAGTGTCACCGCATTTGTTTCTTCCTGTATATCCTTTTCTTTTTCTTCTAGATTCTAACCACACAATAGAGCGTACCCCCACACCCTTTCGTGTGCTCCTTCATCTTCCATTAATGTCCCTTCCCTCACTAACTTCAAACTCTCTCTAAAGAGTAAAACCACTCTCTCTAAAGAGTAAAACCACCCCTTCTTTTCCTCCTTTTTTCTCGCTTTATATATATACACACATATATTTTGGAACGAACTTGGTCCGTCATTCTTGGCTAAGAAGTCTTTGCGAAAGTCAAACATCAAGTTAGGAGCTTGGCTATCAAAGAGGTCGACCTGAACTCACCAGGTCGGCCTATACGCAGCAGAAACAAAAATATAGAAAGGGGGGAGAGAGAGATAAACATAAACAAATTTTTAACGTGAGAAAACCTTCTCTAATGTGAAGAAGTACAAAACCCAAGATGTACTAGTCTAAAATCAAACTTTCACTATGAGATTAATGGGTACAAGATATCAAACTTCACCAATAATGGTGGTAAACTCCTACAATAGTGGTATTCTCTCAAACTTTCTTAAGGAGGTCTAACATTCAAGTTTCTCCCTAGAGGTGTTCTCAAAATTGTCTCAAAAATGTCTAACTCTAAGGTCTCATATAACACAAACTTATATAGTAGAGGAGGGAAAAATCTAGAATATCAAGAGTGGGAGAAGCTTGAGTGTTAGACCTCCTTAGGAAAGTTTGAGAGAATACCACCATTGTAGGTGAGGTTTGAGTGTACCACCATTATTGGTGAAGTTTGATATCTTGTACCCATTATTTTCATAGTAAAAGTTTAATTCTGGACTAGTGTCCTGTGAGTTTTTACTTCTTCACATTGGAGAAGATTTTCCCACGTTAAAAATCTGTCTGTGTTCATCTTTCTCTCTCTCCTTTCTATATTTTAGTTTCTGCTGCGAATAGGTCGACCTGTTGAGTTCAAGCTGAGCGCTTTAATAGTCGAGCTCCTAGCTTGATGTTTGACTTCCGCAAAGGCTTTTCAGCCGATATTGAAGGTATTAAAGCCAGGGTTAGACAATATTGTTACAATGGCTTGCCCTTCATCGGAGAAACCCTGCAGCTCATTTCGACTTGCCTTTAAACGCTCTAGTGACAGTATTGTTACAAATTCAAACGGTGTAAATGGGAGATGGAACTTCAACTAAAATATACTTCTCTCTGCTTGCACTCGCCAGATTTGAATATTTTTAAAAAGGGTAAATACTCATAAAAATTACATATAAAATATTTGAATAGATCGAATTTTGATTTAAATTTCTTATTATTTAAAATAATTACAAAAACATAAAATCTATAATTACGAGAACATCGATATATAGATACACACACACACACACACATATATAGGTTTAAAACTTTTTATAGCCGCTTTAGATAAGGTTGTCTACAGCTACTTGTTTTTAACTAAGTCTGACTAGTAAGACATAAAAATTGTATTTTCTCTCTCCGCCACGTCAGTCGACAATGTCGGAGAGAGAAAAAAAAGAACAACTTTATTATTACAACAAAGTCTTACTGATCAGACTTAGCTAAAAAGGGGTATATGTAGATAATGTTATCTAAAGTGACTATAGAATTTTTTTTTCACATATATATAATTAAATCGATTGATTTATTAAAATGATAATAAATAAAAATTAAAAAAAGAAATAATTATTTGTTTGGCCGGAATATTCAGAAGTGAGTATAATTTCATATAAGGGACTATTTAGTTGTAAGTAGCTATAAGTTATCAGAAGTAATGAGTGCCAAAAAGTGGACTTTAAGATGATTTAGAAGTGAGTATCATACCATATAGGGCAGTGTTATAAAAATCGAACCGGACCGGCCAGGTCGAACCGAAAACCGGTAAACTGGTCATGTGACAGGTCCGGGTAGAATAATAGATCGGACATGCAAACAAACCAGCGTGACCCGGTGTGAACCGGAATAAACCGGTTGGTTTTGCTAAAACCGGCGACTCGCCAAGTCAAAAAATAAACAACAAAAAGGAAGAAAAAACGTCGAAAAAAATGGAACGCTGGCCGCCGGGAGATGACTTGGCCAACAATGGGGTCCACCAGGGAAGACCACACGGTGGTACAAATGTCTAGCCAGAGATCTGGTCGGTGCAGAGGCGATAAACACACAAAGAAGAAGAAGAAGAAGTAGCACATAAAGAGACGATAACTATTTTCAAAAAAAAGAGAAAGAGAGACGATAATGGCAAAGAAGAAGTAGCAGATAAAGAGATGATAGCTATTTTCAAAAATTAAAGAAAGGGAGACGAAGAAGTAGCACATAAAGAGACGATAACTATTTTCAAAAAATAAAGAAAGAGAGACGATAATGGCAGTAGTAGATAATGAGATGATAGCTATTTTCAAAAATTAAAGAAAGGGAGACGATAGTTGTTTTCAAAAAAGAGAAATGCTTTTGTACTTTGCATTTATTACATTGTATTGGAAAATGAAATCTACAGAAGTACATTATTGCATTGATAAATTGAAAGGGGTAGTTTCGGTGGAAGGACTATATACAGAGCCCTAGCTATTACCCACACTCAACCGAACCTAGTGAAAGGAGTAGTTAATCACTTAATTCAAATGGAACGACATTTTGCAAAGCTACGACCTTTTTGAAAAATTTATTATATTAAATTATATTTAAAATATGATATTTTTCTTTTGGAATACAAAATGTAATATTCATTATTAATAAAGTTAGAATATTTATTTATCAAAAAAAGGAGAATATTTGAAATTGAAATTATTTTTATAAGTATTTAGATATATTTAAACTTTTTAATATAAATTATAAATTTATATATATTTACCGGGTCATGCGATTGAACCAGTGACTCACTGGTTGAATCAGTGTTCCACTAACCCAGTACCTCGACCGGTTCAATAACCGGGTCGAGTTTAACAACATTGATATAAGGGATGGGTTGCGCCTCATTTTAGGCAGGATCCAACCTCATTCGCTCCTCATTTTGGATGGGATTGATTGCTATAGATTTATAAATATATTTTAAAATGTAACATTTTTGTTTTTTTTTTTCCTTAAAAATATAATAATTGATTTTTTTTTGCCTTTGACAAAGCTTATAAGAGAAATAATTCTTGATATAGTATGAGAAGATCTTTATAAGTCCCTACATCTTTCATACTTCCACTGCAAAAAACAGGGGTTTAGCCACGTTTAAAAACGTGGCTAATTGGCACAAAAGTTGTGGCTAAATAAAACAACCACACTTTTTACTAAATGTGGCTAATCGTGGTGTTACAAAATTTTAGCTACATTTGTTGTTTTATGTAGCTACACTCTATATAAATGCAGTAACATTTATTTAGCCATATTTATTGTTATATAACCACGCAAACAACCACAACTAATTACTGTAAAAGAAAATTTGATATCCTTGTTTAGGCACGTATTAACCGTGGCTAATATATTGTTATTTTTATATAAAAAAAATTAATAGCCAAACGTGGCTATTGTTTTATTTTGCTGATATTATTTAATTGTGAAACCAATAAAACCAAACCTCAAATTGAATATACATGCAGTCAAATTTTTCGCATAAATAGAAATAAGATCCATAAATTTTATTTTATTATAACCTAATTAAATTAGCCTTCAAACTAAACCTTGTAAGATCAACTTGGCTATTTTTAGAAATAATATTAAGTATTTTTTTTCATTCAATTTAGAGAATATTTAGTACAGAGCATTGTATTGTCAATATCATAAAAAGAGGATAGTTGCAATAAAATGGTCAATTGTTTTCCTGAGAGAAATATAGATTTCAGGTAAAGGGTTTCCCCATCAGAACTCATCGTTGCATTGCCTCCCACATTGATATTGTTGGCATCACTTTACAACATATGAAGTTCTGAACTTCCACTTGAACTCTCACCAAGTTGGCTGTGCAATGTTTGCTGCTGTTAAGTGCTGAGTAAGGTTGTTGAGCACATAGAAGGGAGGACCATTGAGATGCCTTCAGCATATAGAGATTTCTAAGGTAAAAAGAGCAAGAAATTGATCTTAATTCAGTGATAAATGATGTTATTTGATAGAATTATTGACAATCCATTCTCAGACACACTCTCACTGAGTTTTTATATTTTGCAGAAGAAAATACATGCAAAAAGATTACTTTCAAACTGACAGCCATCCATTGGCGCGAATCGCGTGAGATTGGCGCTGATCGTGCCAAGGAAAAATACATTCACTGGACAACCACGCTAAACGCGCCACACTGGCGCCAATAGCGCCAAGGAGGAGAATTAAACAGCAATCTTCACTGATTTCCTGCGCAGATCGCGCGGGTTCGACGTGTTCAGCATCTAAATGATTTGATTTTAATCAGATAAGGATTGTGAATCAAATATTTGGAAAGATATGGCTGGATTTGATTTGTTTCTTATAAATAAGGGAGTAAAAATCCTTAGAAGGTATCTTTGGCAGAGTGGATTGCAAAAAAACACAAAAAAAGAGAGAGCTTTTGGAGATTGATGCTGAAGATCAACGCTCAGAGAAACTGAAGACTAAAGATTTCTTCTTCGTCTTCTTCTTCTTTTCCATTCTTTCATGAATTCTTTTTATTTTGATTTGTTAAAGTCAGATATGTCAGGCTAAATTCTCTTTGTAGTTGGGATCACGGATCCAATAGGAATCTTTTATAGTTTTTAAATTGTTTTTATAATTAATTTAATTTATTTAGTTTTATTCTACCTGTGTTAATTTTTCCATACTCTTTTTAGAATTGATCGTTCTATTATAGGGTTTCGAGAGTTAGAGCTCACATTAGGAATATTGGGGTTTTAATTCTGACAAGGGTAGAATAACAAACTGTGTATAATCTAGACATAGGCTTACATAGGTTGCAGACTTTTAAATTCATCTGCTTCATACTTGATTCAAGAGAAATTACTAGGACACTAAGGTTCTAATTGGGTTAAAGGGTTGAATACACTAAGACATTAGGGTTCAACTTTTAATAGGAAAAAGATGAATTGTCTGAGCTAATGAATTAATTAATTATAAGAATTAATTTATAATTATAAGGGAGGATCAAAGGTGAAGTGCATCCGACTGCAGTTTCCTTTACAACCTTATTTACTCATATTTCTTTTACATTCTTGATTATTATTGAATGCTGTAGATTATTATTGTCTTTAAATTACAGTCAACAATTACTTTATCAATTAAACTGAGTTTTCCAAATTAAGGGGACTAATTAGAGTAATAATTGGTGCATTAGTCCTTGAGGGAATGATATTTCTTATCACTTTATTACTTGGCACGATCGGTATACTTGCCGTAATCGCAACAAGTTTTTTTTCCTGTGAATATTATTTGGTGCCGTAATCACAATAGATTTTATTTTATTATAACCTAATTAAATGGGCCTTCAAACTAAACCTTGTAAGATCAACCTGACTATTTTTAGAAATAATATTAAGTATTTTTTTCATTCAATTTAGAAAATATTTAGTACAGAGCATTGTATTCACAATATCATAAAAAAGGATTTGATAAATATTGATAACTCTCGGATAGAGTATTAGAAAGGAAAAATCCATTAGATAATGAACTATTGGGTGAGAAATATAGATTTTAGGTAAAGGGTTTCCCCACGAGAACTCATCGTTGCATTGCCTCCCACATTGATATTGTTGGCATCACTTTGCAACATGTGAAGTCCTGAACTTCCACTTGAACTCTCACCAAGTTGGCTGTGCAATGCTTGCTGCTGTTAAGTGCTGAGTAAGGTTGTTGTTGAGCACATAGAAGGGAGGACCATGCAGCCATTAGTTGTTGTTGTATCATCTGTTGAGCCTGCATGCACTGTGCTCCCTGCAGGATCATCCCACTAGGAGGGTACTGCAGCAAAAAACCCAAAATATTGAGCACTAGTATTTATTAGTAGTGATAAACAAATTAAAAGTATTTGAACACATTTGAAATGAACACCATATAATCATATAAATAAAAGAGAATCAAATTAAGATTAATAAAAAAAATATACTTATAATATAAATGTTTCTTTGCGCGAATTAACTTTTCACTTACTATTTTAAGGTAAAAGCTTTTCAAACTTACCAAGTAGTACCCCTGTAAGCAAAGGGGTTTAAAATATTTAGTCTAGTTTTGATTTCTCCAATTCAGTTGTAACACCATCAGCTATGTATATCCTCACCTGCATAAAGAGAAGAACGAGTTCCACAACACGGACCAAATATGGCATTAGGATCTATAGACTCAAGTTCATAAAGAGAACACACTGCCAAGGAGTAAAGAAAAGTATTATTCTTGAAATGGACAAAAATGAAATACTTCCATTAAAGTTAACTCATACAGTTTAGGAGCCTCTCTTTATATACAGAGGTATACACCAGCTATCAAAGGGAAAAATAACCAAAAGATCAAAACTGAAATCTAACAAACTTCCAATGCAAAAATATTTTGAGAGGAGAAGGGAGGTAGGTCCGGGTAGCTCCTATGTGAAGGTACAATATTAACCCTTATGTCATGTCCGGGCCATGGTACGTAAGATCAGTAGGGTCCAATTCTTTAATGTTGAGGAATTAATTACCAGTGACAACTTCTATCGGCGAGTTTCTAAACAGTTAATAAATTAAAAAAATTACATTTGTACCATTTTTTTATTCTTATCTTCTTGAACGACTTAAATATCAAAAAAAAAAAAAACTTTTTATCACAAGTATTTCTTGAAGCTACAAATTTGTAATTAAGTTTGAGTTTCGAAAATAAGAGTCAAACCATCATTTACTTTCATTAAAGAATGTAACCACTAGTTCACCAAAAAAAATAAAAATGTAACCACTGTATTTGTTAGTAGTTGCAAGGGAAGTGTAAAAAATGATTAAACACTTTGACGTGAAAATATTATTTTCGTTTTGTAAATGATGTTATTCGGGATGGATACAGTAATAAAGAAATAAAAAACATAGAGAGTTGTGGCAAACAAGAAATTGACTCTGAAGTCTGAACTTCAATATGCGGCTATTTGGGTTTACGGATGTGCAAAAATAACAAAAACCAGTCATCAAATTTATTTGAACTACATGCATTACTTAATACAATGAAAGAGACTTTAATAGAACCCAACGCTTGCACAAGATACAAGAATATTTTATAAATGTATAAGCGCAAGTATGATATGATTTATGGATATAGTATATGTTAAAAATATGACAAATTCAATTGGCAACTGTGAAAAAAAGTTTTTGATTTCGGAAGTACAGCACTGGCATTATTAGGATGCAGTTACTAACCAAATCAGTTATACTATTCTGTGATAGCTAGGAAAGAGAGAGGGTATTACAAGATGACAAATGTAGGCTCTTTTTAGCTTCTATCTCAACCCATCTGTTTGTCCCCCGATCCTCTCCTTCCCCAATGCCCATCCTAGCAAGTGGGAGGCGGGTTCCCTCTCATCTACATATGAAATCTTTATTTTTTTCCCATCTACATATGTGGTCAAGTGTAGAATAATTACTTCGAGAACATGATTGCAAGATAATTTGTTACTTTCACGAAAACAAAGATAATATGTTCCATACAATCCTTGTCTAGTTCCTTTTCCCTATATTTTTATTTATTTATTTATTTAATTTTCTCTTTAATTTATCTTTCTCTTTTATTGATCTATTTTTATTTTCTCTATTTCTTTATTTCATTATTTTTTTTCTATCATCTTATTTATTTTTTATTATTTCATTATTTCATTACAAAATTATATCATCTTATGAGCCAACTTGCTTCATTATCACCTCATATTCTTATATAACACTTAATTTTATGTATCACCTCTAATTGGCTAGCCAATATTTGACTCATGCTCTAATGTGTACTCCATGTAAATAATCTGATGCATGTCTCCCTTGTGGAAAGATATTTTTAATCCGATCAAATGCCAATGTAAAACGCATACAGCTTAGTGTTATTATTTTCACCCACTTGGCTTATTTCTAAATTCAACATAAGGTTTCTATCCTTATCTCCATAGGACAAGGTATACAGTTGCAAAGTGGGATTAAATTTTATACAATAACAAAAGGAACCGTTTATACTGCTATCTAACTCACCTTGACAGAGTGCCAATGAGATCACTTATGCTAGTTATAGTACCCATGTACCTGCAAAACAAAGGGGAGACATGGATAAGTAAAGGAAAAATAGTATGGTGCAGCACTACCAGAGAATAATTTTTATTTATGTAGATTGAAAATCCCAATAATAATAGAACATTGATAAAATCAATGGCTTTGATTTTGTCTTGAAGGACGGCGAAGAACAAGTCTTCGGAAAGATATAATTGTTGTGCATGTATTTAATATGAACCACACTAGAGATTGGGATAATAGAAATCAAGCTCTAAAATGAATTGTCAAATCATTTTAATATTTAAAGTTAACATCAGGAACTAAGCTAAGGCGAAGACTACGAAAAAGATTATATGTCAATAAATAAATAACAACGCTTCATTTTTGTTCTTTTTTATAACTTTCTTCGGTTTCTTCGATACTTCCAATTTCAAATCCTTGTCAAATAAATAAATCCTGCCATATTATTTGTAGGGATGTTTTTTGCTTCTTTTTGTTTTGGTAGACTCCAAGGTGCTCTTTTAGATAAATTATTGATGTTTTATTTAATTTTATGCTGAAAACTGTTTTTTTTTTTAGTGGAAGTTCTTATGTTCTTTATATGAAAAAAAAAATCTTTACTTAAACCCTGGACGGAATTTCATTGATTTTCATTGATTTTCCGTCGAAAATCTTTACTTTGAGGTGATCTGTTTTTCATTGATTTTCTGTCTGTTATCTGTGGAAAACAATCACAACATTTTTCGACGGAATTTTATTTATTTTTCGTCGAAAATTTTCGACGGAATCCTTAATTCCGTCGAAAAAATTGTTAGCAACAAAGGAATTGTCGACGGCCTGAATTTCGTCGATAATTCCGTCAAAAACTTCATTTTCGACTGAATTTTTACAATTTTCGACGGAATTTTTCCATCGAAAAAATGGACTTTTCTAGTAGTTGGGTTTTGTCTCAGAAAAAGGCAAATGGAGTTGTCAAAGGAAAAGAGTCATTCTGGTGGAAAATGTCTAAAAACAAAACCAGATAGTTTCATACCAAGGTGAAAATACTAAAGTTTCATACCAAGGTGAAAATTGTGTGTGTACCAAGGTGAAAATACAAAAGTTTCATACCAAGGTGAAGATTGTGTGTGTGTGTCTACCAAGGTGTGTGTGTGTGTACCAAGGTGTGTGTGTACCAAGGGGTGTGTGTGTGGAACACTCAGGTCAAACACGTCATAATACTTCAAATCTTAATGTAACACAAATTTCAAAACATCAGAATAATAATAACGTTGTCCACATCATTCCTAGGGTATGAGCAGAAAAATTGCATCCCTCTATTAAAAAAGGACATCCCATTTTTAAAAGTCTAAGAGGCAAAACAACAATATACATGATGATACATTTACCCACAGCAAACTAGGAATAGTGAGGAAATATTAAGTCAGACATTTCATCAAACATGTTATGTTCAATTACTGAGATACACATCATAGTTACCACATTGCTTGGTTCAACTCTTGCGGTGCTTGAAGTAACTATTGAATGCGAAACAAAGTCCCTGATAATCTGCAAAAAAATCACCAATCGATTCATACAGGCACATTCAATTTGATAGACAAAAAAACACAAGGAAGAAACACCATACAGCCACTACAATTTGAATGAATGCAGTAACACACAACTAGATCGAAAGAACCAATTTACAATTCTTTGTGAGATTGGCAAGCGCGTTAGTGGCGCACTTGGCCATTACTCGATCGGCTTCGTTCAATTTGCTCGTTAACAGAAAAGAGAGAAAAAGAGATAAAGAAATAGAAACAGCTGTTTTAAGATTTTGAAGGAATGAATTCAAAAAAATCAAAAAGAGCGAGATTGAATCCTAGTATATGAAATCGAAAAAATTAAGCAATAATCACATTGTAGTCATGATACAAACACGAAATAGGTGCATAGATCCAAAGAGTGTGGAAGGAGAATTATTGGGAGGGTGTGTGAAATGAACCCTAAATAGCTCCTTAAGAAAGAGAGTTAAGGAGAAAACGAAAACTGTGTAGGATGCAAATGCAGTTCTGTTTTTCGTGTAGTGGAGAGAGAAATTATTTGGGTTCATTTTGCTAAGGGGACTCATTGTGTTGCACATAGAGCTGGCAAAATGGGCCGAGCCCGCCGGGCTGGCCCGCCCCGCCAGCCAAACAGGGCGGGGCGGGCTGAGTTTTTCAACTCGCCAGCCCGCCAAGCCCGCCCCCCAAGCCCACCAGCCCACCAAGATCGCCCCGCTACGGGGCGGGCTAGCCCGCCAAACCCGTTTTTTATTATTATTATTATTTTTATTTATTTTAAGTTACTCAAATTAGATAAGATCAAAATATTTTCTTCATTCAGACACGCAAACAATCTTGAATCCTGACCCACGTGACATGACAGCGCTGATCATGAAAAAAAATTTCTTTGCTGCTAGAAATCTTTGAGCATCACCGTCAGTCAACATCCTTTCTTTGTAACTCTTTCTCGACGCCAGCTCCTGCAAGGAAACCGCATGGTATATTTGGTTTAAGCGAAAGCTACACACGCATTAAGTCATCTTCATTCTTTTGATAAACTATCGATTAAGTCATTTGGTTTATCAAACCGCATGGTATATTTGATAAACTATTGTAACCCATTTTTTTATTATTATTTTTGTTCTTTTTCACTATCGATTATCTGCAACCATTAAGTCATCTTCATTCTTTTTTCTTCTTCAGTCACATCTTCATTCTTTTTTACTTGTCAAAATAATGTGTAATGAAGTAATTTTTGTTTTATGTAGGATCCTTCTAATGAACTTTGCTGCAAATCGTTGGAAGTGTCTGCTAAGGTATGTTTTGTATTGTTATGGTTTTCTATCATACTATTTTGATTGCACCTTTTCATCTATTGTGTGTTTTGGAAGCTGTGATATGTGAATGTAATATTGAAATGGCTATTGCTATTTTGTTCGGTTTTGTTTTGATTTGTTTTTTCTTCTTCTGTGTGTCTTGGTTGAGGAAACTAAGAGATTTTTGGATTTTGGATTTTTTTTGTGACTTATCTTTTTAATTTGAATGCTTGATATTATGTTTATAGTCTATTTATAACACTGAATGGAACCCTAAACTTTTTTTGATGTTTAATTGATACCTGT
Organism: Gastrolobium bilobum; assembly: GCF_033153095.1. Lineage (NCBI taxonomy): Eukaryota > Viridiplantae > Streptophyta > Magnoliopsida > Fabales > Fabaceae > Gastrolobium > Gastrolobium bilobum. The sequence continues at coordinate 895,353 of NW_026899797.1, read as the reverse complement.
GTTGTCACGTAATACTTAGTGAGAGTGATGTTTAATTGATTTCACATCATAACACTAGTACCCAATTTGCATTTATAATATGCTCTTCCTTCAGCGAAAAAAATGTGCACATGGATGATAGTACTCTGCATCCTTGGTATTCAATAATGCAGATGAGGAAATTGATTTTGAATTTTTCTCTTTCTTTAATGGTTAAAAAAAATCTAAATGCTATATTATGTTTGAAATGAGGTCACTAAATTAGTTTTGTATATTTTGATATTTGCAGAATTGCAGTTAATTATTTTATCTAATATCTGCATTGAAATTGAAACTATTACAATTGATATCCCTATTGATATTGAATCTAATGATGTGGAAAAAAGTCAAGAAGAATCTCAAAGCAACAAAAGGGTCAAGATATCAACAGCAGATTGTTGGAAATTTTTCACAAAATTAGGACCCGATAAGGATGGTGTTGAAAAGGCAAAATGTAATGCTTGTGGTCAAGAGTATAAGGCTGGTGGAAAAACACATGGAACAACATCTTTAAATCGACATATTGAAAAGTGTAAAGAAATCAAATTTGAAGATATAGGTCAGATGGTGATAGTTATGCACGGTAGATTGAAGCCAGGAAAGATAGATCAAATGGTGGCACGTGAGATGTTGGCAGTTGCAATTATTGAACATGATTTGCCATTTAACTTTGTTGAATATGAGAAGATTAGAGAATGGGTAAAATACTTGAATCCTGACTTTGTTCCTATTTCAAGAAATACTGCCAAAAGTGATATCCTAAATATTTACAAGAGAGAGAAGGAGAAGCTGAAGCTAACAATAGCTAGCATTCCTGGTAGAAATTGCTTAACTTCTGATTTATGGACATCTTGTACAACTGAAGGTTACATATGTTTGACAGCACACTTTGTAGATAAAAAATGGAGGTTAAATAGCAAAATTATCAACTTCCAACATATGCCTCCTCCTCACACTGGATTTGAATTGTCTAAAAAAATACTTGGTTTCTTGAAGGAATGGGAAATAGAGAAGAAGGTTTTTAGCCTTACTTTGGATAATGCATCTTCCAATGATAATATGATTGGTCATATTTTAAAAAGTCAACTTGTTATGCATAATATGTTGTTATGTGATGGAGAATTTTTTCATGTGCGTTGTTCTGCACACATTTTGAATCTAATTGTGCAAGAAGGGTTGAAAGTAGCTAGTGTTTCTTTGATGAAGATTAGAGAGAGTGTCGAATATGTTAAGGGCTCAGAAGGTAGAGCAATAAAATTTAAGGAATGCATTGAATATGTTGGAGATGTTGACAATTCAATTGGCCTGCGCCTGGATGTTCCTACTAGATGGAACTCTACTTATTTGATGCTCCAAAGTGCTCTTAGTTACCAACGTGTGTTTGCATGCCTTCAATTGAATGACAACCATTATAAATTTTGTCCATCAGCTGAAGAATGGAAAAGAGGAGAAAAACTTTGTATTTTCTTGAAGCCATTTTATGATATTACCACCTTGATTTCTGGCACATCTTATCCTACTTCCAACATGTATTTTGAGCAGGTTTGGAAAATTCAATGCATTCTAATTCATCATTTGAATGATGAAGATGAGGTTTTAAAGACTATGGCTGAAAATATGTTGTTGAAGTTTGAGAAATATTGGGATGAATATAGCGTTCAACTTGCATTTGGATTTGTTCTTGATCCCCGGATGAAGTTAGATTCATTGAAATTTTGTTACTCACAAGTTAATGAATCTACAGTTGATCAAAAGGTAGAGCAAACAAGGAGAAAGTTGTACATGCTCTATGAGAAATATGCAAGTAATAATTCTTCTACTTCCACTTCCACTGATCAAAGTGATATTACATCTCTGTCATCAAGTGGGTCAAGGTCAAGGGATAAGAAAGATTGGGAATTGCCAATGTTTGGTGTAAGTTTATATAGTTTATTTACTTTAAATTCTATCCTTTTGTAAGCATAATCTTACTTATAGTTTCATTTTTCATGTTACAGAATTTGAAGATGCTCAATCATCACCTTGCAATAAAAACTGGAAGGTCTCAACTTGACATTTATTTGGAAGAGTCATCATTGTGTTTTGAATATTATGAACATTTGGATGTATTGCAATGGTGGAGGGAAAATAGTAAACGCTTTCCAGATCTATCGTTAATGGCTCGTGACTTATTGAGCATTCCTATCACCACTGTGGCATCTGAGTCTGCATTTAGCATTGGGGCACGTGTCCTTAATAAATATAGAAATAGTCTCTTGCCCAAATGTGTTGAAGCTTTGATTTGCACCCGTAATTGGTTAAATGATTTTCATGCCAATGGTAATTTATTTAAATTGAATGTATTTGCTATATTATTTTCAACCATAATTTTTTGTTAATATGATTATTTTCTTTTTTGAATTGTGATTTGTAGATAAAGATGTTGAAGATGGAATTTTAATTGTGGCATCAAATAACGAACAGCATGGTGAATCGTGATTGTGTTGGAAGTTTGAGTGGTTTTTTTGTTTATGTTTTTAGTGAGATTAGTATTTTGGATGTATTTTGCTTCTCACTTCTAACTGAAATTAGTATTTTGCTAATAGAATTGTCAAATGTTGTTCATGAAACCATAGTCCTAGTCCCACTGTCAACGTCAAAGTTACGGCTTTTTGGAGAAAGCAAATGCAATCCGCCAAGTATTGTTATCTAATACTCTTTTCCTTTATTGTTTTTGGTGTTTGCAATTTATATCTAACTTAGCATCCATAATGGAGAAACTTTCAGGTTGTTGCAGCGACCAGCAAGTGATGATGGCTAAGATGATGATAACTGGAGTGATACGTGAATTTTATTTTAGTTTTTTTTTTATTTTCATACATGAATAGTCCTCCATGTTATTTAGCCTCTTAAAGTGATGTTGCATAAGGTTTTGTTGTATTTGTATGTACGTTGTACGCATGTGTGAATCAATCTTGTGTATATATTATTAAGTATAGTGCAGCAGCAACATCTAGTTTCTCTAATTTCATTTTCAATCGAATTTGTCTTTACATGTAGTTTTTGCTTTGCTTTGAGTCTCTGAGCAGGCTGATTGGTGATTTCCATTAAAAAAAGATTATTTAGAGTACTCAAATAAGTAATTAATATTGTAAAATCTCAATACATAGGCGGGCTGGCGGGGCGGGGCGGGCTGGCTTTCTTAGCCCACTATCAAAAGCGGGGCGGGGCAGGCTAACTCATTTTTTGGCGGGCTTATGACGGGGCGGGGCGGGCGGCCCGCTTTGCCACCTCTAGTTGCACATACGTGGCATTTTAAGGTTTTGCCACATGTTTTACGAATGTGGATAAATGAATGTACCTAAAAGCCGCATTTTTTGTAGTGTTCAATCCCAAAAAGAGTTTTTATGTGATGAACCTGTATATTTTTCACACTTCAAGCTTTAAAAAAAAATATTCTTGGCATGAACAAAGGTGTTAGAGATTGAATATAAAACTTTATATTTTCCCTAAACCAATTACAAAATCTTTTTAACGATATTAAAACAAATACCGTGTTAGTGATTTTAATATAAAACTTTATATTATCCCTAAACCAATTACAAAATCTTATTAACGACATTAAAAAAAAATACCCCTAACAGATTCGTTATTCCAGCTTTATTATGCATAAAACAATGCATAACAAATGAGTATTACCACAAATTATGCTTTATTCTATCTATGAATATCACAATTTTAAGTCATATGCATTAATCATCAAACAACTAACAATTTAAAAAAAAATGCAACTCACCCTAACTTATCTCTTTAAATAGAATCACTTAACTCAACTAGGCCTCTTTGGATGAGTTTTTGAAAAAATAACCTTTTATGAATTTTTTTTTTTAAAAGTCAAAGTTATTTTTCGTTTAGATGTAATATTTGAAAAATATTTTTAAGTAAAAATACTATTTGGATGTTAAAAAAAATCACTTTTTAAGTATATAATTATGGGTTTTATTAGTGTTATGTTACATGATTTAAGTGTTGTTTCCAACATTCACAAAAAAAAAATGGAGAGAGAAAGTGGAATGACGAAAAAGAAAGAAAAACATGTGGACCCCACCTCTTTAATGTGTGGGTAAAAAGGTGATGTTATATCATGTTACATGGTAAACATAAAACCCTATAATTATTGTTGTGTCCTTTTCTCTTTGTGCATTCTGCTTCTTTTGCAGTGTCATTTCTGGCTTGTCCATTGTGACTGTTTCATGCATTATAGGGTTTGAAACTCTCCACCGTGCGCCCTTGTAAGTTTGAATAGAAAGAATAACAATTTTTTATTTTCTCTTACTCTTTCTCTCTCTAAGCATTTTTCCTTTTCATTTTGATCGTTGCAACAATGCATTATGCAGATCCTTCTTCGCAAAAACTCTGTTCATGGATCTACAACTGCGAACAGTCTCGATTATATCATTGCATATCTCCATCCTTGGCGTTCTCTAGTTTAGTACATGAGTGTTCAATTTGCTTAATTGATTATGATATTTTCTTCGCATCTACCCTATTCAGTAACGAAGGAAACAAAGGAGAAACAAGTGAAAGATGTTGAAGATGGTTATTCACTAGCTTTTGACTTCTCTTTTTTTCCAAAAGTTATTTTGAAAAATGTTAGATTTTGGCTTTTTTTATTGCCTTTTGCTTTTTTTAAAAGCCAACGTCCAAATAGTCAAAAAAAAAATTTAAAATCACTTTTTTTCAAATACAAAAAAGAAGAAGCAACTATTGAAAAAGTAGAATTCCATCTAAACACTCTTATTCCTGCGATAATGATAATTCACTTTCAGATATCAAATAATTTCCTATATAAAAAAAATAAAAAATCCAAGCATTTATTAAGATACTATGCAAAGTAATCCACAGGCTGCAAACAATCCTCGTAATCCAGTACTCATACATGTACGCATAATGATAATTCTTATGACATCGATAAACTATTATAGATATCCGAATCCCAATTTAGATAAATGATGTTTTATTTATAACTATCACACATGCGATTGCTCCTGGTGAACATCTTTAGCCTTCAATGGCTCATAGTACTCTCCGTGATAGTCTTCAAGGTCATCTAACAAATCAGACTCGTCAATATTCTGATACTGGTAGGACTTGCAAACAAAATAGAGCACAGATTGGAGAACAAGTCCAAAAATGAACAAATGAGACATCATCAAGAAACGCAGCATCCCAAATGCCGTTCTGTCCACCAAACTCAGCCTCCATCCATGCACGAATACCACTTCCACTTTCTTAAACAAAAACTGTACCAGGATAAAGGAAACGATGAGTTTCAAAAATATGAGTAAGGACAAACCCATCTTCCCCTTTATCAATTCATTGCTCATCATCATGGCTTCAACTCCATACGAGTCTTCCAACACCGTCACAACACTAGATAATTGCCAAACCACTGCAAGGTACACAAACCCTATTAAATATAAGATCCCTATAACCACTAAACCTAGAATCCCACCACTCTGTACCCCAATAGTAAGGGCATATACGATGAAAATAAACACTGCCATAGCGTTGTAAGCTAAAAAAGCAAAGATGGTGCACATAAAGGTGACCATAAGTCTCTTCAGGACCATTGGAATAACGCTCATGACCTTGCTGAAAGTTATATCTCTTGCAGTATAAAAGGAAGCGATGGTGTATACTACTGCAGAAGTGGATAGGAGTAAGAAGATGAATAGAAAAGTGAAGTAAACGAGCTTAAAGAGCCAGAAAGTGGCATATTCAGAGGTGATCATGTCAGAGAGGTTCTGGTATTGGGGTGTGCCCTGTGGGGTTTCGATTATTTCCTCTATGTTGTGAATGATCTTCCTGTAGAGGAAATGGGATATTTGTATGTGAATAAGGAAGATGAAGGAGAAAGGGAGGACAAGAGTTAAGGTTATCTGGCTGAAGATATTCCTCCATGAAAGTATGATCTTGAAGGATTCTTTGTAAACACCATAGAGCCCAAGAAATTGCATATCTTCTTGTTCTCTGTTCATGGCTCTGTTTTTCTTCGATGGACTTTTGATTTGCAGTGGTGGAAGAAGAAATGGGTTGAGTATAGATGATGAAGAGGCACGAGATTGATGGCAAGAGAATGTGCAAAAGTTCGAGTAATTTTATGGGGAGTTTGGCAGAGGAAAAAAAAAAATTTAACTGCGAATCTCAATTTTCCATAATATCTGTAAATTTAAAATTTAAAAAAATTTAATTTTCCAAAATTATTGAAGAATCTCGCGTACCAAATGCTTCCTCTTAGCCATGTGACGTTAATGATAAAAGGAGTGGTTAGAATAATTGGAGACTTTTTTATTTAGTAGGTGATACCCATTTCAAAACTTCATATAATATAATGTTACATTAGACTCAGTTGGTCTTTCGTATCCTCTAACTACCCCTACTTTTGAAGTGAATAAGTTATTTGAAAACTGAAGGTCAATGGTTACTTCGTTGCTCTCTTTCCCCCACTCTAATAATACTATATATATAAAAAAAGAAACAAAAAATGTGTATAGAATTAAATATTATTCAGTGATAATAAATAAGTTTATAATCAAAATTATCTAAGAGTTTAGTGCTAAATAAAGATCTCCACCCTAAAATTTTATTTACAAAAAAATACTAGTTTATTGAGAATTTATTAATTGTTAAATATTTGCTTTAATTTTGATTCTTCTATCTCTCTTACAATAGCATTAATGAATATTATAGATGTCATTTACATTTACATGTAAAATAAGTTTTATCCAGATGTTCGAATTACAGAATATCTGGTAGTTCACAAATGCAAGGCCAAAAAAGGAATATAGGATTAGATAAAAAAGTTAAAATAATTAAGTTATTTGAGAGTTGAGAAAATAGTGAGAACAGTGACCAAAGTACCACGTTTGGACAAAAAATTTACCGGACTGTCACGCTAACTTGGTTCTGTGCGTTTTGACGTGGCATATTTCGATAAATTTTGCAAAATTCGCTACATAGGTAGCGAATTTTGCAAAATTTGACATGTGGCATTTTTGGTTCTGACGTGGCATATTTCGCTACACTGTGTAGCGAATTATGCCGCGTGACATTTTGGCAAAATTTGCTGTTAGCGTGGCAGTCTGATAATTTTTTTGTCCAAACATGACAAAAATGAAACAGGGAGAATACTGGCATATCCGTAATTCTGGTGAAGCGGGATTGGGTTTCCGGAAAACAATGGCCGTCATTTAGTCTTGAAAGGGATAAGAAAAACTCATTGGAAAGAAAAATATGCAATTATATTTTATTTATGAGTAATACTTTTCTTATGTTGTATAAGAGAAATATTATCTGTTACTCAAACAATAAATAAGATAAAGAAAAAAGTTGAAAGTGAGAGAAAAAAAATTTATATAACCCATATAAAAATTATGAGTGTAAGAAATAATATTTTTCTTATGTAACTTAAAAAAATATTACCCATTATTTATTGATGCAAATGTAATGTGAACCCTCAAGAGAGATGGCAATGATAAAAGTCAAGATCTAAATTATATGATTACAAAGATTCTGATCATGTTATGAATTAATTATTTTAAAATCTTATTATATAACTCAACATATAACGCTCATGCGAACGTCAACGTTAGGCATTTAGCCACTACGAATAAGATTAATTCTCAATGAATGATGCCTCGTTTTTGTTTTTGTGTTTTTTCAAAACTTTCTTCGGTCACACGTCATCAATGACGAAACGTCCGCACGCTGTTTGAGTTCAGTTTATTAAATAAGCAGTTAAATTGGTTATAGCTATTTATCACTTTGTTTTATATTATTGATTTGTCGGTAATTTTTTTATTTAAGGAAGGTTTGAACTTATAATTTTATACAAATTATTTGAGTCCTTCACCATTAATTCATTTCTATATTAAACTCATAACTTGTATTCCTTACTATTCATAACCAACAACAAAATTCAAATGTTTAGAGGATGCATCTTCTATTCTGATTAGTGAATATTATTTTAAGGATTATGTCTACTTCTATTTCCAGCATGCACCAGCAGCATTCGAGAAGACTTTTTTTAAAAACTAATTGAATGATCTATCATATTTCATACTTCAATTTGGGTACAATTTTTTTTTCCAAGCGAGCAAACTCAAATTTGGAGTCAAGAAAGTGACCCATGCATGTAATTAATTTATCACGCATCATAGATGTATGTCTTGTATCTGAATATTGAGTTTTTTCACTAAATAATTTATAATTGTGATTTAAAATCTTGTTGTGATTGGTAATTTATTTGTACCATAGAATGGGAAAAATATCTCTTTACTTTACACTTATCTACATAAAAAAAAAAGTTTAAATTGAATGAGAAAGAAATATTAATAAATGGGTGGGACTAAATTAAAAAAAAAAAAAAAAAAAAAACCAATAGCAGACGGGCCGTTGGGTCAAACTTTATTGGGTCAATTCAATTTTTTACATTACCATATTGATTTTGGCCTCTTAGACCCAAAGTCATTTAACTTGTGAAAAAATAATAAAAATGAAGGATTAAAAGCTCTAAATATCATATTCTTATTCATGCTATTGTTATTGTTTTGAACTTTCGTTTACTTACATGTATACATTCGTGCGTGTCTATTCAAGTAGTTAAATTTTGACCAAATCATGTATCACCATTCTTCTGTCCAGTTGAATCAATTTTTTAAAACTAATTCAATAGTCGCTAACATATATCTTTCCAAACTGGAGAAATCAAATATAACTTATCCGTGATACTTATCTACTAGAGTTTATCTTATTATATTTTTGGTTATTAAAGAATCAATTCAACTCAAAAGCTTAAACTGTTGGGTGAGATTATATTAATGATTTTATATATCTCTGCCTCTCCATACGAGAGCTCACTGTACTTGAAAGGTGAATAATGTACAGCTCTACATACCTATGTTAAAAAATTTCACAAAACTTAATTAATTATTAATTAAATAAGGACGGTGAGGATCGAACCTGTAATACCAAAGCTCTTATACCATGTAAAGGAATTTTTTAGAAGATTGTTATTATTATTGGTCATTTAGGATTTGCATTATTAATTATTTTTTTCCGAGATTTTTTACTACAAATGTTGGTTATTGTTTAGCTTTTCAACGGATTTGGGCCAACAAAACATCAATGCATGGAGCGATTTTAGAGGATGTTGGACATAGTTGCTTTTCTGTGTTCTTTTTTATCTTAGCTCAATGAGATTGGATATTTATATACGTCTATGAGAAAATGCTGACCCAAAAGAACGAGGCTCTGCCGTATCATTTCACTTTCGGCCTAGGCCCGCAAAAATAGCAGATCTTATTGCCACTAGTAAGGATCCAACTTTCCAATAGTTCCTGAACAAACAAAAAAAGTTGCATAAGTTTAGGAAGAAGGTTATATTTACAAACTTTTTATTTACAACTCTTACAAACTATACTACACTAAGTATGACCGGTCATACCTTAATCAAGAGTATATAATCGGTCATACTTAATGTAATTTGTAAAAAAAAATTATAAACAGATCTTTTCCCAAGTTTAGGAGCGATATCGTGTATACATTATTACTTACATATGTTAAAAAAACCATTTTGTACACTTGCATGCACAAAATCAATAGAAATGAGCAAATAATGTACCCAGAGAAAAAGGAAAAAGAAAAGTAAATAATTAAATAGTCATTTTAACAAAATTGTATGGTAAGACTCGTTTATATTTATTAACTTGGTTTTATAAGAGTTATGTTGTAGGAAAAATGATTGTGTAATGTTATAGAGATTCGTTTTGCGTGCCTTAATTTTTATTTTATTTTTTTGTTTTAAAAAGTGTGGGCCCCACAAAATGTTGTGAGAGTAGGAAAGTTTGTTGTGTTATGTTAAAGGATAAAAGTAAAACCCATTAACTTTATATAGAGTTCGCTTGCATGGGTTCTTTTTTTTTTTTTTTTTGGTAAACACATGGGTTCTTTTTTTAGTCAGCAAATGCTTCTTCTTTTAAAAAAAAAAAAAAAGTATTTCTACTACAAAACTTAGGATTTTTAGTTTATCCTGTTACATGAACACTATTCATCATTCTTGCTGATACATAAAAAATCTCACTTTCCTTTATTTTTATTTTTTTTATTCTTTTAAAGTGGCCCACCAAAATCTCTTTTCTGCAGGACTACTATTCATTTTTCCCGTAACATAACAAACTAAAGGCCCCAAAACTTATATGGATATTTGCTTTAAAAAAAAGTTACAAAAAGTCAAAAATTTATTTATTTTGGAAGCTAAAAATTTTAGCATCTAAAAATAATAATAAGTTAAAAGTCAAATTTTTTTTAAAATTTAAACAATTTTAATTTTTGTGAAAAGCATTTCTAAAATAAGTTAGATATAAAAGTCTTCTCTTTACAAGCTCATCCAAACGGGCCTTACATAGTTTAGGGCATTAAATAAAGAAATAATTTCTAAAATAAAAATAAAAATTAGTTTAGTGCATAAATTGGTTAAAACATTATACGAATATCTAGAGTGATGATCATTTTACACTGGTTTAAGTTACATTCAGAGTCTTAGTCGTTAATCCTATTTATTTCAACGACTTTGATTTATTAGCTATTTAAACTGTTAAATGTAAACAAATAATCAATAGTCAAGATTTGATATAAGATTACATATTGTTGTACCGGTATAACAATAACAATTGACACTTTATATGAATTTATAAATCATTATACTTATATGTATCATGCTTAGCTCATTCCCTTAATTCCACTAGAAACTGAGGTATAGTAAGAATCAAACTCGTAATTCCGTAATCACGGACAACAATTAATCACCTAATAACTTAAGCTTAGAAGTGAACGACTTAATAAATTTTATTATATCCCTCTAACATCTATCATTATGGTAAAAGTAATAACTATTAGTTAGAGGGTAATTTTTTCTATTTAAGAGCTTATAAATAAATGTCACGCGCGGTCCCAACTTAAACTTTGCCAAAGTATAATACCCACTTACAACAACAATTCATAGTGCTAATGATCATTCCTTTCAAAATAAGAAACTCAGAGATCATACTAGAAAGTCAATTATATAATCATTAGTATGCAGGCACTGAATAATTTCACACGTGATGGATACTCGACTAATTAAAGAGTAGAAATGATTTGTTCAGTTTCGATGTAAACAGACAAAACAATTTTGAGTTGTACTAGTGGTCAATATAATAACATCAATACTTATCCTCAAAGCTAGCTCTCCCCAAATGCTTTTGCGGTCATCCTTAGTGGAGCAATGTAGAAAATTTAATTTATTTGCACAACCACACATGACGACGCCGTCACACAAATACACATTATTGGCACACAGACTTAAATAATTTTACAGTATGCAGATACAAGGTCCAAGAAGAGTCCGTTACTGAGGGACCGTCTCTGCTTCATCCTAACATATTTCTCACCACAAAGCCAGCTCACTCCCACTCTCTGTACAAAACTATGATGTGATTGATATTCCAAATCCATACAATACAACAAAGTACACACATGATCAAACACTAATACTATTATTTTGGGATAATTAAAGAGAAACTCTTGGTTAATTGACCATTAACTATTCTATCTTAATACTGCATTGATGGCAAGCTTCATCCCAGATTCACAGTGACCAGTAAAGTTGCATATGAAGCAGTTCATCCCTCTGTATACCCTGATTTGGTCATTCCCTGAACTGTAAACTTTAGCATTCGCCGGCGACGTCTTGCAGTTGCTGTATCCAGTGCTGTCCACGGCAACCACATTGTGGGTCGTTGGGTCGTAGTTGAAGACTGTAACAATTAGCATATGCATAGTTACAAACTTTATTCTAGACAATATCTAGAAAATTAAGAAAGGGACATAACATAAATATAAGGGGTGGATGCTTAATTTAACTTACTTAGCACATCATCATGTAAAAACTTTTGTCCAATGGGCCAAGTATCAGTGTTGAAGGTCCATCCCCCAGGTCCTCCAACGATGTGTGTTTTTGCTGCAGGACTATGGCGTTCCACCATAACCAACAGGCATAGTAGTGAAATCAAAGTGACCATAACTATAACTGAAGATGCACTGCCTCTTCCCCGAGACATTTTCTCAGTAAAGAACTTTGCTATAATTAAGAACAAGAAAATTAAGTGGAAAGGTTGTGTTGTACTGCAAGGTTGAGAGGCTTAGCCCTTTATATAATGGGATTAATTGATTATGTTGGATTATGGGATTTAAAGCATGTTTAATAAATAGATTTAATAACGACACAGGCAGACACAAATTGGTGGCTTTTCCTCAATAGTTAAGGTCAATTCATTAATTCGTTGATAAAGTTGGATGCAATGCAACCGCTAGGTACCACATGATAACCCTCCACTTTTGATTTTTTTAACTGTTCAATTATATGATAAGTGGGGTCTAAATAAATAAATAACTTAGTGTATTTTTAAAAAGTGTGCCCTTAGGCCTTAGCATTAGACACATTTAATTTTAATGAAATTATTTATTTACAATTTATACCAATAGTGATAAAATTATTTGATATTAAATAAATGAATTGTTTAATTATAATAATAATAATAATTTAGTTCATATGTAAATTAATGATTATTCCAAAAAAAAAACTCGTTAACGGTGTCCAATAAATTAAAGGCTATTAACTAATACGAGTCAATTAAGTTGTCATAGGGTTATTCTAATTTAATTAATAATTTTAAATTCATGCGAGTCTTAAAAATGGGTTTAATGTGTGTCCTTGTAAAGAAGGTAAATTATGTCTTTTTAGTGACTTACAGAAAGTCTGATCGGTCATATTTTATGTAAATCTGAAAAGTTACTTTTTTTTACTTTACACGTCAGCGATGTGAATGGAAAGAGAGAGACAAAAAGTAACTTTTAAGATTTACACAAAATATGATCAGTTGAACTTTGTGTAAATCACCTAAAAGGATACAAGCTTGTGTCCTTTCAGAGGATACTTCTTTTTTCCTTTTAAAAATACAGCTTTGTTAAAAAATTAATAGAGAAAATTTTAACACTCTTATGAACCTATTTGGTTCGAATCTAAATCAATCGGTATCGGTTGACAATCGAATGCTGAATAATTTATGGGATTTATTAATCTCCTTTAATAGAAGACAACTTACTTCATGCCATAAAAATAAATTATGTGAGTCCCATTATTTTAAAAATAATAATATAATTTTCTATATTTTTCTGGCATAAGATAATTGTTTCCTACGAAAGGAGACAATTTAAACCCATAATTTATATCAAAAACATTAAGTTAAAGTCTAAGAACTAAACGTCGATCTTGTCAGAAATCTAATTATAGAATTAATCGCATGAATTTCGGGGCCATAATGGAGAGGATCAAGGCCGCCGGAACATAATTAAAGCAATTGCAGTAGTAATTGCAATGTTGACAGCATACTTTAATGAAAGTTTCTTGTGCCCACCCGTGAAGCTTGATTGGACAGCTCTTTCACTAACCTCATATCCAATTCCTGTCACTTTGGTACTGCTTTGATCTCTGGGTTGTGGGAGGGAATACTTCCAAGCCTACGAAGACTAGTCATTTGTACTTTCATGTTATTCATATAATAAAGAGTAAAATTTCTTTTGAATTTCTAACAAAATAACAAACAAACAAAAAACGGTTTTCACTTTCATTTTTTACAAAACAATAAAATAAAATTAATTTTTGGTTCTTTTATAATTTCAGTTTTTTGAAAATATAATTTTTCAGAAATTTAACGAAGATCCAATTTAATCTATAAAAAAAGATTAATATAAATATTTTTTTTATAAAAGATGAAAATGAGAATTGTATTTTATATTAAGGACCCAATAGACACTTTAGTCTATAATAAATGTCATTCTCTTTAGAATTTCTCGAAAGACTTTTTGGCCTCAGCTTAATTAACAAAATTTCTATTCGAGCCGGTAGCATTGCAGCAGCTTTCTAGCAAATAAGCCATGCTGTGTTTTAGTAATAGACATGGTCATGTTAAATTAAGACGTGGTCATATTCTCTTTTAAGAATACACACAATTTTGTAACTAATTAATTGTAAATAAGTATATTATTATTAGTCGATAATTAGTTGGTATTTTTATCTCAAACAGTATATAAAATATACTTTCGGATCTAGAAGAATGAGTGCTTAGATACTGGGGAGGGGAAAAAGATACTTTCGAACAAAGGAAGAGTTCATCAATTCATAGAAAAATTAAAAGTACGGGAATAATACACGCTTTTCTTCTCCTTCTTTTATTTGCCTCAGTAAATATGATTATGATCAGCCATTCAAATAGATGATGTGGGCGGTGCGGTGGTGGTGTCGAATTGCTTTGTGTTGGGTCCATATTTTCGTTACTGTTAAATACTAATTAGTTCCTTTAATTAACTACGTCAAAAGGCAATAATTACGCATTGACTATAGAGGAGAGACCGTTTAAAATGCTTTACATTGTTGCCCAACCACCATTGGATGGATTCGATGAGAAAATGAAACCAAAGAAAATGCAGGAAAGAAGTAAGATCACATTTGATACAGTGTAAAGAGTGCAGCGGCGGTGAGAAAAAATTTACACATCAATTATAAATTGAATTTGGAAATTGTCTGTATAATTTTACTATCTTGAACTATAGCGTTGAAAATGAAAACCATCCTATACGTGAGATGTTAATTCTTTGATTTTCTAAAAAGAAACAACTATCTTGTACGATTTTTTAAAATTTAGGTAAAATATAAAGAATAAATGTTTAATTTAGTCATTAAAAAATTAATGTATCACAACATCAATTATTTGAAGATTTTTTTAATTGTATTAGTTCTTCTTTTTTTGAAACATCTAAGGAAAGAAAAGAAACAAAAACTAGCTATAGATCAGCCTAGGGTACATGACCCCTCTAAGATCATTCCTAACAAGAACATTACAGCCCTCAGGAGGAGAATAAAACAAATGTATGAGCCAGTTGGCCTCAACCTTATGTGTAGCAAGCCAGTCAACAACACCATTAGCGTCTCTATGCACATGAGTAATCTTGACATTCTAGGTTTTGGTAAGCAGGCTTTGAATTCTTCTCACTAAACTAGCAAAAGGTTGCTGAAAGTTCCCCAAATTCTGGATCGCTTGGATAGCCGAAGAGGAGTCGGTCTCCAACCAAACGCACGTATACCCTGACGACCAAGAAAGATCAAGGCCAATAAGGATACCCCAAAGCTCAACCATAAAAGAGTTGCAAGCACCAAGGTTCCTGGAAAATCCCACAAGCCATCAACCACTGCAGTCTCTGATAACTCCTCCACAACCAACCTAATTACCATTAATACTACAGGCATCATCAGTGGTAACTTTCACCCAGGTTGGGTCAGGAAACGTCCAAGCGATAAGGGCTTCCTTTTTTTCCTGTCTGACAAGGCCAACATCTGACAACATGGCTTTAGCGAAAAAGAAATTCTCAGCTACATGGCCAGCGCTAAAGCTAAGCTTATGAGGAGTGACAGAAAGGCATTAAAAATAAGATTGTTTATGGGTTTTCATTTTATCATTTAACATAACACAACAAACTTTTCTACACTCACAACATTTTGTGGGGCCCACATTTTTTAAAACAAAAAAAAAATAAATAATTAAGGCACGCAAAACGAATCTCTATAACATTACACAATCACTTTTCCTACGACATAACTCTTATAAAACCCATTGTTTATTTCCTTCCGGATGAGCCAACAAGTTCCACTAAAGATAAGGCTCCAACTGCAATTGTTATCTCCTTCACCCTTCTTACTTAAGTTGCCAGACACCCATTCGATGAGATTTCCTTGGAACAAAGCTGGTCTATCACCAAAATGGATAAAATGGAACCAAACCTCTCCATCCTAACTGCAATCTCGAAGAAGGTGAAGACAACTCTCTACCGCAGCATTGCACCTCGGGCAGATATCATAGTCACCCAACCTTCTTTGGGTCCTAAGCTCATTTGTCATCAATTTGTTTACCAATAGAGGACATAGAAAGGTTTTGACTATTTGGGGGCCTTCCCATCACTATGGAATCTTCCAATCAATAATACTGCCATTGGGAAGGAGATGATCAAGGATCCTATAAGCACTCTTGACCGAAAAGACCCCATTGTGAGATAAATTCCAGATGGCCCTATCCTCTTCATCAAGAGGGGTGCGGGGAGAATGGATGCGAGAAAGGTTTTGACTCTTTGGGGGCCTTCCCAGCACTATGGAATCTTCCAATCAATAATACTGTCATTGGGAGGGACAGGATCAAGGATCCTATAAGCACTCTTGACCGAAAAGACCCCATCGTGAGATAAATTCCAGATGGCCCTATCCTCTTCATCAAGAGGGGTGGGGGGGAGAATGGATGCGATAATAATAGAGATGTTTGTGGGAAGTCAGTTATGAAACATGTCCCAGTTCCAGTCTCCATTCGGATAAACACAAATAGCAACCTTCCAACTTAAGGCTTCCGACGGAACAGAGCTAATGGAGTAGGACAACAAAGCGTCAGTTTTATTCGTCCACCTATCCAACCAAAACCTAGTCGAGGTGTCGTTACCAAGAAGGATCTGAGAGCCTTTCTCCACAAAGTCTCTATTCCTCCTAATACCCTGCCAAAGATTAGAGTAGGTTCCAACCCTGTCGATGGAATGGATGGGATCGTTTCCCATCTTATACTTATTCCCTAAGACTTTGGCCCACAGACAGTTCTTATTGGATAACAAACCCTGCCCTAACTTCATGATCATGGCATTATTGACACTCCGAAGATTTTTGAGCCCCAGTCCACCTTCCTTGATAGGAGAACAAACAACATCCATTAACCAAATGAACTCTTTTATGGGATCAATATAAGAAGGAAGAGTAGACACCTTCCTTGAGTTCAACTCTTAACGAAAGCACCAATATAATAGGAGCTAATATTGAGAATTGGGAACAGTGGGAAAAGAGAGCAAGAACATAAGATATATATATATATATATATATATATATATTGAATATTACCTATCTATTTTACTCATTCCACGGTGTAGTTATACTCATAGCTGAGTTACATGATAATAGAAAGACTGTAATTAATAATTACTTGGGTAATTAGAAACACACAACAACTATCATAGTTACTGAATTAACCCATAGGCCCTTCTACTTCAGCCCAAAATATAATCCTTCAGATAGGCTGGTGTACTCTTCCTTCTTATATTGTCACCATGAGTGAGAGTTGGGTCTGACTCTACAACTTGGCCCGTTATAATAACCTTAATTATATGACTTTTAAATTAGAGAGTTATGACGAGGACCTTAGGGTCATAAATAAAATAAGGATGAAATTCTAAGAATTTTGATATCCATATTGAGGGCATTTTACACAGCTGAATTTTCAGCTGTTAATTTTGACTGCTGACACAGTAACAATTTGTAGAATAGCTCTAAGTTAGTAAATTAGAGTTATAGAGCTAATCTAATTATATAAACATCATGAATGTGGTTAGTATATGATTTGATAAAGTTTGATACCTATATTGGGGTATTTTGAAAAAGTCACTTATGTCAGGTATTTTGTACTGTTGTAGAAGCAGCCGGTAGAATCCCGGAACGGGAAAAAGATGAGAAAATGGAATTAAAGACCAATATATGCCTAAAAATTCATAATTAGACCAATAATGTTAAAGTTAAGAAGATTATGAAATCCGGGTACAGTTAAGAACATCGGTAAAGACTATAGTGCAATTAAATAACTGTTAGTGGATCTGTGATCTACTAATCAAATTTTTAAGTTATGAACATGATAATTAGACAAAATTAATGTTAGGTACTTAAAGTTATAGTCTTGGGTGTTTCTGGATAAAATTTTGATAATGGTTCAAATAAAAATTACACCTGATTTCACTAAAGGACAAGGTGCCACTTAAGTAACATGGCAAGGGCAACATCCCTCCCTTCTCCCCATTCAGATTAGCCGCCCAACTCCTCCCCTCTCTCTCTCTCAAATTTGAATTTCAACTTTGCTCTCACTTCTCTCTAGAATTTCATCTCCAAAACCTCTCCAAATCACAAAACCTCCTTCACCAAACTTGCTCCCATCGCTCTCCTCTTCACAACCATACCATTTTCATGGTGTGAAGCAAATTTTCAAGGTCCAAACCTCCATGAACAACCACAGTTATGTGAAGTTTCAAGGACATGGAGTTGTGTTCTTGAGTTCTCTTGAAGAACAACACATGTTTGCTTGGTTCCCTTGATTTTAGTGTAAGTTCTCTTAAACTTTTCTTGAAAAACCTCATATTTCTCTCTTGTGTTCATGAGCTCTAACTCTTGAGCATGTTGTTAAAGGTATGTTCTTATTTATTAATAAAATAATATAATTTTAGTTTAATTGTTGAATGTTTACTAGGCTTAAACAGGCTAACAGACCTAGGCCAAAACTTTTATTTTTTAAATATAGATCAGGCCAGATTCTTAATTTGGGGCCTACACAGGCTAACAGGTCAGGCCAGACCCAATATTTTTTATGCAGATTTGACCTATTTAAGTCAAAGTCTAGTCTAACCTAGCCTATTTACACCTCTATCTCCAAACATATTATGGATCTGTTAATAAAATAATAGAAAAATATTTTTGCAGTTAATGCAGATAAATTATCTGCATTTACTTCCAAATCGACGTCGTTTTGGGATTGAAATATTAAAAAATTATAATTATAAAGATTATAATAATTCTAAAATAAATTAAAATTACAATAATACCATGATTTTCGCTCAAAATAACGTCATATTGAATTTACTGCAGATAACTTATCTGTATTAAGCGCATAAAAATGAACCCATAAAATAATTATATGAAACCCACCGAATAACTATGGTTGGATATTAGAAAGTCAATTATATGATCATCAGTTTGCAGGCACTGAATAATTTCACACGTGATGGATACTCGACTAAAGAGTAGATATGATTTGTTCAGTTTCGATGTAAACAGACAAAGCAATTTTGAGTTGTACTGGTGGTCAATATAACATCAATACTTATCCGCAAAGCTAGCTCTCCCCAAATACTTTTGCGGTCATCCTTAGTGGAGCACTGTAGAAAATTTAATTCATGCAAAAAATATATTGTTATTTTAAAAGAAGTAAAGTTATATTATTTGAAGAGAGATGTAGATAAAGAAAGAGAGAAAGTTCACAAAAAAAAGTGAAAATAGATCCTCTCATACAATATTATTAAAATCGAGATCTTAAGTAAAATTAGAAGGGGATTAAAAAATCGTAAAACATAAAATCGTAATGTAAAAAAATCAAAAAAAATCATAAAAACGTAAAAGCGTTTGAAATATTAGTAAAATCATTTTGATGAAAAAAAAATCGTAAAAACCTAAAATCGTAGTGATAAATCGAGATTTTAACAACAATGCTCTTATATGAAAAAGTAGTTATGTTATCATATTATTTGATCACAACCATTAATTTAAAAATTATACACTTTTTTTTCTCTTATCTCATCATCAATGAGAGGTTGTGAATTTGTGATCAAATAACATGACCACTTTTTCACACGAGAGGATTCACTCCCAAAAAAAATTAATGTATGGGTCTCATCTCTTTACGAGAATGAAATGACACAATTTATGTCATTTAAAAAGATAAACACTTCTCCCTTAATTTATTTGCACAACCACACGTCACGACGCCGTAACACAAATACACATTATTGGCACACAGACTTAAATAATTTTACAGTATGCAGATACAAAGTTCAAGAAGAGTCCGTGACTGAGGGACCATCTCTGCTTCCTAACATATTTCTCACCACAAAAACAAATGAAACAGAGCAAGTTCTAACAAACCAGCACACTCCCACTCTCTGTACAAAATTATGATGTGATTGATATTACAAATCCATACAATACAACAAATTACAAGCATGATCAAACACTAATATCTACAAATACTATTATTTTGGGAGAATTAAAGAGAAACTCTTAGCTAATTGACCATTAACTATTCTACCTTGTTATTGCATTGATGGCAAGCTTCATCCCAGATTCACAGTGGCCAGTAAAGTTGCATATGAAGTAGTTCATCCCTCTGTATACCCTGATTTGGTCATTCCCTGAACTGTAAACTTTAGCACTCGCCGGCGAAGTCATGCAGCTGTTGTATCCAGTGTGGTCCACGGCAACCACATTGTGGGTCGTTGGGTCGTAGTTGAAGACTGCAACAATTAGCATATGCATAGTTACAAACTTTAGTCTAAACAATATTTAGAAAATTAAGAAAGGGACATAACATAAATATAAGGGGTCGATGCATAATTTAACTTACTTAGCACATCACCAGGTAAAAACTTTTTTCCATGGGGCCAAGTATCAGTGTTGAAGGTCCATCCCCCAGGTCCTCCAACGGTGTATTTTGCTCTAGGACTAAGGCTTTCCACCATAACCAACAGGCATAGTAGTGAAATCAAAGTGACCATAACTATAATTGAAGATGCACTGCCTCTTCCCCGAGACATTTTCTCAGTAAAGACCTTGGCTATAATTAAGAACAAGAAAATTAAGTGGAAAGGTTGTGTTGGAATGCAAGGTTGAGGTTTAGCCCTTTATATAATGGGATTAATTGATTATGTTGGATTATGGGATTTAAAGCATGTTTAATAAATAGATTTAATAACGACACAGGCAGACACAAATTGGTGGCTTTTCCTAAATAGTTAAGGTCAATTCACTAATTCGTTGGTAAAGTTGGATGCAACCGCTAGGTACCACATGATAACACTCCACTTTTGATTTTTTAACTGTTCAATTATATGATAAGTGGGGTCTAAATAAATAAATAACTTAGTGTATTTTTAAAAAGTGTGCCCTTAGGCCTTTGCATTAGACACATTTGATTTCAATGAAATTATTTATTTACAATTTATACCAATAGTGATAAAAATATTTGATATTAAATAAATAAATTTTTAATTATAATAATAATAATTTAGTTCATATGTAAATTAATAATTATTCCAAAAAAACTCGTTAACGGTGTCCAATAAATTAAAGGCTAAACACAGATACGAGTCAATTAAATTGTCATAAGGTCTACACCAAAAAAAAATAAAAAATTGTCATAAGGTTATTCTAACTTAATTAATAATTTTAAATTCATGCGAGTTTTAAAAATACAGTCATGGTAAAAAATTAATAGAGAAAATTTTAACGCTTCTGAACATATTTGGTTCGAATCTGAATCAATCGGTATCGGTTGACGATCGAATGCTGAATAATTTATATCGAAAATATTATGTTAAGGGCTAAGAACTAAACGTCGATCTTGTCAGAAATCTAATTGTAGAATTAATCGCATGAATTTCGGGGGCACAATGGAGGGGATCAAGGCCGGAACATAATTAAAGCAATTGCAGTAGTTATTTGTTCTTTCACGTTATCCATATAATAAATGTCATATGCCCTTTAGAATTTCTAGATAGACTTTTTGGCCTAAGCTTAATTAACAAAATTGCTATTCGAGCCGGTAGCATTGCAGCAGCTTTGTAGCGAATAAGCCATGCTGTGTTTTAGTAATAAACATGGCCATATTAAATTAAGACGTGGTTATATAAGGCATGTTTGATTATGTTTTGATTTTTTTGTTTTAAAATTGTTTTGTAGAATAATTATGAAAATAGTTATTTTTTTATGTTTTTTTTTAAAGTTAAAAATCAAAACAGAAAACAAAAACAACTCAGACATGTTCTTTAAATTTGATTCTAAAAATAAAAAATAGTTACAGTTTTAATTTTCTTTTTACAAAACAAACTTTACTAAATGAGTTTTTTTTGTTCTGAAAATTAAAAAAACTATTTTTATAAACAATAATCAAACAGAGTCATATTCTCTTTTAAGAATACACACAATTTTGTAACTAATTAATAGAAAATAAATATATTATTATTAGTCGATAATTAGTAGGTATTTTTTATCTCAAACAGTATATAAAATATACTTTCGGATCTAGAAGAATGAGTGCTTAGATACTGGGGAGGAGAAAAAGATACTTTCGAACAAAGGAAGAGTTCATCAATTCATAGAAAAATTAAAAGTATGGGAATAATACATGCTTTTCTTCTCCTTCTTTTATTTGCCTCAGTAAATATGATTATGATCAGCCATTCAAATAGATGATGTGGGCGGTGCGGTGGTGGTGTCGAATTGCTTTGTGTTGGGTCCATATTTTCGTTATTGTTAAATACTAATTAGTTCCTTTAACTAAGTACGTCAAAAGGCAATAATTACGCATTGACTATAGAGGAGAGACCGTTTAAAATGCTTTACATTGTTGCCCAACCACCATTGAATGGATTCGACGAGAAAATGAAACCACAAGAAAATGCAGGAAAGAAGTAAGATCACATTTGATACAGATACAGAGTAACAGAGTGCAGCAGCGGTGAGAAAAAATTTACACATCAATTATAAATTGAATTTGGAGATTTTTCTGTATACTTTTACAGTTTTACTATCTTAAACTTTAAACTATGGGTTCGCTTTTTCTGGAGTTATTGCGTATAAGTCCAATATGACATTGTTTTGGGCAGAAATCATGGTATTTTTATTATTTTAATTTATTTTAATATTATAATAGTATTTATATTTATAATTTTTTAAAATTTCAATACCAAAACGACGTCGTTTTGAAAATAAATACAGATAACTTATCTGCAGTAACTGCATACATATTTTTCCCTTAAACTATAGCGTTGAAAATAAAAACCATCCTATACGTGAGATGTCAATTTTTGATTTTCTAAAAAGAAACAACTATCTTGTACAATTTTTAAAATTTAGGTAAAAAAGAAAGAATAAATGTTTAATTTAGTCAATAAAAAATTAATGTATCACAACATTAATTATTTAATTTGAAGATTTTTTTAAATTGTATTAGTTCTTTAAAGTCGGTAAATCATCACATTAATTCTTGGAAAATTTTGTCAGTGAATCAACTCTCAATCTTACAAAACAATTACTGAATTCATTTTTTTTTTTTTGGAAATTTAATGAATATAAAAACAAAAAACAAAGAAAAGTCTAACTAGAAATCATTCTTGGAGTAGCCACTCCTATACGATCTTCCAGAACAGGTTTATGCAACCATCAGGAGGGTGATCAAATTCCTGCACCTCAAAGTTGTGAGCCTGGGAAGCTAATCAATCTGCAACTCGATTTCCCTTCCTATAAGTGTGTGTTATCTCCACCTTCCAAGCTCTTTGCACGAGGGTCTGAATGTGCTGAATCATATTAAACAGCGGGTGGGTGAATTCAATATTGCATTATCATCATTTTAGTAAGTATTTTATATGATCACTTTAGTCTTATATAAAGATAAATATAGGGTTGAGTTTGAATTACTCTCCTTAGTCACTGTAACAATAAAATACAAAAGAAAAGAAAAGAAAAGAAAAACAATTTTTAAAATTTAAAAATCAAATAATTAACATAACTGAAAAAGGCTCAAATCCAACTATATATATCTTGGAAAAGAATCATCACACGTTATTTAACATGGTCCTTTTATACGAGAGAATCATAAACATACAAAGATAAATTAATAATAATTAAAGAAGAGAAAAAGAAATAGAATGAATTGTTACAAAATCATCACCGCCAATTCATCATTGTATGGTTAGAATTATCTTATATGACATCATCATATTAAATAATATGTGAGAAAATCCATTCATATATATATATCTCATTACTACAAGAAATTTTTTTAAAAATAAATTAAAAGCTCAACTTTATGTTTGTTTGTAAAATGTAACATTCGGTAAACTTCAAAATCATAGCCATGTCCATGATCGATCTCCCTCTCTCTCACTTTTCAAAAGAAAAATAATTTTTGTTTTTGGAAAACCAAAAGAAAAATAATTTAAATATTACAAGAAATATATGATTTTTTTAAGCTATATATTACTATATTGTACAATAAGTTAGCAGTCAAGTTACTAGAATTTGACTAATCGCCAGTAAATAATTTATACAAAAATATTAGTTCAATATTCATTGTCACTTTGCATTAAAAATAAGGCAAGCTTTATTAATAATATTGTACTTCAATAAATAAGTACTAAAATAAAAATGTTCAAGAAGATTGACTATTGTGCAATGCTTACTTCATTCTTTTTAATTCCAAAAAAGTCTGCAGACCTTTATTATAGTAAGATGAAGAAGAGCAAGGATAAATACGTAGGAGTAATATTTGAGTACAGTTGGAAAAGTATACGCACCTTAACATGAAACTGATCATTTTGTGACCTGAAAATATTTTCTACGAGTCAAGATATAGAAGGAGTTCATTCTGCATTGTATTTGGCTATCAAGAAATCATATTACATAGTATGGCGAGATAAGATTTTTTAAAGTGATATATTTTTTTAAAATAAACATATATTTATTATTAATTTAAATTAAATTTCATCATATTTTTGTTGGGTCTTACGCCTTGTCTAGTTTTGATGATAACAAACAAGTGGAGCCAAATTATTTAATAGTTTGTTTAGTTTTTGAAAAGTTGTTGCAAGACTGAACTTGTGATCAAGGTTGTTAAAATCGCGTGGAATATTGTAGGATCGTTCGATCCTACGATTTTTTCCCTTCCAACGAGCTGAATCGCGCATAGGATCGTTTTCTTCTCAGATTGATTGAGATCGATGGGTAAACACGTAGAATCAGTGAGCTCGGACGATCCCACAAATTCAGCGATTCAAGAGAAAAAAACCACAGAAAAAAGAGTGGGAGAGAGGAAGGAGTTGGCTGTTGCTGTTGTCATCGGCGACCATCACTGAAAGAGAGAGACAAAGAAATCAACCCTATCGCTTGAAGTAAGAAGAGGACTGTTCTTTTTTAAGAGAGAAGAAGACTATTTTATTTCTTCTTCTTCTTTTGAAATCGGAGGAAATAAAGAGAATAATTGAAAGCAAAAACACAGAAGCTTCATCCTAGTTTCAGCTAATACATCCTTCAAGAGCAGGTCGCAGGTCGAAGCAAGCCAACAGTGGAGATTGAAGATTGGGTTTTTAGAATTAACGTGTCGGCGTGTCGTGTCCCGTGTCAGTGTCGGTGTATCATAGGGAACCAATGAGGTAAATTAATCTAAAATTGATCTCTTAATGCATCAATATGAATTATTTACCATGAAACCAAAAGAGTCAATTAGAGATATAATTACATGTTTTACTAATATTATAAATGAGTTAAGTGCTTTAGGCAGGAAAATCATAGTTGAAGAACTGATAATTCATATTTATTACACTTATTTGTTACTCTTGATTAGTGATTTTTGGATTGTTTAGTGTGTAAATAATGGTTTTTGGGTTAAACTAGATGTTGGGTTTTTAATTGGGTTTATTTTGAATTTCGTAATAAAAATCCAGATTTACGTTACTGCAGTATTTTGACCGTAACTCATTCCAAATTTTTCCGATTGACCCCATTCTTATTGCGTTTTGCAGCTAACTCAAAGGGATACAAATGTTATGAAGACATGAAAGCCCAGTTCGGACAATAGGATGGTCAAAAATCAATCCCAAGTTGGTCACGAGTTGCTACAGTTTTAATTAGTTAATTGGATTTAAGTTTGTAATTGGGAACCCAATCTTTATGTGGCCCAAATCTATTATTTATCTTTTATTTCCTTTTATAATAGGTCAGACTTGTAGAGCCTATATAAAGGCATGATTAGGAGACCTTGTGATTCAGTTTTAGTTTTTGTTTTCAGAGTTTATGTTTTTACAGTTTCAAGATTCAATTGCAATTTACGTTTTCTCTCTTCTACTCTTTTGTTTTTCTTTATTTTCTTAATTTCAATTATGGTTTTCTACTTAGCCATGCTAGGCTAAGCGTTCTTTAATCAATCCAAGAATTAAGGATTCCGCGGTTGAATTCGGACGACCTGCGCTTCATCTTGATCCAAATTGTTTCTCTTCCTTCAACTCAGATTCTAGTTCTGCGATTGCAGCTAAGGAAAGTGATTGAATGTTAGATTTAATGTTTAGGTTGATTAACCCAATGATCTTAAGTCAAACGGGCTGATACTCCGCGATTGCGCGAGTAGATTTGTCGTATTGATCAAACGTTAGGCGATCGTCTAGAGAGGGGTTCCTAAGCAATTGCAGGGATTCTGAATTTCTTAGGGTCAACCACGATTTGGAAATCCTTTGTCCAATGATGGATATCTTGGAATCCTAATTCTTGGGTTGATTGCTTTTAATTGATAATTTCAGTTTTTAAATCCTTGTTTTTACTTTCTATTTTTAATCACACAAAACCCCTTTTTTTTACTTCTTGTTTTTAATTGATCGTTTAAGATCCTTGCAAATTCCTTGAGAGACGATTCAAGTTGCCCACTTTATTACAAATCTTTATTTTTACAAACCTAATTCATTTGAGTGACTTCGACAGCTCACATCAAATTTGGCGCCATTGCCGGGGAATTTGCATCGTTCTTTATCGTTCTTGAATCTTTCTTGAATCTTTCTTCTTCGTTCTTGAATCTTTCTTCTTCTTTCTTAAATCTTTCTTCTTCTTTCTTTATTCTTTTTTGAATCTTTCTTTAATCTTTCTTCTTGGTTCTTTTCTGTTTTACTTCTTTGTTTCTTTGCGATTTTGGGTGTTTTTGTGATTGGGAAGACAACTGTCTTACCCAATCCGATCTCAGAAGTTCAATTCCCAAAGAAATTTGACCTTTTGAGCAAAAGTCACTCCCTAAAAGGGAATGAGGGCGCCCTTAATTTCGCGAAATTCTGTTATTTACTAACCCTTTTTACTATTTCTTAGTCATTTTAGGACGAATCAGGTATTTCGACAGTTGTTCGACTCGCTCTTATTGCTCTGGGAATTGGTGAGCTGAAGGAGACGATCATCCCTATCAAAAGTCGTGAGGCATAGTCTCACGATTCAGGCCCTGGTTTAGCCAAATTTCTTCGTTTACTATTTTATTTTATTTTTTGAAAAAAATTTATTTGAATTTTGAGTTCCTAGATAGGATTAGAAATTTTGTGTGGTGGTCCCATAATTTTTAAAAATCGTTTGATATTTTTTCTGTATTTTTTAGGTCAATTTTCAGTGTTTGCCATGATTTTCGTATGTTTCATATGCTTATAGCGATTTTACCTGTTGTAGCACCTTATGATGCATGACTAGGAGTAGTGGTAGTCCTCTATTTGAACTTTACCCTGAGATAGAGAGACAATTGCATGCTGCTAGGAGAGCTCGTAGGTTAAGTTATAGTAGCGCTATTGAACTTGGCTCTGTTTCTGAGCATTCTGAACATACTGAACATTCTGAGTTTATTTCTTCTTCTAATTTTCCTAGTTCTTCTAGTAGAGTAAATTTTATTTTTCCTAACTGTAATGTCATTAATTCAAAAAATAAAAAAATGGACAATAGAAGTTTAAAGCAGTTAGCTGCACCTGAGGTTGACTACCAACCTTCATGCATTCGTTATCCTGAACTTAATACTGCTTTTGAACTTAATTCTGGTCTAATACATTTGCTTCCCAAGTTTCATGGCCTTGCAGGTGAGGACCCTCATAAGCACTTAAAGGAGTTTCATGTGGTCTGTAGCACTATGAAGCCGCAAGGAGTTGATGAAGAGCAGGTCAAACTGAGAGCCTTTCCTTTCCCCCTGGATGGAGGAGCTAAGGATTGGTTGTACTGCCTTCAACCTTCATCTATCGAGACTTAGAATGACATGGCCAGATTGTTTTTTGAGAAGTTTTTCCCTTCCTCAAGAACAACTTCAATCAGAAAGGAGATAAGTGGCATAAAACAAGCAAATGGGGAGAACTTGCATGAGTACTGGGAGCGGTTTAAAAGACTTTATGCAAGTTTTCCACATCACCAGATTTCGGAGCAATTGCTAATTGTCTACTTCTATGAAGGCTTGCTGCCTATGGAGTTGATTGCAAAGATGGCAGCCAATGCTCAACAATTTGACACTAGAGCGAATAGCAGTGCAGTGTTCCAAGTGCAAGCATCTTCTATCCAGAATTCAGTAGTAGCAGCAGCAGTGGCGTCGAGCACAGATAATCAGAGAATAGAGAATAGGTTTGACGAGCTGACTTCACTGGTGAGACAGTTGGCTGTGACGCAAATAGTCCAACCTCCTACTCCCACTCCACAAGTGAGCAACTCATGCGGTATTTGCTGCAACCGGCCGCACCCCACTGATGCTTGCCCCAGTATACAAGAAGGTGCCCCTCTAGTAGACCAGACAGTTGCTGCAGTAGGAGTCTTCCCTGGTAAATCACAGTACCAGCAGCAACAACAGTACAACCTATTCTCTAACACCTATAACCCTAGCTGGAAGGACCATCCCAACTTGAAGTGGAACCAAAACCAGAATCAGAACCAGTACCAACAGAGGCAGCAGTTCGTACCTCAGCAGCAGAGGCAAAATTTCCAACCTGCTGCACCTCCACAACAGCCACATGTACCGCAACATCCAGGAAGTGGTGCTTCTCTAGAATATTTGGTTAAACAGCTTGCCACTAGTAATCTGCAATTCTAGCAGCGAACTGAATCATCAATTCAGAACTTACAGACTCAGATCGGGCAATTGGCTTCTTCTTTGAGACAGACCCAACCTCAAGAGCCTGGTTCCCTTCCTTCCCAGATAGTTCCAAATCCGAAGGGAAATCTGAATGTTAGTGCTATATCCCTAAGGTCTGACAAGCAACTAGAAGAGCCCAAGCAAGCTGTATTTGACCAGCAACTAGAAGAACCCAAGCAAGCTGCATCTGAGACTGAACCAGCATTAGAAAAAGAGGAGACAGTGCAAGATAAGCAAGGTCATGATGAGCCTGAGTTTTCCATTCCTCTTCCTTTCCCTCAAAGAGCCATCAAATCTAAGAAGCTGGCAGAGACAACACAAGAGAAGGGAATCCTAGAGACGTTCAAAAAAGTTGCAATTAATATTCCTCTCTTAGAAGCAATCAAGAAGTTTCCTAAATATGCCAAGTTCCTGAAGGAGTTATGTACCAACAAGAGGCGGCTGAAGGGGGACGAATTAGTAAGCATGAGCTGAAACATATCCAGCCCATGCTTGAGAAGTGCAATGATCCAGGAACGTTTACTATTCCTTGCCTTATTGGAAATTATAAATTTGATGATTGCATGCTAGATATAGGTGCTGCCATAAATGTTATGTCTAAATCTGTTTATGATTCTCTTGGTCTTGGTCCTTTACATGCCACTAGTGTTGTTATCCAGTTAGCTAATAGGAATAGTGCTCACCCTACTGGTTTGATAGAAGATTTTTTAGTTAGGTGCATGAATTGATTTTCCCTGTTGATTTTTATATTTTAGACATGGAAGGTGAATCTCCTAACAGTAGGCCCCCAATCATTCTAGGAATGTCTTTCATGAAAACAGTTAGGACTAAGATAGATGTACATACTTGTGCTCTTTCCTTAGAATTTGGTGATAGTATTGTGCATTTTAGTATCCTTAATGCCATGAAGCATTCTAGGGTCAAGGTTGAGCATTCAGCTTCGTGCAATAATGTGATTCATGATGTGAATAATAATGTTGATACTGATTTGATTGTGGATTCTGCATTACTTGTGGATTCTGACTTGCCTACTGATAATAATTCGGATCATATGTCTAATTTGATTCTGTCTGCACTTAGTCCTAAAAAGGAAATTGATTATATTAGGAAGAACAAGACATCTTGCACACACATTGTATGCAATAACTATGGTAAGATAAGACACATTTCTTATTTGTGCTATCATAGAAAGAACTTTATTATGAGAAAATTTTCTACCAACTTTGATCCTAACTCTCATGGACCCAAGATGAAATGGGTATCAAAAAGTCCTCCTTTTGTCTTCAATATGCAGAATACTATTCATAAGGTTGGACGAAATGATCAAAAGAAGAAAAATTTACGTGATAAAAAGACTGGGCAGACCTTAACTGTGAATGGACACCCCCTCAAGCTTTTTCATGAGGGACCCCAGCAGCAGCCTGTGGAGGCAGAGCTCAGGCTCACTAACGCCACTTAACCTCCCTAAAGAGGACATAGAGTTTTCCTTGTCCTTTTCCTTTTCTTTATTTTAGTTTATTTTGTTGTATCTGCAATTTTAATTTTAGTTTTAATTTTCAATAAGTAGATTTTCCTTTTTTTTCCTTATAATTGTTGAGTTATACATAGTGTGAACTTGGATATGTTGTTCTTGATGGATCATTCTAATTGGGCAGAGTTCTTGATTGTCAGATTACTTGGCTTGGTAGTTGAATTCATGATGCTAATTGCATGAGTTGGTATTAACCTTGTGAGAGTTTGAGCCTTTATGAATGAAATTTATCTTTTTGTCATTCTTTCTTTGCTGTGTGTTTTTCCTCATGATTTTTGTTCTCTAGAGCTTGTTCCTTTTCTTTTTAAAACTACATTTTTCACTTGCATGCATAAACATGATAGATGCCTTCTTTCTTTTATTTCTCTACTTTGGCCAAATAGCCATCCCTTACATTACATTTCCTTTGGTTAGCCCCTTTGTGCCTTTTTATCTCATTCTTTTCTTAGCCACATTACAAGCCTAAGTGTAAAATCATGTAATCCTACACCTTGGAAATTTATTGAGTATTGGTTTCATCTTAGTTTGGTGTTTAAGTGTGGGGGTTGCCCAAGGCGTTCAACATCTTAAGTGTGGGGGAGGTATTTTATGCCATTCATCACTTGGCATTGCATTTGTTGGTCATTGGATTATGAAAAAGAGAAATAAAAAGAAAAAGAGTTCTGAAAAAAATGATAGAAAAGTAGCGTTGAAAAAAGAAAAGAAAAGAAAAGAAAAGCAATAGAAAAATAGAAAGGAAAGAGAAAAACAAAAAGAGAAATGACCGCTTAGTCTTAATCTTTGTCTCATTTTTTTATTTTATTTCTTGTTTTGTTTTTTAGTTTGATTTTAACTAGTGCTCTTTAAATTTTCTTGGGTGCTTAGCCTCTTTTTTTCATATTTTTCCATACCTTCACTCTAGCCTCAATACAACCTTGTAAAAAGTGATCTTGATTTTTGCATGCATGTGTTTTGAGTAGTGGAGAAGTAGAAATTGAGCAAGCCTATGGTAGGGCAATTTTCTTGAGTTGAACTTGAGTGATACACTGATTTACCCTATACACTTGAGAGATTAATTGAGAGCATTCCATGAGAAACCATCTTGTGTGATTAGCATTAATAAATGAGATTACTATGTTTTTGTAATTTAAGATAAAGGAATGTCTATCTCAATTGGTTGATCTTTTGAAGCTTTATTATCCTTGTTTAGATTATTGTATTCTTAGCAATTGTTTGAAAGCATTGGTTATCTTTAAGTCTTTTTCTTTGTTGTGTCATTTCTTTTAGTTTTTGTTTCAAGTTTTAACTATGCTCAGGAGTGCAAAAGGATAAGTGTGGGGAAATTTGATAATTCATATTTATTACACTTATTTGTTACTCTTGATTAGTGATTTTTGGATTGTTTAGTGTGTAAATAATGGTTTTTGGGTTAAATTATATGTTGGGTTTTTAATTGGATTTATTTTGAATTACATAATAAAAATCCATATTTACGTTACTGCAGTATTTTGACCATAACTCATTCCAAAGAATTGAAGAAAATAATCAATAGTCTTAGAGAGGAGATCATTAGGCTTATGAACAATACTTTTAAATTAGAAAGCAAGAATGCATCTTGGATACAGAAATTGCAAGAAACCAAGAAAGAGGAATGTGTCGTGATAAGCGATGCACAGTTGGATGAAGAGATTGATCGATTTGAGGGCAAGGTAAAAGAATTGACTAAAGAGAAATAAGACTTCCAAAATAAGCTAGAAACTACCCTTAGGACCCCATGGTAGATAGACCAAAAGTTGTCAAGTGGTTGAATAAGAATTGCAACAAATCTAGGCATGGGTTAGGATTTGAAGGAAATAAGAAATCTGCTTAAAAAACCAAAAGTAAGCATGTGAACTTGTATGAGAATAGGGTGTGCTATCATTGTGGTAATTTAGGACATCTAAAATTTGAGTACAAGGCTAGGATAAAAAGCAATTGAAAAGAATGTATAATATATTAAAAATAGCTCTATGTATATATGCAAAGTAAAAAATATGGATTATAAAAGATGTGTTTTCTATTTTTGTTGAAAAGAGGAAGGGACCTAAGCTAGTCTGAGTTCCCAAACCTAACAAGTGATTTAAGAATGCAAGTTAGATTGATGGGAAGCAATATAAGTATCTTGACAACGATTGTTCTAAGAATATTACAAGAGATATTTTCATATTTCTCTCACTCAAACCATTCCAATATGAATGTGTGACTTTTGGTGACAACCACAAAGGTTAAATTATAGGCAAAGTAAAGTTTGTAAATAACCTCATACTCCATTGATAATTTTTATTATGTTAAGGGATTAAGGCATAATTTTTTGAGTATTTGCTAATTTTGTGAAAAAAGAAATAAGATCTTGTGTGCATAATGTATAGTTAAAATTAATTGCTCATGATGTTAGTAGTATATCAACTTAATCATGTGGGTCTGCTGATGTGCTAAATTTTGACATTGCTAAACTATTTTCTTTATAACTTGAGCTAGAAAAATCATTTTTTGATTAAACCAATTGCTATTGAAATCTAAGATGATGAAGTTTGACTCTAGAAATTTTCATAATTTTTTTCTTAACCCAACTATTCCCATAAATTTTGTGAAAGTGGTGTTCAGTTCTAAATTCTATTTTGAGCTAAGTTAACTTTAAACAGTCACAACTTGAGTTATACAAATCTTTTTTGGATAAAATCAATGGCATTGGAAAGCTAACTTCATAAACTTCAAGAATTTCAGAATTTTTTGATGTGTATACTACTACTCTTAGTTGATATGTCAATGTGATAGAATTGCTGATTATTTTATTTTTTTAGATAATGTACTTTAACTGGTTATATCTTGACTTGTAGGACTCCAATTTTAGTGATCTATACCGCCTTAAAAAGCTTGAGATGTGTAATATAATATATACAACATTTATAATTTTTTTCAAAAAAGAAAAGGGAGTTGAGGTTGGAATTAGGATTGATAAATCTAAACTAGGTATCAAAACTTTATTCCTTCCAATGATTGGCTAGTTAAGACAACTTCATCATTCATGATAGAGATTCTTGTGCATAAATAACTTTGAGTTATCACAATCAATTGTGTTTGCTATTTAAGCATAATCATCAAGTTTCATCTTATCATCTTAATCATGACTTTTTCTAACAACAAATATTCATTTAGCTAGAACAACTTGTTAAACCCAATATTTTGTTGGTTGAATAATATTTCTTGTGTGCATGACTTGATTTTGTTGTAAATTGAGTGTTGAAGTGCAGATACAACATTTGTGTGAGATAGGTGAGGAAAGGCTATCTAGAACTTGTACAATTAAGGCTGAAGACTCATTATTGAAGTACTCTACAGGATAACCAAAAAGGAAATATGCCATCTTTGAACGTTTTAGCCTTTCAAGCCAACCCGTATATTAAATATCACTAGTCACATATTTTGCTCCTTAAGCCATTTTATTTCTTTTGTAAAAATAAACATATATATCTTTTTTTTCAATATTTTCTAAAGGTGCAGGTATGCATAGTCTATAAAACCATATCACAAAATTACACCACAAGGGCTAACAAGAAAGAATCAGAAGAGCATGTATACAACAAAAAAAGGTTGAAGAAAAAGAAGAATAAAAATAAATAAATAAAAATGGGCTAGCAGCATGTACTTTGAAGAACATCAATATTGAAGTCAGGGGAACTTGTATCAAAAGTAAAAAGATAAATATTAGCATACCCTTTGACACTTGCTGCAAATTTTAGCTATGTTACAAAATATGCCATGTGAAAAAGTTAAGTTAATGAGGGAAAACTGCAATATATTTGGTTATCTAAGATGCATATTCGCGCTTGACCACCAATACTTTAAGTCTCACACCTTGTTATTATTTTCTCCTTACCCTTTTGCAATACAATTCATCAAAGTCATATGAATTTAATGTCTCATGGAGGAACTTCATCACCACAACTGGTGGACCCTCATGACGTACGAGCTTATGTAACTCCTTAAGTGCAAACACTTAAGTGATTCCTAAATTTATGAGAGTGAGAATTTACTATAATTTTAAGTGTGGGTGAACATTCAAGAGAAAGAGCGCATTGAATATATAGTAAGTATTTCTTCTTAAGGTGCATTTAAAATTATTCGGCAACCAAGGTATGAGCAAATTTGTTGAGTCCACCATTTAAATTTTATTTTAACTTATTTGCTTATTGATTAGAAGTGTCCAGGTAACCAATTTGTAATGTGTTTTTATTACCTTAGAAAATGCCGTGGCTTAGAAATAAGTTGATTTTTATTCATTGTAAATAAAGACGAGGGCCTTTTAGCTTCGGCAAGTCTTTGATTAGACTTCGTGAAAATCCTAGGGTTAGGGTTCCAGAAACCCAGGGTTATGTTTCAGGTTAATTCTTGTATAAGGATAGAATATATTCTATTTTGTACTTTGAATTATGAGTGTGACTCACAATAATGGATTTATCTCCAAATTCAATAGAGGTATCCTGATTTGGGTCGTGAGTTTTCTTCCTCCAGTTGGAGTTTTTCTCACATTAAAATAACTGTCACTTTTTCATTTTACTCTCTCTCTTTTTTCTGTAAACTTTTATTTTACTCTTTATTTTATCGCAGTTGTGTGTATTTTTAAATTATAAATTTTCAATAAATTTAATTTAATATCCCACTTGAGTTTATCTGAGACCAATAATTTTTAGTATGTTAAAATTTATAAGTGAACACACACACATATATATATAAATAGGATCCTTTGACACTAGTGTCAAATTTAAAGTTTGACACCTTATCTGAGATCCATTAGATCAAAAAAGATGAACAACTCTGATTTGTAAGCATGTGACACCATTGATCTTTTTTGATCTAATGACTCTCAGATGAGGTGTCAAAGGATCCTACTTATATATATATATATATATATATATATATATATATATATATATATGTGGGAAAAACTACTCTTATGCTACATGTGATAAATTTCTCTCGTACACACCCTACGATAACTGTGCCACCTTTTTTTTTCAGATGGTGGAGCCCACAAGTTTATCTCTATGACATGAGATAACTTATCTTCTTTAAGATGAGATTAATAAAACCCTATATATATATATATGGGCTTATCATTTCTCAAGCTGCTTGAGGTAATTTTATCTCCGACTACCAAATAATAACCGTATAAAGATGGATCAATTGTGATAAAGGAAGAGAGAGAAAAAGGGAATCATAATCATTCAAAGGTGAATCAATATATATAAGGAAATAAATAAACAAAACGACGTAGTTTTGGAGTGGCCGGAGATAAAATTATCTCAAGCAGCTTGAGAAATATTTTTTCCTATATATATAGGGCTTATCATTTCTCAAGCTGCCGAAGATAACTTTATCTCCGTCTACTAAATCATAACCATACAAAGATGGATCAATGGTAATAAAGGAAGAGAGAGAAAAAGAGAATCATAACCATTCAAAGGTGAATCAATTAATATAAGAAAATAAATAAATAAAACACGTCGTTTTGGGGTAGCTGGAGATAAACTTATCTCAAGTTGCCGGAGAAATATTTTTTTCATATATATATATATAGGTTTATATTTCAGCAGCAGTTAATTATTTATCATATATATAGGTGACAATATTAAATGTGGAGAATTTTAACCACACAAAATGTGAAAACATTAAACATGGGTAATTATAATTATGCACTTGTCTTTACTAGACGTCAAGAAGCAGGAGAAATGATATATATAGAGGATCCGGATCATTTTACACCAGTGTAAGATTAATAAGTCTTACACCACATCTAACCGTTGATTTTCGTACATCCAACGGTTATAATTTAGGAAGTTATACGAATTAATTAATATTAATTAATTACATTACAAATATCAACCGATGATTTCTGTCCATCAACGATTGAGATGTGGTGTAAGACTTGTTAGTCTTACACTGGTGTAAAAAGAACCTACCTCATATATATATATATATATATATATATATATATATATATATATATATATAGGGAAAAACATTTCTCAAGCAGCTTGAAATAAGTTTATCTCCGGCTATCTCAAAACTGCGTCGTTTTATTTATTTATTTCCTTATATTAATTGATTCACCATTGAATGGTTATGATTCCCTTTTTTCTCTCTCTTTCTTTATTACCATTGACCCATCTTTGTACGGTTATGATTTAGTAGCCGAAGATAAGATTATCTCAAGCAGCTTAATAAACGATATATATATATATATATATATATATATATATATATATATATATATAGGGAAAAACATTTCTCAAGCAGCTTGAGATAAGTTTATCTCCAGCTACCTCAAAACTACGTCGTTTTATTTATTTATTTCCTTATATTAATTGATTCACCTTTGAATGGTTATGATTTCCTTTTTCTCTCTCTTCCTTTATCACCAATGATCCATCTTTGTACGGTTATGATTTAGTAGTCGGAGATAAGATTATCTCAAGCAGCTTGAGAAACGATAAGCCCATATATATATATATATATATATATATATATATATATATATATATATATATATATATGGGAAAGATTCGTTTACAAACTTTTTTTGCAAATTACACTAAGTATGACCGGTCATACAGCAGTCAAATATTTGCCATATATATACGTGAAAATATTTAAATATGGGGAATCATAACCATACAAAATGGAAAATCATTAAATGTAGGAAATCATAACCATACAACTGTCACTGTTGTACATAAAGCAGCTGTAAAAATAATTTTACCATATATATATATGGGGTAAATATTTTTACAGCCACTTTAGATAAGCTTATCTACAATACTCCAAAAACTACGTCGTTTTGATTAATGAAGGGTATTTTTGTAATTTTAGGTGAATTAATGAAGGGTGTTTCTGTAATTTTGTTTAATTTTTTTTATCATGTACATTTTACTGAAACACCTTCATTAATTCATCTAAAATTACAAAAATACCATTCATTAATCTAAATGATGTAATTTTTGGGTAGCTGTAGATAACCTTATCTAAAGTGGCTGTATAAATATTTTTTCATATATATATATATATATATATATATATATATATATATATATATATATATATATATATATATATATATAGGGTTTAATGTATGTCATTTAAAAGGACACAAGTTGTGTCTTTTTAGTGACTTACACAGAGAATGACCGGTCATACTCTGTATAATTTTGAAAAGTTGCTTTTTTTCACTTTACACGTCAGCGATGTGCCTGAAGAGAGAAAAAAAAGTAACTTTTCAGATTTATAAAAGTATAACCGGTCATACTTTGCATAAATCATCTAAAAGGACACAACTTGTGTCTTTTTAAATGATAGTCTTTTTTCGCATATATATATATATATATATATATATATATATATATATATATATATATAGAGAGAGAGAGAGAGAGAGAGAGAGAGAGAGAGAGAGAGAGAGGAGGGGTAGGATCATTTGACACCAGTGTCAAATTTGAAATTTGACACCTCGTCTGAGAGCCATTAGATCAAAAAAGATCAACGACTCTTATTTGTAAGCATGTGACACCATTGATCTTTTTTTATCTAAAGACTCTCAGATGAGGTGTCAAATTTTAAATTTGACACTGGTGTCAAAGAATCCTACCTCATATATATATATATATAGGGGTTATGTTTATCTCATTTTACATGAGATAAACAACTCTCCTACACACACAAAAAGGGTTTGGGTCTCACCCCTCTTTTTTCTCTCTTCTCTTACCTGTGGATCCCACTTATACTTTTATTTCTATAACATGAGGTATTTTTTTCCTACAAAAAATATATCCATATATATATATATATATATATATATATATATATATATATATATATATATATATATTCGTATCCAAATTATATTTACTTTAAAGATAACCTTATTTTAATTGTTTTTCAGTCTTGTAAGGTTGAAGAGTTCCCGTATTTCCAAATTGACGGATTCAGTAAAATTAAATACTATAGTAGTGTTTGGTTCGGGAGAAAAGAATTTTAACTAGGGAAATGTAATTGATAGGGAAATGGTTGAAAAGTGAGTTTGGTAAGAAAATGTAAAAAAATTTGTTTGGTTGACCCAAATATTACTAGAAAAATTTATTTAAATATGTAAAATCTATGTTCAGGAGAAACTTTGCACCTGTTTTTTTACTTCCCCAGTTATCTCAAAATACCACATCTCAAGTGGTATTCTGTAACAGTAAATTTCATCCAAAAATCAACACAAAAGTCATTTTCCCATCTATCCTATTTTCCTGGTATTTTTTGAAAAAACCTAAATCAAATGTGGTATTTTTCAATATCCACTTACACTTTTCCATCAATCTCAAAATAAATCTTCAACCAAACACTACGTAAGAAAGTTTCTGTATTCAGTACTCTTATTCTTTCACAAGACCTATATACCGATATATGTCAAAGATAGTGGCTATGACTAGAACCTATGATTCAATGAATGCTGCAATTTTAAGAAAAGGAGTAATATTATATAATAATATATTAATTATAGGTTAAATCAGAAGGAAAAGCTGTGATTGGGAAGTGCATGAGTGTGCATGTGTAACACTTGATTTCGATGGTTAATTCTATTTGGCTCATACAAAGAAAGCTATCGTGCGCTAATTAATTTTGCATCTGCCAACTGCCGGCACTAGCTTTTTTAAGTTTTTAACCGGAACTTTATAGGATATTTAGTTTCTGTTGTTCTAGAAGAATGACACATATCCAAGAAAAAGTATTAAAAAAAGAAGTGGGTAACGGATTTATAAAAAAATGAAAGGATTTAATTTGTATATACTTTCAATGTATAAAAATATGTACATCGTCTTAAATAGTCAACCACATTATGTATTGTTAAATTCATTAAATGATATAACAACATATTATAAGATAATATTATAATTTTTTACACTAAAAGTGTATCAAAATTAAATTCACGATAAAACTTTAGCTAAGTCAAAAAATGAAAAATTATATTACTATTCAAATATATTTATTATGCTATATTTCTTGCTCAATTTCATAAAATAATTTTTTAATTTAAATTAAAAAGGATACATTTTTTTAAAGCTTAATAACAAAAAAATTTGATTTAAAATTGAAGTTATTTCATTTGTTCATGTTTGATTATCATTGGCATCATTTTTTAATTTAGTAATTTATATATATTATCGTAAGTTTTATTATATGTTGATGCAAGTAACTAGCCAACTCGGATTTTTTACCGGTTTGGCTCACAACAAGTTATTAATAACGAGCTAAATTAAATTGGTTAAATTTTAATGGATTAAAAAAAGTTAATTTAAGCTAAAGAAGGTGGGCACAATTGATTAAGGATTAGACTCATACTCCACAAGGGCGTGATGCGAGAACCTTATTGATGATGCGATTTGTAATCCGTCTGATGCCGAAAGCGCATAGAAAATGTAGCTAAACAGAAAGTTAAGATTTTAACAAAAGATTAACCCTCTGGTTCTTAAATTCTTTTAAAAAAATAATAAAATTCCACATACAATAAGGGTCATAAGCACTAGGGGTGAAAGTGGGCTGGGCTGGGCCAAGCTTTGTCTTGAAAAGCCCAAGCGTACGCCAAAAAATTTCAATTTGGTCTTACTCAAGCCTAGTACGAGTCTAACTGTTAGCCATGTTTTGCCCGTTTATAAAAAAATAAATGGCCTGGCCTAGCTCATTAGCCTGTTAATTTTTAACTTCCAAGTAGAACCATGAATCAATTTTATAAAATACTCAAATTTTGTTGCTAATCCAAAAATCATAATCTCAACGTCCAAACAGAATCATGAATAACAACAAAACTCATACAATCTACATTTAAGTCACTTTCAAAAGCAAAATGCTCAAACTAAATAACATATATTTCATCAGATCCAACAAACAAATCCACATTATGTAAATTAAAATAACTATATGAATCCAACAAAAACATCATGATGTTTGTAGTAAGTATAATCTCTCCCAAAAATCTTTTAATATATTTATATACACAATCTAACGTGCTAAGATGTTGGTTCCTCCTACCTAAAAAATAAAGTCAGATTTCTATTAAAATATAATCAAATATAATTAAGTTTTAAATAATTGGAATTGATTAATTTATATTTTTTTGTTTTTTTTTCAAGGCATACTTATTCTTTTCAATAAATAGTACAATATAGGCCAGACCTTCTGAAAGTAGGCCTACATCCTTTTTATTAAACAAGCTTTTTCAAGGCTCAAGTTCGACCTATGTTACGAAATATACTAGGTCAGATTTGGCCTGATGTAGGCCGAGCCGTAGGCCCCTGTAGGCCGGCTCAACCCAGTTTCACCCCTAATAAGCACCCTTTCTTAGACTAATTACAAATTGATCCAAAATTTCAAATCTAAAATCCTAATAATTAGAAAAATTTCTAAAAAAAAATCTAACGGTAATTAAATTCTAAAAATAAATAAATAATTACAATTAAATCATTCAAACACATTCCAAATCTTAGATCTCATATCATGCCAAATGTGTTGCTTTTATTTTCTTTCTAAACAAATCGCAATCATATTTGTTGCATCATTTGGATGTAGATTTGATCGTAATTCGTTATATTTCAAATTACTATTTCTTTTATCAATCGAGCTATACTTATTAGGCTATTATCCTGGTTGACTTTGGACTTCTTAAATTAATGGTTGGGCTATGTGCAATGATTCTCCCTTACTACGAAAAGATTCGTCCTCAAATCTTCTTCATCTTCACTGATATCAATCTCTTGAGGTAGAAACTCGAATAATAATTCTTTCTATTTTAGATCTTCATCATCAGATTCTCCATCAGATTTAACATAGACTGGATTATCATCATAAAATAAATTTTCATCATAAGATGGATAATCATCATAAATCGAATAATTATCACAAACTGCGTTATGATCATAGACATAAAAGTTAGGAATGTTGAGTTGCATCTCGATATCTTGAAAGGTGAACTGATTTCCAGGTCGTACTCCCCAATTTCGTCCCTAGTTTAGAATCCACAAAGGATTGACGTCCTCATCTTTGTCATCAAATGCGTCCTCTAATTTCATTCCCTCTGCGAATTGAATGCCTAACTTTGTTCGCGCAATTAATTAGCCGCTCCAAATCTTCGATTTTCATGCTTTGCGTCTCCAAAAGTTATCGTTTCAAAATTTGGATTTTCTCGTTATGCGCCTGCACGGTTGGTGCTCCAAATCTTGAATTTTCTTGCTTTGCGCCCGCACAAGTAGTCACTCCAAAACTTGATTATTCTTGTCTAACGCCTGCTCAAGTTGTCACTTCAATTCCTGGATCTACCTTCCGAGCTCTTTTTTATGTCACGCAGGTCTATCTAACGTGGTTGTCTGTTTTCTTTAGGAACAAATCCATATCCCTTGCCTTCACGGCTCCGCCATCGATGACCTCTACGATTTTGTTCAGCCATTAGTTGAAGGCAATTTAGTGCTATAATACCAAATGATGCCGAAAGCACATAGAAAAGTGACTAAACAGAAAGTTGGGATACGATAAAAGAGTAACCATCCTGTTCTCAATTTCTAATTTCTATTAACAAAGTAACAAAATTTCACCTACAAGAAGGGTCATAAGCACCCTTTTATAGACTAATTATAAATTGATCCAAAATTTCAAATCTTAAATCTAAAAATTAGAAAAATTCCTAAAAATAAATATAACGGTAATTAACTTCTAAAAATAAATAAATATTATAATTAAATCATTCAAAACAAGTCATAAATCTTAGATCTCGAATCATGCCAAATGTGTTGCTTTCCTTTTCTTGTTAATCAAATCACAATCATATTTGTTGCTTCATTTGAACGTGGATTTGATCGTAATTTATTATATTTCAAATTATTATTTCTTTTAATAATTAGGCCATACTTATTGGACTATAATTCTTGTTGACTCTGGACTTCTTTAATTAATAGTTTGGTTATGTGCAATGGGTCAACTGTAAGTGTATCACCCTCCCAGAAATCCTTAAAGAAGTTGAAGGGTCAGCTTGACCCTGATGTAATACCGGTGTCTAATCCTATCCAAACTTTTATGTGAAAACATTGGTGGGATGACCCAACAATTTTTCATTTGTTGATCATTTTATTAAAAAAGAAATTATTGTTATTTTTTTAAGTTAAGGTAATTTTATTGTTGATCATTTTCAAATTTTATTGTTTTTTTTAATTATGGGTTCGCTTTGCAGATAAGTTATCTGCAGTAAACTTAATATGACATTATTTTGGGGCAAAAATCATGGTGTTTTTATAATATTAATTTATTTCAATGTTATTATAGTCTTTATAATTTTAATTATTTAATTTTTCAATCACAAAAAAATGTCGTTTGCGAATAAATGCAGATAATTTATCTGCGGTAACTGCAGAAATATTATTCTGGTTAATTATATGGTGTAAAGTTTTTCATCAATTTCATATTCACTTTGTTTTTGGAGAGAACGATTTAAATGAGATCAAGTTGCAAAGATTATGCTTCAACTCCTATATTCTCTTAACATTTCCCCCGTATGACAATAAATTTTTAGCTTGTGCTTTCTGTTCTTCCAATATTAATCCTCCCCCCATTTCACCTGTTTGATGTAAATGTGTAAGATTTTCTTCGGGATAAATAAGGATCAAAAGAAAAGCAATACTATTTGACACCTCAGTTTCTACAATTCACATACGCGTACGCATCTAGTTTTTAGTACGTACGTACGTACACATCTTCTCATATATAAAAAGATTTATTATTTAATCATAATTATATCAATGGTGAAAATAAGGTATTAATTAAGGGTGTGCTATAAAGAGGTGCATGTAGCATTTCTTTATAAGTAAGTATTTGGAATGACAAGTAGAAAAATAAATAAATGCTCTGCTTTTTTGGATGTCAGATAATTGAGTGAAATAGCGATAAAGAAAAAGCTGCATAAAATAAGAAAGAATAATTTAAAATCTTACTTTATTTGGAAATTACGCACCCATTGTAAACGCATAATAAACAGACTATTGCACTTGATCTATTGAATCAGCATCTACTGACATTGACACGAAACACGACACGATATGTATGTCGACACGTTAATTCTAAAAAATGTTATATTTTGATACTAAATAATAATTTATATTTAATACATATAACAGCCTATAATAAGTTATATAACCAATCAAATATTCAAATTTCATAACATAAATATAAACAAAAATAATTTTTTGTACCTTGTAATTTATCATGTAAATTTCATATAAAAAAAAATTAATTTATATTTTTTTTTTATTTTTAGTTAATAAAATAAAATTAAGAAGTAAAAAAAAATGTGTCGGAGCGCTGACCACGTGTCCCAAAATGTTGTCATATTAAGTTTACTGCAGATAACTTATTTGCAAACCACGTGTCGGTATTCGACATGTGTCCGACACGCACATTTTGAAAAAAAGAACGTGTTGGTGCTTTGTTGAGTGTCACACTAAATCTGACAATCCAATGGCATGCAAAGGGGTCTTCGACCGTTGAAATAATTTTAACATATATATATATATATGGGTTTCGATTTTCTCATGCGGTAGTAGGAGAAAATTTTCTCACGTCGTAGACACATCTTATCTGGACCCCAAATCTCTTCAAAAAATAAAAAAGTAAAAAAAATATTGCACGAAATTCGAAGGGTCACTAGTAGGAGAAAACAACTCTCCTACGACATGAGAAATTTTTTTCTATATATATATATAAGGTAGAATCTTTTGACACTAGTGTCAAATTTCACATCTAAGAGCCGTTAGATCAAAAAAGATCAAAGACTCTGATTTGTAAGCATGTGACACCATTGATCTTTTTTGATCTAATGGCTCTTAGATGA
Source organism: Gastrolobium bilobum (assembly GCF_033153095.1). NCBI lineage: Eukaryota > Viridiplantae > Streptophyta > Magnoliopsida > Fabales > Fabaceae > Gastrolobium > Gastrolobium bilobum. The sequence continues at coordinate 851,222 of NW_026899797.1, read as the reverse complement.
GGTGTCAAATTTTAAATTTGACACTGATATCAAAAGATTCTACCTATACACACACACACACACACACACACACACACACACACACATATATATATATGGGAAAAATATTTCTCAAGCAGCTTGAGATAAGTTTATCTCCGGCTACCACAAAACTACGTCGTTTTATTTATTTATTTCTTTAAATCAATTGATTTACCTTTGAATGGTTATGATTTAGTAGCCGGAGATAAAATTATCTCAAGCAACTTCAGAAACGATAAGCTATATATATATATATATATATATATATATATATATATATATATATATATATATATATGACTCACAGCAAACAATAAAATTGGTTTAGGTTGAAAAAAAAATTAATTTTAAAAAACATTTAACTTTTGTTTTCTATTTTTTTCAAGTCAAAAATTTTAATTTTTCTTTTACTTTTTTTTTTATTAGAAGCGTTTATAGTGAAAATAACTTTAAACAAAAATAACTTATGAGAAAGAAAAAAAACTATCCATACGAGCTCTAACTCCATGTATATTCACATCAATTACTAATACCTTTTGTACTAAAACAAAAACTTATTGATATTTTGCTAAAGGAAAAAATGTTTGTCGTTTTAAATGACATAATTTATATTCTTTTACATTTACAAAGAGGTGAAACCTACACTTTTATATTTTTTGTCCATTATCTCTTCTTTTTTATTTATTTCTTTCTCTTATTTCAAATAACACAATTTTACATCCTTTAAAATGATACATATTTTTTATGTGGTTTTGACTTTTAGTTTTTATACACCCGATGAAAACTTATTGTCCGCATTATTCCGAGGTCTACATACATATTTCTTTTTTCACTCTCCCCCTCCTCCACTGTCTTTGCATTTTATTGGCATATGTCCAAATTGACAGTTTTGACGTCATTGTTTGATTCCAATGACCATTTTACGTCAGAATATGAAGTTTCAATACGGTCAAGAATGGAAAAAAATATATGGGCAGTTGCAAGTTCAGAGGATCCGTAGTATATATGGGGTACTGCCCACCGAGATCCTGCTTAAAATCATTTAATTATATATTGTACTTTATTCAAATTTAATTGATCATATGGGAGTGGTTTGTTTGTTCACTTCGTATGTATGCTTGGGGGTTGGGATTTTGGGGGGAGGGGGAGGTGGTGGCAACGAAGTTAAATTGCTTCACAGATTTTAATCATAAATAATGATTAATTTATCTTGGATTTGAGGAGGAAAAAAGGGGAAAATATTAAAAAAGAGTGATGTGAAAACTATTTTGTAATATGATAAATAAAATAAATTCCTGTAAAAAATAGAGCTAAGGATTTGATTCTTTTCTTTTGAATTACTTTATATCTATCTCTACCTAAACATCGTTAGGAAATTCCATATTTTACCGAAAAACTAATCCCACGTTCGAATTTAATAACTGTGTGCTTAATTGTGATAATTAAGTAGAGTTTCTACACACAAAAATCAATCCAAACCAATTTTTGGCTCGGATTGTATATTCTGAATTCTAAGTCAGTCATACATTAATTACACATTATTGAGTGTTTAGAAATCATAGTAAAATGATACAAATCAAAGATATTTTAGCTCATTAAAAAATCTATGAAAATTTTGAAAGCTTAATTAAGGGTGGCAATTTTCAACACAACTTGTTAACACAACATGAACATGATACGAGAAATTTATATTCTGGTCGACTTATTTTTAAATTTGTGTTATATTCGTGCTCGTAAAACTAACATGAAAAATTTTGTATCATGTTGCTTGTCAATTTGCAAATACAAAATTGATCTGCATTAGTTTTCTTACATGTTATTTGTGTCGATATAACGTTGGTAAAAACAACATTTAATATATTTATATCTTATCATGTCATGTTAATCTGCATAATAATCATACTTTGAGATTGACGGATTATTTATATCATGTCTTGTCCACAGGTAAAATTAATAAGCACGCCACAGTGTCGCAGGTTTTGACTCAGGTTCAAATTAATGTCACGTTGTTATCTCTAAGCTCAATAGATCTGTGCATTCTATAATAATAATAATAATAATAATAATTTTTGAGATATGTACCTTAGTTTAGCAATTTCAAACCGTGTGTAGTGATAGCCAAAAATCTCCCAAGGATTTAATGCATTTAAAATGATATCATTTTAAAACCATTCCGTAATCAATCAATCAACCTAACCCTATAGTGGTCCAGAAAATTTTCAAATAAAGCATCGTAAACAATCTTTACTATACAATTTAATCTCATAGGTTATAAACTTACTTTCTAAATATGAGACTCTACATAAACACATGGAGGAAGGACAAAGTTGGCTTCAATCTCATGAATTTTTTAGCAGGGAAGAATTAATGCATGCATTATATTCATTAAGAAGTTACACCTACATTTACAACCTTCCAATTAGTACTATATGCTAATTTGGCATTAAAGACAGCTGTATCTGGCACCACTTTTGTTCTTCGTGTGAGCTTACAATCGAAGTTGCCATTACATAGAAACAAGAAATTTCAGTCAATGTCTGCAAATTTTCAATACCTTCTGTACTTTCTACATTCTCATAGAGAGCTCCAAGCGACGCGCAACAAATGTACATGTACCTCACACGAGTTACTACCCTTCATCTGATCCACACTGAAAGCCTTATCCCTCAGATGGGACAAGAAAAAAAGATAAGCACAAAAAAAGTTGGAAAATTTTCACTCTAATCACAACCTATAGAAGAAAATGAGGCAGCATCCTTACATCTGAATTGAAAGGCCTCATGATAAATGCGAGCCTCGTCCAGATAGACTAAAATTGCTAGTTGCTAATTGCTATAAATTATAATGGAGTAAAAAACTAGTAAACTAAACTATAAATATTTATTTATAGGAAATTAAATAATTAAATACTCTCTAGTTATTATGATGAAGAGACACCCACACCAAGAAAATCAATGAAAGGAACTTCTTTGTGCTCAACATTGGACTCATTATCTGCTTTCTCTTTCTCCATAGAAGCCCTCAAATTCTTTAATGTGGATGAGTTATCACAGAAACTCATCAAGTCCCTCTTCATCCTTGCATCTTCAGAAGAACCGACGAATCCAAAAGGACTAGGAACAACCCTCTTGTAGTTTGGAAGAGAGAATGGGGTAGTGGAACCGCGAAAGCTTCCTAGGGATGTTGTTGGATTTGGATAAATTCTATAAGGACTATTAACATATTCTCTCCCTCCTTTTCTAACTGAATCTGCTACAGAAGAACTGTTTGTGGTGGTTGGCACTGATGCAAAATTCCAAGAGGCCAAAGAACTAGAAGGAGTATCAGCAACTTTATTCAGGTTCCGGAAGTCAAAGAATCTCGTATTCTCTAACCCAATTCTCGTCCTAAATACTGAGTCTTGAGGTTGTGGTCTCTTTTCGGGGAAGTTAATGTACGAGGAACTGTTGGAATGGTCATTATAAATATCTGGAAAGCTTCTCTTCCCACTTAGCTTTGATTGTTCTCTTTGTTTCCTTGCCATTATAACATGCCAGTGATTTTTCACTGCATTATCTGTTCGACCAGGGAAAAGCCTCGCTATGAGGGCCCACTTGTTCCCATGAATGCGATGAGCTGCAAGTAGCTTCTCTTCTTCCTCTTCCGAGAATGGTCTTCTGTTAATTCTGGGGTCAAGTTGGTTGAACCACCTTAGCCGACAACTTTTCCCTGCAATAAAAAGGAACAACACATGAACATAAGTTTAAGGTTAATTAATCATACAGACATGATAATTTTTATGTAATATATAGATAATAGATCGATGATAATGAAATGAAATATATATGTATCTACTAAACAGATAAACATGCTCAAGGAATCTTGTAGGTGCAATATTATTAATTCAAGCTAATTAAACCTTTGAATTAGATCTCCTTCAATTGATAATCCAATTTAATTAGATGAGATTAATTTATACCTGATCTTCCTTGGAGCTTCTCAGCAATTGAATTCCAATTCTGAGCACCATATTGTTCAACAAGTTGCCGGAGCTTTTCATCCTCAGCGGGTCTCCAGTGACCTCTAGGACAACTCTTGGTGTCTTCACATGCTGAAGAATCCTCCATGACAGGGTGGTGTTACTGTGGATGCAGGCTCAGGGTACCGATATTTTGCAGAAAGAAATCTTGAACATGAAGCACAACAGAGAGAAGAAGTCTTGAACAAGATATATAAGGAAGTGGAGGGGAGGGGTTGGTTTAGGGTTGTGGATGGGAAGTCACTTTTGTTGTCTTCACACGACAGATTGTGCCCATGTACATGTGCATAAATAGACCTTAATTATGTCATTGGCCCTTGAACTTCTTTATCAAATTCCTCTTTTTCTTTCGACAAGAAAAAAAGAAAAAAAAAAAAGAAAGAAAGAAAAAAAAACCCTATTGCCTGTGTTTTCAAATTCCCTCAATTATTGTATAAACCAAAGAACCAAAATCAAATCCACTTGTTTGGTTACCGTATAGTTTTTATTAAAGGGACATCTCGCCTTGATCAAAGACTGACTGATTTCCCACATTAGATAATTGTGACCTTAAAATGAAGCATTTTCTAAGCAATATCAATAAAGTTGTTGAAGAATTACCAATCTTAAAATATTATTTTATGCACAATAAAATCCTTCCAAAATGTTCCTTTCCATATGGTAGCACAATATTTTTGAACAATACGTATGTGATGTACGTGTATTTTTTTTTTCTGCGATGTAGGGTAGTACATTTGTATATTTATCCTAAAATATACTTTCTTGGATTATTGCAATTAATATGTTAAACTTTTGTAGTTCTGCTAAAAAAACTAATATTGTCATTGTAATTGTAATTGAAACGATACGTAAAAGTACCTTATTGATTGGGGGATAATATTGATCACCTATATTTGGATGTAAATGCAATTAATTTTCCATCAGTTGAACTTTGCCCCTTTTGGCTCATCCAGCTTTTAACTTGAAGAACTCAGGTAGTAGATGAAAATTAACAAATCATATATTCATTAATCAATGCAAAAGAAAGTTTGGTAAGCCCAAAGTCATCATGTCCTAAATTGGAAAAAAAGCAGTATTAAATTTGGTGAGTTTAAAGACATCCACATTTACCCAATATCTTCAGCTGGTAAGTGGTAAGAGCAATTTGCTCACAATATTCATCACCTTGTCAAAAATGCATTGAGCATTATTGAGCAATTGAGCGTAAGCTAGTACGATCAAATTAGCTTCTACCGTGTACATAATGCACCAGCTGCGTAAGATCCACATATTAGAACTTACGATATTCTCCGAAAAATATTGAAGTATTACGTCAATAAAAATAAGTTTTGTTAACAATTTTTTTCTTGGCAGACAATTTGTGAATATTACCGGAAGAGAAATATAATATAAAATTATTAATATAGTTTCACCTAATAACTTAAGTTTTTTTGTTGAAATAATTCTTTACATGGATGGTATCAGAGCCTCCGTAGCCAAGTGGTTAGGAGTTTGATTCTTACAACCCCATTCTAATAATAAATAACTAAATATTATTTAATTTTTTTGCACAGGTAGGTGAGTTAGGCCTGTGCACTATCCACCTTTCAAAATCAATGGACTCTCGTATGAGGAAGAGTATTAGAAAAATATAATATAAAATTATTAACGTAGTTTTACAACGCTAATAAACTCGAATCAATCATCGACTCGGTTAGGGTATCAAGTCAGTGGGTCACTGGTTCAACCAGTGGATTACTGATTGAATCGCATGGCCAGATAGATGTATATAAATTTATATTCAAAATTCAAAATTACTCTATAGTAACTTCTATATATTGTTTAGCAAAATACATAATTAAGTCTATTCATAATTATCCAAAATTATGTCTGACAACAAATGCAATAATTGGTATACGAAACAAGGTCTTGGCATGAAAGAGGATATTATCATCTTTAACGTTAATTATGTATGGAGATTTACTTGTTTTTCAACAAATGCAATAGTATATGGTTAACCAGCCTCCTCCTGAAATGATCCGTTTATATGATGGAGATTTACTTGTTTTTCATAATTATAGAACTCTTACATCTTTATATTTTATTTTTCGCGCTTAGGCCCTCCCTAATTACTGAAGAAAATAATTATCCATTGGGTGAGTAATAAAGAAAAAAATTAGTATCATTTTTCATATTTCACATTACCTTTCCCTATTGTCTTCTATACTTTCAAATTTCAATCCAACTTACATAGGATTTTCATTTTCATTTCAATTTTATTATTCTTAACTTTAAATGTTTAATCGTGTTTTTTTTTTCTTTTTTGTGATTCTTATGTGTATTAGTAAATTGAAAATGGTGCATTGCAACTTAGAGATTTTGCACTTGGTTGTTGCTTAAAAAACGTTGTTGTTTCGCTTTAATTTTTTTAATAAAAAAAAATATGCATGACCCGACTGGGTTAACAAAAATCGACTGGGTCACTGATTTTGATAAAAATCGGCCGGGTCAAATCGATTTTCATTGGTTCTGTTGCATGGCTGATCCATTGGCTAACTCGAACCAGTTAGGTACCGGTCCAACAATTCTTGGGTCATCCTGACCGAGTCGAGTCGGATTTAATAACATTAATTTCATCTAATAATTTAAGTTTTTGAATTGAAATGTGTTGGGATAAATCAAGAGTGATGGAGTCCCACATTAGTTATTAATGGGTTAAGTAAAGTTCATATAAATGAGAGGACCCATGAATTCAATGCATTAAAGTTTTGGTTTGAGACATGATGTTGGATACACTTGCTACAGTTGGTGTAGCTTGGCATACATATGGTGATCCCCCGCCAAAGACTTTCCCCAGCTCGTTTGATAGTAGTATCAGAGTTGAGTTGGGCTTAGGCTGCCCTAGTGATTATCAATATGGGATTTCACATTTGAGAAGGAGATTGTTAGATATTCATGTGTGATGGAGTTTCTCAATGATTGGTAATAGGCTAAGTAAAAATTATATAAATGGGAGGACCTATTAACGCAATGCCTTAATATTTTAGGTTGAGACGTAATGTCAAAACTATTTACTATGATTGGTGTAACTTATCTCATTAGTAATTGTATCTCGCCATGAATTCCTTTTGCTCCCTTGAGAGTAACTAAAATTTGATAAATAAACAGGAGTAAGACGTATAATATAAGTTAAAGTTGATAAAGAATATTTAAGGGGCTAGCGGTGACATAGCTCCCTAAGGCAGAAAGCACCTATTAAAAAAATTAAATTTACTTAAAAATTTGTAATTAAGACGTATAAAATTTTAGGATTTTATTAATTTCATGTTAAAGGAAATAAGTTATTTCATGTCATAGAGATAAACTTGTGAACTCCATCACCTAAAAAAAAAAAAAAAAGGTGACACACATATCGAAGGATGTGTAGAAGTAATTTTTCCCAAAAATTTATATGCGAAACATTTAAAAGAAGTAAAATTAATATAATTGTCCCCCCCCCCCCCGAAAAAATATATATAATTTTTAGCTCTGCCAAAAAAAAAGTGTTATTGTAAGTTTTTGATAAGGCATGTGATAAGCCTTAACTTCTTTCTGAATGTAAATATAGGTAACATCCCCTTAACATTGTATATTAATTGTAATAAACAAATTTTACTTCGGCCACTTTAATTCAAAATTTCCTATAATCTTCTTTCTTGTTCAATAAGTCACAAGTAATAGAGCAAGTGCTTGCTTCTCTTACTGAACTTTAGAGTAAATATCTTTTTGGGTAATAACAAAAAATATGGAACCTATTTTAATTTTTTAGGGAAAAAAGTTGATTTGTGATCCCTCTGAAATTTTAATTTTTTGAACTTGTGGTTTCTTATAAATTCAAAAAAGATTCATATTAGTCCCTCAAAAAGGACTAATATAAATTTTTTTTTAAGAAATTAAAATTTATTCCGTATTTTTTATTGAAGACCCAGTATTTACTCTAAACTTTATGACCAGAATTCTATATATGTCGTCTCGTATTATAAAAACATTGAAGGTTTGTGACATTAATAATTTTAGGGTTTAATATTGAAAAATTGGATGCGAGGTGTGATAGGTACCCCAATTTAGGGATGTTATGCTCATTTCTAGTAGTGCAGCAAGTTAATTGGACGACTAAATCAATTTGTTTTACTAATGTTATTTGCCTTGAATGAGAATAACTAAGTTGAAATATTAATTACACCCGTTTTGATTTATGTATATTTCTATTTTCAGTCGACCTTCTAAAAATGCTTCCATAAATAGAAAGAGTTTGTTTTCCTTTTTGTTTAAGGAAAGATCCGCCTTTAAAATAATCCTAAAAAAAGTCTAAATGAAATCGCACGAGAAAGAAGAAGGGAAACAAATTGCATTATGAAATTTGAACTCGCATATTTGATTTCTAACTACGTAAAGAACACTTATAATAGGTTACTGCCGCGTAAATCGTTTAAGATACAAATAGCTATCTTGAAGACAATTGATCCGCATATGATGTAAGATTGTTGGCAAAAATGTTTTGGTGGCAAAATACAGGAGGTTAACTTGTTTCACGGATCATACTCTAATTATTTATAACAAAAAAATACAGCAAGACTGGTAAACATGAGGAAATCATCCTAATTTTTTTATTCAATTTTGTTTGTAGGGGATGTAAATGGGCTAGGCCGGCTTACAGAGGCTTACGACCTAGCCTATATTAGGTCTGACATGGTCTATTGCAAATAAGAAAATAGAACAGGCCTAGGCTTTTAAAAATTATAAGTAGAAAACAGGCCATAGGTTTTTTGTACATGTCGGGCCTATAAGCTTACAAGCCGGTCTGTATCATATTATTTCTTTTAAATAAAATTATTATTTTAATAATTTTGAATAATAAAATAATATTATTTTAATTATTCTTTTAATTGTTGAATGTTTAATATGCTTAAATAGGCTAACAGACGGCCTAAGCCAAGACTTTTATTTTTAAAATATAGATCAGGTCAGACTTGTAATTTGGGCCAGGCTAGACTCAATGTCTTTTTACATAAGTCTTGCCTATTTAAGTCAAAGTCTAACCTAGCCTAGTTACACCCCTAATTGCTGGTCATTTTGGAGAGAGTTTTTGGTTGGGCGATGGTACGGTAGTCTCCTCCCAAAATAGAAAAAAATAGAGATTAATAAGAGGGGAAAAATCAAAAACTGAGGGATAAAAATGGAAGAAAAATTATTATTTATAAAAAAAGACCCCCGAATAAATGATGGGGCGCGAAGATAATAAATTTTTCGGTCATTTTGATGGGCATAAGAGAGGTAAAGAGGTGTCAAAATCAGCTTTAATCTTAAGGATTAGTTCAAATGCCGTGTAAGTATAGCATCAAGAAAAGTACTTCTAAACCGTCTGCCTTTAATTTCCATTCTTCAATTCCATGCAGATGGCAAGTCAAATAAAACATTGAGACGCACAGTGAAATAAGTATTACTTTAATGTGTTTCTTAACCGATTGAGATTTCATACCCCACGAAATCAAATGTTTATCTTCCCGTCAAAATATGAGTAGAGTTTGTCCATAAACATCAGGTTGATCAATCTAACAGTAAAATTACCTCACAGTTCACTGGATATTAAATGGATATCTAATAGTAATTGGTGGATCTAACCCATCCAACAGCTGAATCACATCTCAAACCAAATTTTCTTCCTTTTTTATAATTCAACTAGGGGTATATATGGAGAAAAAGGAGATGGATCTTATTTGCAACTTAAATTTTATGTGGAAAAATTTTATTATATAATGTATAATTGGAAACTCATAGGATGATAACAAAAGCCAGTGCGAGAAAATAAGGGTCTGTTTGATTGTGTTTTGATTTTTTTTTGTTCTTAAAATTATTTTGTATACTAGTTAATGAAATAGGTATTTTTTATGGGTTTTTTGTTTTGTTTTGAGAGTTAAAAGTCAAAACACAAAATATAAACAATTCATATATGTTTTTTAAATTTGATTCTAAAAACAAAAACAAAATTACAATTTTTCAAAAAAAATTTACAAAATAGACCAAGTTTCAAAACAGATTTCAAATAGGTCCTAATATTCCGACTATTGACTAAGTTCACTTTTGATTACATTTGATTTGATATAGTTAACGATATTAGGTTTGGTTTTTTGGAAAGCCCAACGACGACCATTTGCTTAAAAAAAAAAAATTAATTTCAATCACATAATTATTTAGATTGATATTTGATAACTCCAATAGTATATCTACCGAATGAAAATTTTACTGTTACTAGTTTACTGCATGTCTTAACGTAAGATTTAAGAATTATTATTTGATAACATTTTTATTTTTAAAAATAAATCACATTCCGTACATAAACTTTTTTATAATAGACAATTTATTTAAGGAATTTTTTGTAAGAACTTAATTGTAATTAAAAAACTAAAAAAATGAATATATCAATTCTGAATTTGATTTTGAAAAATATTTTCTGGCCCATTTACATTTGAAATTTTCAACTAGAATTTCAAATAGAAAATTTCAAATGTTTTATAGTTTGCATAAATTTAATTTCTTTGTAGTGTCCAAAATTGAAACGTGTTAAAATACACCAATTAAAACATGTAAAATTTGAGCTGGAAAAAATATAGTAAAGGCACAAGAAATATTATAGGCTATGTTTGATTACTGTTTTTCAAAACAGTTTTTTAGTTTTCAGAACAAAAAATCTCATTTGATAAGGTCTATTTTGTAAAAAAAAAATTTAAAAACTGTAACTATTTTTTTGTTTTTAGAATCAAATTTAGAGAACATGTCTGAGTTGTTTTTGTTTTCTGTTTTTGTTTTTAATTTTCAAAACAAAAAAAAAACACAGAAAACAATTGTTTTCATAATTATTCTACAAAACAGTTTTAAGAATAAAAAAATCAAAACACAATCAAACAGACCCTATATCTCTCAAGGATTAATATATTAGTTTCATTCAAATTAAAACCTTTTTATTTAGATTGATTCATAAATTGCAAATTGTCATGCGAGCATAACTATTACAGTTTTATGGCTTATCCAAACTATCCATCCTTTTTTACAATCATCTCCTCCCATTGGAGAACATCTTTTTTTTACAACCATCCCCTCTCACGGGAGAACATTTTTTACAATACCATCGCACTGAGTGATGAGTAGGACTTGTTCAAAATAAAATTATATATTATGTATTTCTAAAAGTATATAAATATAAAAAAAAAATTCTCTTCATAAAACATGTCAGTACAAATATTATGATTTTATTGAGCGGATATAAATAGTATATATTAAAATTTTCGCTCCCATGGATATGCAGTGCTATTCACAACGTGAACTTTGACTTGGGCGTGTGTGTTGGGGAAACATTTGATTTTGAACCTTCGTAACTGTATAGGGCAAATAAATTTTGAATAAATTATTTTCCAGAAAAATCTTAGAAAAAAATTTATTCCTCTTCCGTCATTATTTGAATTGAAAACTGTGCTCAATACTGCACATAACTAACTATGGTAATAGCACACGCCCGGTCACAAGTAAGACCAAGTCCAGTCATATATATCAATCTTGCAAGCTTTTAATACATAATCATAAATTAATCCTTTTTGAAGTCTTTCATATGCATGCTACTTTTCATGAAGATCACACTGTCAAAGTAATAAATTGACCTAGCACACCCTATAGCATTCTTGAATATACCACCTGAAGACTCTTTGATATCAAATATTAATTTGGGCGCGTGCAATCTTAAATAGGTTATAATAATAATTATTATTATTTCTATAATCGTTGGAGCCGGAGGCATCAAAAGTTTATAATGTTTGGCAAGATCATAAAACTAATTCCTGATGGAAAAACAAGATGACCTGTCTAAATTAATGGGGTATGAACTATTACTTAACTAAGTAAAGTTTCAATTAAGAAGAAACTCGCCAAGTTGAGGTAGTCTCTCAAATTTGAAAACGACTGCAACAGAATCCTTGAAGGTTCAACCCTCGTGGATGAAATAATGCAATCTTAAGCAACCATAAAAAAGGAGAGGAGTTAACCCGCAAGGTGGCTCGATCAGTTGGTAAGCCGAGTGTTCAAAGGTTTGCTTTTATAAGGTTCAAATCTTGGCTAAAACAAATTTTTAGATTTCTTTAGGGGCCAGAGGGAAATTGTCTTCCTGTCAAAGGGAATTAGTCTAACATTTCTTCCAGGGAACAAGGTGAATGGAAGAAGTTAAATGAGAATACCTTCATGAGACGTTTGGTACGAGAGATTTTTTTTTTTACCTAGAAAAATAGATGGTTGAGGATTTGGTAGGAATTTTTTTATCCCAGATAAGTTACGAAAAAGTTTTTGGTTAGCCAAAATTTTATTGGAAAAGTTGGGTTCATTGTACTGAGGGGGTGTTTGGTATGGAATAATGGAAAAGTGAGGTAGAGAATATTTATTTACCATGTTTGGTATGAGTATTGTGAACAAAATGCCAGCAAATTTTTTTCTCCAGTATTTTCCTTTTCAACTACACAAAGGCAAAATATTATCCCACTTAATCTTTGGTATTTTTTTTTGCCATGGTCTTGGATTTTGATTGTAATATATTGAGTCAAAAATACCCTTGTAATATATGACATCATGTGTAAAGAGATTGTCCATGGTCTTTGATATTTTGGTAATTTCAATTCACATTCTCATCAATATTTTACTATCAACCAAACATAGCATAAGTAAAATAACCCTACTTTCTCAGTAAAATTTTGGCCAACCAAACACTTTTTCATAACTTACCCGAAATAAAAAATTTCCCACCAAATTCCCAACAATCTTTTTTTCTCAGTAAAAAAAAATATCTCTCATACCAAACGTTTTAGGGTGTTTGGTATGGCTATTTGGTATGGAATGATAGGGAAGTGGGGTGGAGAATATTTAATTACCATGTTTGGTATGGGTATTGTGAAAAAAATCTCAGCAAATAATTTTCTCAGGTATTTCCCTTTTCAACTACTCAAAGACAAATAATTATCTCAATGATCCTTTGATATTTTTTTTGCCTAGGGTCTTAGATTCTGAATATAATATGTTGACTCAAATAATTATCTTATCAGTATTTTATCATAAACTAAAACATAAGGTTATCTAAAAAAAAAAAGTGATAGTAGTTCAATGCATCTTATATTTTAATGAAGAGCTAACCTTAAAGCCATACTTTAGAAATAAGGTGGATGGAAGAAGTTAAATAAGAATATCTTCAGGTTATCTCGAAAAAGAAAAAGAAAAAAAGAAAAAAAGAGAAGAGTTGAAGATAACATAACGTTGCAGTGATGATTTAACATATATAGTATAAGATGATTTTCTTGATATTTTGGTTAGCTGGCACCCCCGTATATATCATGTTTTTACCTTAAAACAAGTAGAGCCATGATATAAAAAAAAAAAAAAAAAAAAAAAAAAAAAAAAAAAAAAAAAAAAAAAAAAACTAGAGCCAAAATTGAGAATGGGCTTGACTTCAATTTACACCGCAAAAAAATAGTTTTTTAGTGTATAATATCACTAGCTATAATTAGTTATAACAAAATTACAAGAATCCATCAAGCAAGCAATCAAATAAACTTCCTGGTTGGATGAAATAAAATACTACTTTAAGGTAGAACTTACTATCATGCTCTGTGTACGGGTAAGTGATAGTATTACTTTTGGTGCTCGAGGTCATATTTCAGTAAGTTGTTTGTTAAAGGAATGATAACAAGGTACCATTGTTGTATCTATCATGATTTGTCATTATATGTATTGTTGCTTGATTCAAATCTACACATATATATGTACATGCCACGGCAACAGAGAAATAGACCGTTAACATGATGCTACTAACTCTGTTTTCTCCATGAGTGTGTGTGGGGGAAGCGCAAATAGGAGGATTTGAAATAGCTTTCAAACAGTAAATGCAAACTTGCACAGACAAACATCCATTTCCTTCAACTGTCTTTATATGAAAACCATAATATACCTTTTTTTTCTCTCACCTACCAACGTAACCTAAGCAACCCACCATTTTCATCATCATAACCCACACCGTAATTTGACATCAACAGGCCTTGAAAATCCTCAACAAACTACTTTGACTCTTCCCATCCAACCCTTTTTTTGTACACATAGCATGCTTATCGTATATCATACACATATAGATATTTTTTATGCAGTTTGCGAACCCTAACTTTCCTCAGCTTACCCTTTTTATCATTCTCAATAAATGCATTCTGTTACTACTGATGGTAGCTTCATTTAATTTAAATCGTGCAAAATGGTATTCTAAAGTTCACCAATCCTTTGATTGGACTTTTCACAAACTTGAAGGAGGAAGAGTAAGAATAAAATAAAATAAAACGAAATCATGCTTCTTTTTTTCTTTTTCTTTTTTTCTTTTTTTTAGGTAAATTAGGCTTCTATTTGATTAATTTCTGGAGAGAAAAAAAGTCTCCTGATCATGTTCACTTTCATCAGCCACCACTTATCTTTTTTTGGGTACAAACTTGTTGAGTCTTGATCATGTGTCATAATAGGTTTGTCTGTAGTGACAATCAAGGGTCAGAATCGAATATTTCGAGATATTAACACTAATTTTTTTTTCCCCTTCTTCTAGAGGTTCATAAAACACTTTGACGCGTAATCCGACAAGGGTGAAGTAACCCATACTAAGGATGTATTTGTGTTTTGGACTTCAATTGCTCTCATAGGCATTCAATACAAAATTGCCTTAATTGATGACGATATTATAATTATATTGTGTTTAAAATTGATTTTATTTTATAGGCACACCCAAGTACGGTTTGTTGGCAATTTAGTGGCCTTCTTTATTTCTTGTCTCGAATTTCAGCCAAAAGCGACATCCCCATTCTGCGGTGAGATATAACTCCAAAATGGTATTGTTAGTGGCACTAGATAATGACGTTTCACCTAACTACACAGCTACCCTGTTCATTGTTCATTTTGCTTTATCAACGCTTTATTAATTCTTTCAACTAATTATGAATTAAAATGTTTAGTCCAACATGCTTGTAGTCAATTCGTCACATAAAGAATCAATTAGGATGCAACTTCATGAATGTGGGCTTTCTCTAGCAAATAGGGAGCCCATAAACCAAACCCTGGCCAATTAAAATTGTACGTGAAGGTTAAATGCTGTTTCATTTCTTCATAATGCTAGAACCAGACAAAATACCCACTTAATCCTAGTTTAGCACGTAATTTAATTATTTTCTCTTTGTTTGGAGCCTAATCCAAATGCCGTGGCTTTGTGCTTTAGAACGTGATGGGATGTTCAAATCAAATCAGTGAACATTTGCACTATTTTTGCCGTCATTTTTTTGAGTTGGGGATATTACTTTCTTATTAGAAAACTGTTTTAAGTCTTAGTTGCTTACTAAAACAAACCATGTGGAAGTTATGCGCTTATGCCACGAGGCATGCTTGATGCCTTTTCTTGTCATCAATAGCAGCAATTAATTAGGGTAGAGTAGTTATTATATATAGCAATAGAATGACATCCTAACTATCGTTTCAGAACCCATTTAAGAACGCAGATTTAGAAAACTTTCGTATTTACATCATTAAATGTGTATACAGTACAGAATGTGCTTAATTGATATGATGATAATTAAATACTACATGTATATCTATGTTCCTTGATTAATCTCCCACGTTCTTTTCTACTCAAATTGAAATCCGCTAATCTGAATCTCACATTGATTGTTTCAGCTGAGTCGTGTGTTTGTCTAATCATTTTAGGTAAATTGGGAGATGAAGCAATTAAGGACAACGATGTGTGCTTGATTACAAAATGGAAGAGGTTATTCTAGTAAAAATAAGGGGGCGAGGGGAGCGGTATAACCATGAAAGGGATTTTTCGTTTTAAATTTGGCTTTATTTTCTAAAAAATAAAAATTGAAGGAGCTATAAAGGGTGTCTATGACAATTGTTAGAATATATTAAATATGATTAGATATGATTAGTCTGTAATTATGTTGATTAGTCTGTAATTATGTTGATTGTATTAGTCTATTATTATGATGATTGTAATTAGGTCTGGGTCTTTCACTTAAAGCCTATTAGAGTCTCTATATATTATAACTCTCTGAATTAGATCAATACACACAGAATATTATTTCAAATATTCCTCTCTTCTCTCTCTCTTTCGTTATTTAACATGGTATCAAGAGCCTAAGGAACTTTGAGAAAAAAAATTCTGGTGAACCCACTGTTCATCGTGGTTTAAATTTTTTTCCGGAGCTGTCTCCTTGTCAGTTTCCGGACGCTTCTCTCTCCGCATACAGCTTCTAACTCGTCCAAAACCACCGTCCGATCACCGTTTCCGGCGATCAACATACCGTCGTGCTCGTCTCAGCCGCGTGGTTCCAACGCCACCGGTCCTGTCTGATTTCAAGGTCACACGCGCCCTCATGTGCGCGTGACAGTTCGGCCACTCTCGGCCACTCTCCTTCACTCAGGTGGCGCGTGGAGGCTCATCTCCGGCCGTGGCTGGTTGCGATCTTCTTGTCTCCTTGCATAGGTTCTGGATCTGGTCTTGTTTTGGTGTTTGGACCTCTTTTTGCATTGATGTACAGATTCCTCTTCTACCGGTTAGTTGTGTGATCTGTCCTTTCTGATTTTTTTTTTGTTACGGATCCTCCTGTCTCTAATGTATCTGTTACTGGGACTCCGACTGAACAAAAGTCGGAGAAGCAAACATCAGGCCCACCTACTGCATCCATTGCACCCTCTGGTAATTCTTTTGCTGGCATCTCTCAGTTGCACTCTATAGGCCCTTGGACTCTTGATTCTGGGGCTTATAATCACATTTCTGGTAATAAGTCCTTATTCACTTCCCTTTGTACTACTGGTTCTTTTCCCACTATTACTATGGCCAATGGGTCTCTGGTCCAATCAAAGGGGATTGGCACGGTTCTTCTTTTATCCCATTTATCTCTGGATCATGTTCTATATGTGCCCGATTCTCCTTTTAACTTACTTTCTGTTAGTCGTTTGACCAAATCCATTGACTGTGTTGTTTCTTTTACTAAAACCTCTATCAACTAGTTCCCTCTTCTTCAGCCTGCTCCACTGTGGATTCTCCTCTTACTATCCATGCTCGTCTGGGCCATCCTAGTCTTGTAAAGCTTCAGAAGATGGTTCCCCATTTATTGTCTCTTTCTACTTTAAATTGTGAGTCTTGTCAGTTTGGGAAACATACTCGTAGTACGTTTTCGAGTCGTCTTAGTCGTCAAGTTGTTTCTCCTTTTTCTGTGGTCCACTCTGATGTTTGGGGACCAAGTCGTCATTCTTCTACTTTGGGTTTTAAGTACTTTGTTACTTTTATTGATGATTATTCCAGATGCACTTGGTTATTTTTAATGAAAAATCGGTCTGAGTTATTTTCTATTTTTCAGTTATTTTATAATGAAATAAAAACTCAATTTGGTATTCCTATTCGTACTTTTCGTAGTGATAATGCATGTGAGTACTTATCTCATCAATTTCAACAATTCTTTTCATCTCATGGCATTCTTCATCAAACATCTTACCCTCATACACCTCAACAAAATGGTGTAGCCGAGCGCAAGAATCGCCATCTGGTTGAAACCACTCGTGCCTTGTTAATTGATGGCAATGTTTCATACACATTCTGGGGTGATGCTATACTTACTGCATACTATCTCATTAATCGCATGCCATCATCTGTTCTCAATCATAAGGTACCTCACTCTATTTTATTTCCCTATCAAGCTTTATATCCTTTAACTCCACATGTGTTTGGTTCTGCGTGTTTTGTTCATCATCTTGGTACAGGTTTGGATAAATTAGCTCCCAAGTCTCATAAATGTGTTTTTCTGGGTTATCCTCGGTCTCAGAAGGGTTACCGTTGCTATTCTCCCACTTTACGTCGATACGTTATCTCGATGGATGTCTCCTTTTTTGAATCAGTTCCCTTTTTTGGATCCTCTACTACTCTTGTGGATACTGATTTTGTACAGTCATCCCTCCCAGGTGACCTTCTTTACCTTCCGTCTTTACCCGTCCATGTTTCTGACTCTCCTTCTATCACCTCTTCTGCTGATGAGATCGAGCATAGTTCGTCAGATGTCTCTGTGGACTCACATTCAACTGCATCTTCTCCCACGGCTTCGGTCCCACCTTCGGATAGTGACCTTCTCATTGCTCTTCGTAAGGGTACTCGTGATACTCGCTCTCCGGCCAGGTATACAATCAATATTAGTTACCATCGTCTTTCTCCATCATACTTTGCTTGTTTTTCCTCTTTGTCCTCTGTATCTGTTCCTAAGACTACAGGTGATGCACTTTCACATTCGGGATGGAGACAAGCTATGATTGATGAAATGAGTGCTCTTCATCATAATGGCACGTGGGATCTGGTGCCTCTTCCTTCTGGAAAATCTGTGGTTGGTTGCAGATGGATTTATGCTGTTAAGGTTGGACCTGATGGTCAAGTGGATCGTCTTAAAGCTCGCTTGGTGGCGAAGGGTTTCACTCAAGTCTTTGGCTTGGATTATATTGATACTTTTTCTCCTGTGGCGAAAATGTCTACCGTTCGCCTTTTTATTGCCATGGCTGCTATTCGCCATTGGCCTCTCTACCAACTGGATATCAAGAATGTTTTTCTTTATGGTGATCTTGAGGAAGAAATTTATATGGAGCAACCTCCTGGATTTGTTGCTCAGGGGAGTCAGGTCTTGTTTGTCGTCTCTGTAAGTCTCTCTATGGCCTCAAACAATCTCCACGAGCTTGCTTTGGTAAATTTAGCAATGTTGTTCAAATTTTTGGCATGACTCGGAGTGCAGCTGATCATTCTCTCTTTTATCGTCATTATGCTCCTGGATCTATTTATCTGGTGGTATATGTGGATGATATTGTCATCACAGGAAGTGATCGGCATGAGATCACTCGATTGAAACAATATTTATGTCATCATTTTCAGACTAAGGATCTTGGGAAACTTCGATACTTCTTGGGAATCGAGGTGGCCCAATCTAAAACTGGTGTTGTGATATCTCAGAGAAAATATGCTCTGGATATCCTTGAAGAAACTGCTCTGTTGAATTCAAAGTCTGTTGATACTCCTATGGATCCAAGTATCAAGCTTCTACCAAATCAGGGGGAGCCCTTTTCAGATCCTGAACAGTATAGAAGATTGGTTGGAAAATTGAACTACCTCACAGTCACTCGGCCTGAAATTTCCTTTGCAGTGAGTGTTGTCAGTCAATTTCTCAATTCTCCATGTCAAGAACATTGGAATGCAGTCATTCGTATTCTTAAGTACATCAAGGCATCTCCAGGAAAAGGCCTTGAATATGACGATAAAGGTCATGATAAAGTTGTTGGGTACTGTGATGCCGATTGGGCTGGTTGTCAAGCTGATAGGAGATCTACTTCTGGGTATTGTGTCTTTGTTGGAGGCAACTTGATTTCCTGGAAAAGTAAGAAACAAAGCGTGGTTTCCAGATCAAGTGCTGAAGCAGAATACCGCTCCATGGCGACTACTACTTGCGAGCTCATCTGGCTTAAACAGCTTTTCAGAGAGCTTAAGTTTGGAGACACTGGACAGACAACTCTTATTTGTGATAATCAAGCAGCTCTGCACATTTCATCAAATCCAGTGTTTCATGAAAGAACCAAGCATATAGAAATAGATTGTCACTTTGTTCGAGAAAAGATTCTTGCTGGTGAAATTAAAACTAGTTTTGTACCCTCTAATGAGCAATTAGCAGATGTGTTTACAAAATCTTTGAGGGGTCCTCGAATAGAGTTTATATGTAACAAGCTTGGTGCTTATGACCTATACGCTCCAGCTTGAGGGGAGTGTTAGAATATATTAAATATGATTAGATATGATTAGTCTGTAATTATGCTAATTGTATTAGTCTGTTATTATGATGATTGTAATTAGGTCTGGGTCTTTCACTTAAAGCCTATTAGAGTCTCTATATATTGTAACTCTCTGAATTAGATCAACACACACAGAATATTATTTCAAATGTTCCTCTCTTCTCTCTCACTCTCTCGTTATTTAACAACAATCTTTCCCGAATTAGTTTTTTTTTTAAGTTTTATTCTCGGAAACAGAAATAGATAAAAACAGTGTTTAACAAAACCAGTTTATTTTTTTGTTCTTGATAATGAACCAGTTCAATTTTGTAGTTAGGGAAAAGAAAAAAATAATTCTGTTTTTTTTGTTCCCGAGCACAAAATGAGAAACATTTGTCTCTCTCAGTCACTCTCCACCACTACCATCATCATCACCACCACCACCATCCCGACATGACCACCATCATCGCCACCGTCGTCGTACCACCACCATCGCCACCATCATCATCACTACCATCACAACGCCACCACCACTGCCATCTTCGCCACAGCCACTGCCATCACCACACTACTGGCAGACCTACATGGTTGCCTATGTGTGCAAGTGTAGACATAAAATAAAAATAGTTTGAAATAGCTTGAATAGCTTGAAGAGTAAAGTACATTTTGGATCCTCAACAAAAATCACGGGGTCCCTTAGAAAAAAAATTCGATTTGTGATCCCTTTGAAATTCAGAATAGACATCTGAAATTCAAAGAAGACCCACATTAGTTTCTCAAAAGGACTAACATGGGTCTATTTTGAATTTCAGAGGAATCACGAGTCGACTTTTTTTTAAGGGATTAAATTGGGTCACGTGATATTTGTTGAAAAACCAAAAGATACTTTACTCTAGCTTGAAATAGCATTTACAAAAAATGAGATATGCATGAAATAGCAAAGCTTGATATATGTGAATAGTTTTCTTTTCTCTTCTTATTTATATTCTTTTATTTTTTAATGCATTTAAAAATTTCTTTAAAAAAAAATTTCGAGGGTGGTGTACAGATAGGGTTGGCAAAAACGAGCCAACCGTAACCCGCCAAAAATGAGCCGGGTTGGGTTGACAAAAATGAGCTGCCAACCCGACCCGAGCCAGCTCGTGAAAAAACGAGCCAACCCGCGGGTCAAACGAGCCAGCTCGCGGGTTGAGGTTTTTTTTTTTAATAAAAAATACAAAATATAATATACAAAATTGGACAAAACCCACACATGTTGTCATCATTTTTCTTCCTTATCTAAACCTAAGTCCCTAATCTTTTCACATCCCTGCCATTTTTATATTGTTAGGTTGTGCTAGCTCTGTTTGGTTCAAATATCTTACCCACTTAGTAGCAAGTGATTCTGATTGTTTCTTGATGTTGATGCAAATTTGTTGTGAAGAAAATTTGAAATTAAAATATTTTACTTTCATTTCTCATTTTATAACCCTTTGTTTAAGCTGATCGAAGCCACATAGCTGGTGCATTAATACTTCAGGGTCATTTAAATAGGCTTAAATCGAGCAAACCCACGAGCAATTTTCGAGCCAACCGCGAGCCAATTCGCGAGCTATTTTTTCAAGCCAACCCACGAGCCATATTTTTTAGCCAACCCAAACCCGACTCTGGTCGGGTTGGGTTTTCTGGCTCATTTTTTTTCGAGCAAATCCTAACCCGGCTCGTTTTTTTCAGTTTTATGCGGGTTGGGCCGGGTTGGCCCATTTTACCATCCCTATGTACAAACCTAAATAAAATTTCTTGAGTCCGCCACTAACCACCACCACCACTACCATTTCCAAGCCACCACTATCACTACCGCTGCCACCAATATCATCGCCATCATCACTACTATCATGCCACCATCACCACCACTACTATCACCACTGGCGGACCCAGGTTGGGTCACATGTCCGCAAGTGCAGACATGACATTTTAGATTTTAATTTTTTTTTTTTGTAGTCATGTAGGTTATTATTTGTCTTTGGTTCAATATTTATAGTATGAGTAAATATCATTTTAAGTCCCTAACAAAAAATATAGTCCCTATTTTAGTCCTTTACCAAAAATTAGTCTCGAGGAGGTCCCTAAAAAATTCAAAGTGAATCAATTTAATGAAAATCGTGATCCCTCACAAATTTCAAAAAGACCTACATTAGTCTCAAAAAGACTAAAATAGGTGCACTTTAAATTTTATAGGGACCAGGTGACTCTTTTTTTTTATAATGGACTAAAGTGGAGACTAACTTTTTTGTTAGGGACCAAAAATGATATTTATTTTTATATTAGTTAGTAACGTAGCAACGTACAGAGATGATTAAAACAACGTAGCAACGCAAATTGATTAGAGAGAAAACTTATTCTTTCTCCTCTGTCACATACTCATTCCAATGATTTCTTTATCCTTTGTTATGGAAGCAACTAGATTATGAGCGGGTTAAAGCGTTAATTTAAAATTTTTTTACAAAAAAAAAATTCGGGGGCGCTGCCCCCGAACCTCCGCCACTAAATGTGCGGACATAGAGAAATTTTTCTGGGTCCGCCACTGACTATCACCACGCCATCGCCATTGCCACCACCACCACTATAGCCACCATTGCCGCAGATGCTGCTGTCACCACCACCGCTACCATCACCATGTCACCGCCACTGCTGCCACAATCATTACCACCATCATCGCCGCAAAATTTTATTCTATTATTATTATGCTCAATAGAATAAAATTTTTATGCTCAATATGAATGCTTTTTTATTCTATTATTTGTTGTGTTATCAAATGCAATTTTCATTCTCGAAATAAAAATAGAACATGTTATCAAACATATTTTTTTCTCATAAACTGTTCCAAGGCACAAAAATAAAAAGAATTGTTTCTTTTCAGAAACAATGTGGAGGAACATAATGATTATCATGCACACCCAAAATGTCAAAGAAAAATAATAATATTTGCACAAACTTTATTTCCACAACGTGTTTATAAACTCCATGTGAACCCATGAATTTTTTTTAGAAAAAGCTATAGTAACTCCTTTTCACTTTTATGGAACTTTGTCTTCCTTTGTGGTGCTTAGACTCCCTCTTGTTGAGTTTTGTGTAACTAGGCTATTGTTATTTATATTGCACTGATATTGATATGGGACACGATATTTTAATATATTAATTCTATAAAAATATTAGATATTTTTTGTCACATTAGAAAATATTTTGATATTAAATAATATTTTTAATTTATATGGTATATTAATTTAATATTCAATAATATTTGGAAGTTACCCAAGCACCCTTTATAGGCAAAATTTCATTTAATGTGAAAGTTAATAGTCCATAGTAATAATATTTTTCCATGTGAGAATAAGTAACCTATCATATTTGAAATTAATAGCCTACCATATAAAATCAAGTCAACAATTTCAACAACAACAATGCTCATAGTTTTCTCAATTGGTAGACTCGTTGTCGTTGACACTGTGACATTTGTGGTGTGTGTATTCGACCTTGCGACGAGGTTGATTTGAAGGGTAACAGCTATGTAGCACCGATACTGACACGGAACACGTGACACGATACGACACGACTCTCTGACACGTTAATTCTAAAAAATGTTAGATTTCGACACGTTAGGACACGTTTTGATATAAAATAATATTTTTAATTTATGTAGTGTATATTATATTTAATATTCAATAATTTAACAAAAAAATGAAATTAAACTTATAATATTTATCAATTTTGCAAAGAAACATAAGATATCCCAAATATTTATATTAAACTTAATAAAATGGTAATCGAAATTCAACGAATTTAATAGTTGAAACTAAAAACTCAACGCAACGCAACCTTTGAACCTTTTTTTGAATTTCTATAACACGTGTTAGAGTGTCGGGGAGTGTCGGAGTGTCGAAGAGTGTCGGAAAGTGTCGGACACGACACGTCAAGGATTTTGAAGTGTCGGTGCTTCATAGGGTAACAGAATGTAGCAGCAAGAAATGCTGTATCCACCCCTCTTTTAACATTTTTAAATTTTTATTGCATTTATTCTCTTATTATATATTATAGGATTTACAATTCTATTTTAATTAGGATTCTATCGCAACATTGTTATAATTAGGAAAATAGTAAATGAAGAAAATAGAAGAAATTTTTTTAAAGGAATTTTATTTTTTTCTAATCTTTTCGTAACAACAATTTCAACCCAAAACCTTAAGATATTAGGTGATGACCTTTTTAATGTTTTTATTTTATTCTCTAATACACCTCTTCACGCAAGAGTCTTATTTGGGCTTGAAGCATGGATATAACACAAGCCCACTATTAGTTTGCCTTGTGCTGCACAAGTCAATTTTTGTATCAAAGTTTTAGTGATCACAATGTCACGAGTTCGATCTCGACTGTACAACACAAGGCAGACCAATAACAGGCTTGTGTCATATCCACGCTTCAAGCTCAAAGGACTCTTACGTGAAAGGGATGTTACAGAGATATAGAATAATTAATTTCGCCCCACCCAATGCCTTAAGGTTTTGAGTTTGATTGTGGTGTTCCGAGCCCACTTAATATTGTTGTTCACTTGGTCCATAGTTAACGATCTTTTCCCGCCATGAGCTCCCCTTGCATGGCCCAACATGTTAATGCTTTTATTTTATTCTCTATCATCTTTTTCAATTTCTGCCTAATTTCGTCCTTCTTTCCCTTCTCCCTCTGGTTTTCCTCTCTGTTCGTTTTCTTCAAATTTTCTCAAAATGTCCCCTACTTGGAGGGTGACATTTGCTTTAAAGTTGTAGGGCTTTGAACATTCTTCATTAGGTCTAGTTCACTTTTTTTTTTGGTAGACAGTTCAAATTTTAATATAAAACAATATAGTTCATAAATATTCATAATTAAGTTAAACTGTTGATAAAATATTTCACAAATTATGAGCATCGTATTGCATCCTTTTATTCTTAAAAGACAAAATCTTAAATTGACCCTCTAAATATTAGCGTGTTATTACATTAGTTCTTAAAAAAAATCATCACTTCATTCGCAAAAATATGAAATATTTATTAAAATCATCTTCTGTTATCACCACTTTATAATTCCTTCAATTCATAAGGGATGTTATATTTACAAACTTTTTTGTTTACAAACTCTTACAAACTACACTAAGTATGACCGGTCATACCATTGACGGACCTAGGTTTGTCCAAACGTGTGCAAATGCAGACACAAATTTTTTAGAAAAAAAGAAGAAGAGTAAAGTATTTTTTGAATCATCGACAAGAATTATGGAACTCAAATTAATCCCTTTAAATAAATCGACTCATGATCTTTCTAAATTTCAAAATAGATTCAGTTAATCGAAATCGTAGTCTCTCTAAAATTCAAAGAAGACCCACATTAACATGAGTATATTTTGGAATTCACAGGGTCCACGAATCGACTTTTTTTTCTAACGGATTAAATTGGGTCCTATGATTTTTATTGAGGATCCAAAAGATATTTTACTCAAAAAATAAATTTGAAGTTGAAGTTTTCTTCTATTTATATTCTTTTGTTTTTCTAATACATTTAAAATTTTCATTAAAAAAAAATTTTGGGTGCAGGCATAAATAAAATTTTATAGATTCGCCACTGGGTCATACTTTAATCATGTAGTGTACAACCGGTCATATTTAGTGTAATTTGCAAAAAAAAATTGTAAACATATCCTATCCCATTCATAAGAACTAATAATGTTTTAAAATTGTAACGAACTGAGTTAATAATAAAACTCTTTAAAAAGTTAATATAACATCAACACAATTGTTAAAAAAAATTAACTTAATAATTTATTAACAAAAATTAACTTTTTATATGTATTAGGGGTTTTGGTCCAATGGAACACTTAATGACCCGTTGACCTTTTTTCTTGGGCGGGCGGTGGATTATAACTGAGCCAGCCCAATCCTACCTATTTAACATGAAGCTAATACTGGAAGGGCCAAAAAATCCCAATTTAAAAACGGCCTATAATTTAGTCATCAACTTAACTGGTACGTCCAATAACCATATGAAACGCTCACGTCTCAAAGTCCATTTTAAAAACCCCACGTAGATGGATGACAAGTCTGATTTGATATAACGACATGAATTGACAAGTGTGCGTTTATAAAATTAAGGGAAAATTGTTTATCCTTTTAAATGACATAATTTATATCATTTCATTTTTACAAAGAGGTGAGACTCATACTTTTATTTTTTTATCAACTCTCTCTTCTCTTTTATCTATCTCTTTTTTTCTCTTAAAATAACACAATTTTATATCCTTTAAAATAATACATACTTTTTCCTAAAACTAAATTTGAGGAATATTTGTCCGGTGAAAATTCAAAACAAAAAATGTCCTTTAAGAAAAAAGAAGAAGATGATATTAGATAATCTCATTAGAGTTTGACAGGTCAATGAAATTTAACTTTATCCTGTTTTTTCTTTCCTTTGTGGTATTTAAATTTTCAGGAGTTTCAACGGCATTTCTACTTAGGGGTGAAAGTGGGTCGACCGACTTATAAGAGCTTACGGCCTAACCTATATCAGGTCGGACTTGGCCTAATGTCTATTATATATAGTCAAATAAAATAGATCCGAGCTTTTAAATAAGCCTATTTAGAAAGTAGATGATAGGTTTTTTTTTTACATGCCGAGCCTATAAGCCTACAAGTCGATCTATATTATATTATTTATTTTAAATTAAATTAAATAATATTATTCATACTAGTACCAAATGGCGATAGTTCAATTGGTGCATGTGAGCTAAGTAGGTGGTGGAAGGATCTAAGTTCGTTTCCTCACCACTACTATCTTTGAGAGTTGCATAAAATCTGTGCCAATCTTTATAGTACCATAAAAATCAACATTATTGATGCCTATAGTTCTAGCTTGCCGGAAGATATCATCCAAGTGTTAATATACGATGGAGATTGGCTACGTAATAGGTATGACTTAAGAAAAAACAAAAGGTATAAATTTAATCAATTGAAATTATTTTATAATTAATTATATTCGATTAAATTTTTATAGAAATTTGGCTTTATTTTTTATGTAAGGGGAACCATCATCTCAGTATGTGAGATTGCCTATATGAATCTATTAAAAGATTTTTTGTTTCTTAATCTTATTTTTTTTGTTTCTATTCTTTATTTTTATTTTTTCTTTTCTATATTTACAAATTGTTTACCAACTTTTTTTGTATGGGAGAGAAGATGAAGAGAATTTTTTGGCTACTGCAAGCATCATAATGTGTTTATTGGATTTATGTAGTTTTTTTAATCTACATAGTATAGATTTGTTTGTTGGATCTGATGAAATATATGTTATTTAGTTTGAGCATTATATTTTTGAATGTGACTTAAATGCAGATTGTGATGAATTTTGTTGTGATTCATGGTTCTGTTTGGACGTTGACATTGTGATTTTTGTTTTAGCAACAAAATTTGAGTATTTTGTGAAGATGATTCATGATTCTGTTTAGGGAAGTTAAAAATTAACAGGTTAATGGGCCAAGCCAGGTCATTTATTTTTTTATAAACAGGTCAAGCCAGACAAACAGTTAGACTCGTACTAAACTCGGGTCAGGCTAAATTGAAATTTTTTTGCAGAGGCTTGGACTTTTCGAGACAAAGCTCGGCCCAGCCCAGTCCATTTCACCCCTAGTTCTACTCTACTCATATCATGTTATATATATTTTTTTAAATTTTGCATTAACTATCTAATAAATTTATATAAATATTTTAATTATGTGATTCTGTTGGATTTTGAGTATCTAAATTTCGTCTTATGTTACAGTAAATTTATATGAAATTAATGTTTTTTGTGTTATACAAGATAATTTTATTTTCTACATATAAATAAAAGGATGTAAAGTCCAGAGCGAGAAAAAAATACATGGACCTCACACACACTTTTATGTGTATGTAAATAAAATTATCTTACATGGACCTCACACAAACTTTTATGTGTATGTAACTTTACTCATAATTATTTACCCCCTTTCCAAAATTTTGAATCATTTATCCCCCTGACTTAAGATTTTTTTATCATTTAGCCCCCTAAGTGAGAGGGATAAATGATAAAAAAATTTAAGTTAGGGGGATAAGTGATAAAAAAAAAATCTAAACAAGGGTGTAAATGATTCTAAAAATTTGTGAGGGGGGTAAATGATACTGTCAAGATCCCCAGTAATCCATGAGTGAGAATCAATGTTTGCTTCGTTTGGTTCAGGAAAACCAAAAATTTCCCCACTTTTCACGGTTGCCTAGCCATTGTCTTTGGCGTGTAAAATTGCAGCAAAGTTATTCTGCGATTTGACCAAAGTTAACGTGGTATTGTGAGAAGCATAGCGGAATGGCAAAAAGTGGTGCAATTTTATGACAAAACTATCTCGTCCAATTTTGTGAGAGTTATGGAGACGTTAGAAATGTTGAAGAAACACTCGATGGGGACAACGTTTTGTAACGTTGGGAAAAAATTAAATAAAGGTTATTCTGGTCATTAATACTAATTTTTCCATCAATATTTTACTTTCAACAAAATATGGACTCTTATAATTTAACTTAATTTCGCCAGCAATATTTTGGTCAACCAAACAATTTTTTTTAAACTTCCCTACCAAATTTACTTTCCTATCATTTTCTAGTAATTACATTTACATGGTTAAAAAAATTTTCTTCTGAACCAAACGTAACCTTAGAGTTGGACGCGGGCTAACCCGTTCGCCTGAAATTGTAATTTATTTTTTTTGAGTTTCAAGACTTAAAACTTATATTCGTATATGTAGAGAGAGAAAGCACGAGAGGCAACCTAATTTCCGTGTGTTTTCATTTTGGAGACGACTTTTATTTAATAAGGCTAAGGTTTTGATAGGCTACTTTTTTTGTATACAAAGGAATTAAACTAAACTATATCTGTCTAATTACACAGGGCCAATCAACGCCCCTGAAATCATTCTCCAAGACCCCAAGACAACCTTGAGGAGGATTATCCAGCAAAACAGTCTCCATATTCAAAGAATGAGAATACCCAGCAAGCCAGTCAGCAACTCCATTGCCCTCTCTGAATGTGTGGACAAAGTATACCTGCCAATCACAATCTCTCATATGGTTGATCTTTTTCACCAGGCCTGCATGAGGGTGGCTTGATTCACATCCAATCCTGATCATGTCCAAAGCCACTTGGGAGTCACCTTCAATGATCACCTTCCTATACCCAATATTCCAAGCAGTTTGCAACCCCAGTAAAATACCCCATAGCTCTGCTTTGACAGAGCTTCCTGCTCCCAGGTTCCTAGCAAATCCTATAAACCAGTGCCCAGAGTCATCCCTTAAAACTCCTCCACACCCACTCTGTCTATTTCCTCCCAAAGCAGACCCATCCGTGTTGATTTTAATCCAACCAACTGACGGAGGGGCCCACTGAACAAGGGTTTCCACTCTATGTCCAATCTGCAATCCAGTAGCTCTATACAATTTCCTTGCATCCAAAAAATTTAGCAAGAAAATACGTATAGATCAAGCTAAATCCTCTATTCTAAGGTTTGTATTTTCAATAACAAAACTGTTTCTATCTCTCCAGATAAACCAGCATATGATGCCGAACAAAGTACTGCCCTCTAGACCTCCCAAAAGGCTGAGTTTAGGGGACAGATTGGACACTAACCAGGATTGAAGAGGCATGCTATTAAAAGCTTCCTATTTCTCCCTACTGATAAATTTTCTCCATATTTGTTGAGACCAGTGGCACTCCCTCATGACATGAAGGCAGCTTTCAAGACAAGAATTACATCTAAGACAAGTGTTTGAGTCAGATATGTGTCTTTGATACCTCCTTTGGTTAGTTAGCAGGTTTTCTCCAAGCAACAGCCAAAGGAACGTCTTGACTCTAGCAGGTCCTTCCCACTTCCAAACTGAATTCCAATGGGGTTGATCCTGGGGAGGATCTTCACTGCATAGGCTATTAAAAGCTATTTTAAAGGAGAATTTGCCATCATGGGATTGCTCCCAAATCACCTGATCTTCACCATCATTCGGTTGAGGAGGGAAAGTACCTGCAATACAATTCAAAGCTTCTTGGGTTAGATAATCACCGAACTCCTGCCATCTCCATTCTCCAAACTGATCTACCATTTGTGCTATCACAGCAAATTGGCCTTCAAGTGGTATGGCCTAGATTGTGTGGTCCTTTAGAGGGCCAATTGATAGCCATTTATCATTCCAAAAAGAGCTGTCAACTCCATTCCCTATCAAAATCCTTGACCCTTCGTAAATTTTGGGCCATACCCTAGATAATCCAAGCCATAAATTAGAACATCCACTTTTCTTCTTGATCATAGGCATCAAGCCATCCTCCACTTTATACTTATTTTTCAATGACGCCTCTGTTTTGATAGGCTGCTTTGGTATTAACCTCTGCTAAAATTCTCTATGACACCTTTGTTTTCTAAAATGGAAAGATGTTCTAAATACATTATTGAAATATATCTCAATGCCATCAGCACTAAACCCCTATAACTAAATCCAACCCACCTCTAATCAGCAATTGTCTTTCCTTCCTCCCCTTTCCTCAAACACATTATATTATGAGAAAAATGTTTATCCTTTTAAATGACACAACTTATATTATTTCACTCTCAGAAAGAGGTGGGACCCACATCTTTATTTTTTTGTCAACTCTCTCTCCTCCTTTATCTATCTCTTTCTCTCTCTTAAAATAATATAACTTTACATTCTTTAAAATGACACACATTTTTCCCTTATATGATATACAAACACAAAGAGAATAAGTTAACAACAAGGTCTAGTTTTCTGATTCACCCTATATAAAAATAAAAAAATTAACCTAACTGCAGGTTTGATTGATCCCCCTTGTATGCCCATGGATTTTCTTTATGTATGTATGCCTAGCTTATGGCAACTCCACACTTGAGCCCAAATAAGATGGATCCAATCCAATTAATTGAATGAGTATTTAGCCAGTCATATTTGTCTTGAACTGTTCATTTGGTACTATTCAAACCTTATTTTTATAATTAAAAGGGACTTGTCTACAGAATACTAGTTGTGTATTGAAAATCTAATAGATAAAATCAAAGGGTAAGTAGAGAGTATAATAATGATCTAGAGACGAAGGAGATAATCATGTAGGTAAATGCAGCTCAAACTGTAAACAACTTCAAATAAAAGAAAATCCTTTTAATAAATAAGTTATCACTAATTTGCTTATCGTGCAATCCAACTCCCCTGATTTGTTCCATTTGGATAAGATGGGACCAGATGATTAGGACTTCATATTTAGAAATAAAGCTAGTGGATATTAATCCTTGGATGCTTCATGCAATTTCAACTGCATAATGACTCCCATTGTTCCTAAGATTGATGACCCATTAGATTCATTTCACACAAGAGGTCACAAAACCATTGGATACACTTTCCTCCTCCACTAGCTAACTAGATTTACACAAAGAGCCGTTTGTATGTGATTTTTACTTTTAAGATTTTTTTTAACTAGACTATATGTTTAGTTTTTTTAAAATAAAACTATTAAAAAGTAATTTTAATATCTTTTCAAAAAAATTTAAACAAAAAAAGTCTAACAAATAATATTATAAAAATATTGTTTTATAGGGAAAAAGAATTCTCATGTTATAGGAGATTTCTTTCTCCTACTAGAGATACATCTAGGGGTGATAAACGAGTCAGGGGCCTTTGGCTCGGCTCGTGAAGGCCTGAGCTTACATGCCTAATATTGGTTGTTGGAACCAAGCTTGGACTTGTATAAAAGCTCGTTTAGTAAAAAAGCCTCAGGCTTTAATTCAAAAGCTCGGTCTTGGAGCCTCTCAGGCTGGCCTAGTATATTAATTTTTATTTTTATTTATATTTTTTATACTATTTATAATAGCCCTCTCTCTCCTCTCAATTCATTTCACCCTTATTTTATTAGTTAAACAGACTTTTTGAATGATTTTGTTCTATATTATGCTGTTTGGATATTCATTGAATTTATGAATATTTATGGAATTACTAGTGTTGTTGATTGTATATTCTGTTTGGATAAATTTTTGTTATCTTATTCTTTTCTAACTGGCTAACAGGCTAAATCAGGCTTTTATTTTTTGTAAATAAAATAGGCCACAAACCGATAATTATATTCGTAACAGGTAACAAGCTTGGTAAGGCCGACACATTTAAACACAAGCTTAGCCTTTTAAGACCAAAGCTCGGCTCGGCTCGGCCCGTTAACATCCCTAGATACATCAAAATATGTGCAACAACTTTTTTTGTTTTTGTTTTTTAAATCGAGGTGAGACCCATCATATATTGTATATATAGTTAAAAAAAAAAAAATTCTTACATAGAAAAGAGGAAAGGGAGGAAAGAGGGACCCTTAAACTTATCATAACTCAATGATAAATAAGTTAGCAATGAAAATTTTTTATATAAAAATCTTTAAGCAATTTGGTACTCGAAAGGACATTTCACTTTCATCTTTGTTGAAATGTTGTTTGTGTGCCTTTCACCCGCATGCCACCTGAAGATCTCACGCGTACACAGAACAGAAAATCTTCCACCACTGCCTAACCAACATTTGAGTTTGTAGCAAGTAAAGTCCGATCTACGAAAGTTAGAAAAACTCTTCAAAACTTTGACTTTCTTAAAAATAAAAAATAAAGAATTGGCTATTAGAAAATTACAATACTTATCGTTATTCCTATTCCGTACTCCACGCTCACAAAAAGAACAGTGATCATACCATGATGTAAGATCTTACGTCACTTAGCACTGTAAAATTCCGCGTTCCATTTTCAGATATAAATTATCATCGTACTCTGACCGTGTTTTAATGAAGCAAGTCCCACGATATTTTGTATGAGAAGGCTCAATTACGAAATTACCCCCCTCACATGCCTCTCAACAGTGTAGGAATTTTGTTTGCCGTTTGCACCTTTGGGTACATCAACATACGATGTTTGTAGTTTGTATAATAAACATTGGAAACAGACGAAAGAAACAAAGGGAACAAGGTAAAAAGAAAAAACAATATTGTGGTGAATGCTACGAAGTTTCGTTAATTTTTGGATGGAAGTCATTGGTGTGTTTTCCACTTGTTTACCAAGAGACTCGGAGTTTTGTCATTTTGTTTTTAACAAATGGGTCTCTATGGAATATTAATCTGTTCATGTTGTTTTAGTTGGGTTGCTGAAATTCCTCTTAACTGACTTGTTTATTTTTTTTAGAATGGATCTTCTCACGTGAAAAAGTGAGTAATTATGTGATCATGTTATTTGATCGCAGTCACTCATTAATGATGAAATAAGAGAGAAAAAAATGTATAATTTTTAAGTGAATAATTAAGATCAAATAACATGATCACCTGACTATTTTTTCACGTGAGAGGATTCATTCTCATTTTTTTTTTCTTCAATCATTAAGAGTTTTAAAGTCTGGTTTATTCCTTTCTATATCTAGTTATCTACATTTAACTTGACTCTATATGTCGGTTCTCAAAGTTCCCTCTTGCTAATATTGGCTTTTGTCTTATTTTGTTGCTTTTGAACCAAACTGAACTTCCAATCCAACGAATTTTTTTATATAGAAAACAATCATCAAGTGGTGGTATTGCCTTTTGGCTTGGCTATATCTCTATGCCATTTGTCAAAAACCTATGCTAACCTTTCTTCTCCCTGTAGAGACAACTCTGAGGTTCATCTTCATCTGCCTTTGTATACAAATGACAGGGTAGGAAGACTCTCTTCTTCTTGATTTCTACTTCCACCAGGTACACTTCTTCTCTGTGGTAATTGATCTTTAATTTCTACCTCCAGAATCTAGATGATCTGCTTTAAATTCTGTAACTTGGATCCTTTCTTCTAATAAGAGGTACTTAGTAATCTGTTGCAGTCTTAGGAATTGATTGTCAATCAGCGGCAGATGATACATATTATAGTATTATGCTTGTAAATGCAAAAAGTAAAGATTGGATTAAATAAGGCGCTTTAGTTTCTCCTCTTCCTTGCTGTTTGTTAAAATTCAATGTTCTAAGGAAGTTTTTGATTTTTTCTTGTATAGGTCTTTGCTCCCAAAGGGTTTTTGTTTAGCCTTTTCTGTTACTATCGCTTCATCTGTCTACTCATTGTTTTGACTTATAAAAAAAATGCTGTTTCTTCATAGTAGATATTGTTGTCCGGAGATTCTCCATTTCTCCTAGCTATAGACAAAACAAAGACAAAGATGCTTCATTTCAATGTTCTTAATCTTTAACATCTTAATTTGTATCCACGGCAGGTGCTTCATTTCAATGTTCTTTCTGGCTAGAGTTAGTATGTATTCTCAGGGCTTTTGATTTGCAACGTTATAAGATTTCTTCATTTTCTAGTTTGGCGGATAAGGTGTAAAGATTTTAGTTGGATGTCTGAATAATCATAGATAAATTTTGATTTTGATTTTTTTTTTTCCGAGCACAATTTGATTTCAAGAATGCATTTTGTTATGTGGATTGGATTCTAGTATCTGCAGACAGAAGCTCATATTCAAAATGGATGTATAGCACACCATTCTTTTTTAATATTTATTTTGCTCCTCCAGATAAGGCGAGGTGACTATGTAAGGAATAACGGTCTTTGCTACGCTAAGGTGGAACTTTACCTGCCATTTGAACTCATGTTTGACTGAATCTAATAAATAAGTTTTTAAGTTTGAAATTCATTCTCTTGGTTGGCAAAGTGAGAACATAGATAGTACTTGAATAATTTCAACCATAGTGGGTCTTCTAAGCATGCAGTAACATCAAATTCTGTTTCTATTGAAGACCATTAGTTCATTTTTTGGATTGGATAGATACTTGCACAAATTATGTGAGAGATGGCCATAATCTAGTTGTAGTGTGACTAGGGTGTTATCCAATGACTTGCACAGGAGTATGTGCGAGTATATGAGTGTAAGTTTGTGAAAGTATCAATACTTTTTTTACATAGAAACTTTGGTGAATTGAAACATGATGAATTATCAACGAGCTTATTCATAATGATTTAACTTTGTTTATCTGTTACTGAGGCCACTAAACTCATAACTGTGTCTAGTATGTTTTGTCATATTTATATACATTAATTTTTCTAATTGAAAGGTTCTCCTAAATTAGTTTTCTTCTCGTTTTGTTTCTCCCATCGTGGCAAAGTCATCCTAGAAGGTTTAACAGGATTTCATCAGTGAGCGACTCTGCCTGGTTTACTATTTCTCAAGGTGGGATAGGGAAATAAAGATTGGTAGTTGTAATTTATTGCAGACTTTATAACATTTTTCTGGCTAATATAAGTGATGTTTTCGATACAATCTGAAATTCTGTGTGTACTGAATAACAGGTGAACCATGTCATTAGTTAGGACTGCTGAGGTAGCTCCTACATCGTATAAAAATACCAAGCTCTACTCATTAAAGGGAACCGATGCTAGACCTGACTTGTCCTCCCAAATGTTTGGTTCTGATAAGCATAGAACCGTGTACATGACAGATACTTACTCCAGTGAGAGTTATGAGAAGTACTTCCATGACTCACAAACAGAAGAACTGATAGAACCATCTAGTTCCGGCATCTCTGGAAGTTCAATTCACCCTGAGGGTGCATCTTCTTACCAGCTCAGAGCTAGTTCAGGAGCTAGTATGGTTGCTAATGACCCATTTGATACATCTTTCATGTCTACGAGGCACCATGATGTCTATGAGTCCAACTATGGATCAGATTTGTTGGAAAATGGAAGCCTGGACTCATTTGAGGATGATGGTCTAATGAGATTAAAACTACAAGCATTGGAGAGGGCATTGCTTAATGATAGTGATGGTGAGGAGGAGGAAGAAGACATATTTGGAACTGCTCAAAGCATGGAAATTGATCCTGACATAGCTGAGTGGGCTGATCCCGTTCAGAATATGCTGCTCTATGACTCACCAAAGGAGTATTCATCTTCAGATTCCATTATTAGCAGTATCAGCAGCAGCAAAGAAATATCACATATTTCTCGGACCCCCAAGCAACTGCTTTATGAATGTGCTATTGCACTTTCAGAAGGAAATGAAGAGGAAGCCTTATCTATGATAAACAATCTCCGGAAAATGGTCTCAATTCAAGGAGATCCATACCAAAGAATTGCAGCATATATGGTGGAGGGACTTGCAGCTCGCTTGGCTGAATCTGGCAAAAGCATTTATAAAGCTCTGAAATGCAAGGAACCTCCTTCTTCAGACCGTCTAGCAGCCATGCAGATACTATTTGAGGTTTGCCCATGTTTTAAATTTGGATTTATTGCTGCTAACAATGCAATTTCAGAGGCAGTTAAAGATGACATGAAGGTTCATATAATAGATTTTGACATCAATCAAGGAAGTCAATACATAAATCTAATTCAAATACTTGCTTCAAGGTCAAGTAAGCCACCCCATGTTAGATTAACTGGGGTTGATGATCCTGAGTCTGTGCAGAGATCAGTTGGAGGCTTAAAGATCATAGGACTAAGACTTGAAAAACTTGCAGAAGTACTCGGGATGCCATTCGAGTTTCGAGCAGTAGCATCAAGGGTTTCAGTTGTCACCCCATCAATGCTCAATTGTCTTCCTGGAGAAGCACTTGTGGTGAACTTTGCATTCCAGCTTCATCACATGCCTGATGAGAGTGTTTCAACAGTAAATGAAAGAGACCAACTTCTTCGCTTGGTGAAGAGCCTGAAACCAAAGCTTGTAACAGTTGTGGAGCAAGATGTAAACACTAACACCACCCCCTTCTTACCGAGATTTATTGAAGCCTACAAATACTACTCTGCTGTGTTTGAGTCTCTTGATGTTACCCTTCCAAGAGAAAGCCAGGACAGGATGAATGTTGAAAGACAATGCTTAGCGAGGGACATTGTGAATATTGTTGCATGTGAAGGCGAGGATAGGATAGAACGGTATGAATTTGCAGGAAAATGGAGAGCAAGGATGACAATGGCTGGCTTCACTACATCTCCAATGAGCACAAATGTGGCTGATGAAATCCGAAAACTCATAAAGATGTACTGCGACAGGTACAAGATAAAGGAGGAAATGGGTGCTCTTCATTTTGGTTGGGAAGACAAAAACTTGATTGTTGCTTCAGCATGGAGGTGACCAAGATAATTCATGTTAGGTGAGACTCATTATGGTATTGATAATGTAGTTTTTGCTTGCTTGTTTAGTTTGTAGACTTATTTTGTCATTCGTATTGTAGTGTTTGCTTGTTTCTTCAGATGTATGCTAACGTACAATCTTAAGCTTTTAACGAACTTACATTTTATTTAACTGCTTAACGTGGCTGCAGGACAAGGAAGCATAAAACAGCTATGCTTAGGCTTTCCATGCCATGATTCCTTGTTAGCAACATTATTTCCATCTACTCTTTCCCATAGTTCAATTGCATTGGTGATTTGGTGTGACTCGTTTTATGTAATAAAAAGAAAAGAATTTATGACTTGTACCCTGATTTAACAACAACAAAAAAAAAAAAACAGCATGAGCCAACAAGCACCCAAGTCCTTGATTTTCCTGTTTCACAACACAAACCCAGTCAGAACCTAATTAATTCAAATTTCATATAGAAATCCGATGAACGTACATTTAAGTCTCGAAGTTAAATTAGCTTCTGGTGTGTCTCGTCAGTTTAATTTATTTGGTTGTAAATTTTGAGTATTGAACACTCCCTTATGAAATATTCTTTTCTCGTTTGCCTTTTTTCTCGCCCTCCTTGGCCCCTTAATGCCAAAGCATCACAATGGTACACATACAGCTTAAAATGCAATTGCAAAAGCCTACAATTGTTTATCTGTGTCAGGGTGTGTTCATGCGTGTTTTGTGTGTTAGCAATGTAGCAGTTTTGCATTTCAAGGAAAATATAATTTAATCTATTGAGAACGATATAACTAATTCAAAGGGTATCAAGTTTAGGAAAAAAAGCATTTAATGAAGATAAAGAAGCTAATTTCTAAACACAAAAGGTTGTGGTGGCATTCTGCGAAAGAACAATGGTTCGTGTTTAGCAGGAAAGATAACGAACTTTACAGGCAAATGTGGTCGGGAGAAATAATTATAGAAATTACTGCATTTCTTGTTACTGGCGAAATCATCTTTTCATTGACAGGTTGCATCCTATCTCTTTTTTTTTCTTTTCTTTACTCAGCACACAAATTGAACCTTACAGAACAAAAAAATAAATCGATTTTTGTTTATTTTTGTTAAAAGCTATTTCTATCTGATCCCGGAACAGAGATTGAAAAAAAAAAAAAAAAAATCTCAGAAGGTTATTATACACACCTACAAATGCAGACAACTTCAGTTTCATCCATGAGTGGGGTTCCAATGTGACAACGAAAGCGAAACAAGTGCAGCACATGCAATGTTTCTTTTCAAGAATCAAAGCGGTTGTACCAGGAACACCACAAGAGTGAGTGGCACAAGCATAATATGAAGCGCAAGGCCACGCAACTCCCACCCACCCCTTGCTGAGGAAGAGTGCACGTCAGACATGGAATTCAGGGACTCAAGAATCAGCGTTTTTGAGATCTTACTCAAGTCTTTATGTGCATAATACTTAGGCCAATTTTGTAGGGAAAGTCTGAGTCATTTTAACAATATTCATGGAAATCCAGAGAAATTGCCTCAAGCATTCTGCATTACAAATTACAAACATCTATATAGACTTCAGTTTTTTTTAAGCCTGGCAGTATAGTAGAAAAAAAATTAAGATCTACAATTATTTTTCAATAAATTCTGTATTCCTATTTATTTATTTATTGAGTAAGGTTATACTTACAACTTTTTTTTACAACCTCTTGCAACCATATCTTAACACCGTTGATTTCTGCTAATCAACGGTTATGATTTTCGCAAATTAAACTCATTAATTAATTATTAATTCACAATAAATGATAACCGTTGATTGACGCAAATCAACAGTATTAATATATGGTTGTAAGAGGTTGTAAAAAAAATTATAAGTATAACCTTCCTCTTAATTTTTTTATACAATGATAAAAATTGAAAATATAATCTAATATAAATTACTCAAAACCATCACCACCATTCCATTTCCTATTTTACAATCTCTTTGGGGAGCTTGTTTGTTGTGGTCCCGGAGCAACAGTTCTTTTTCTAAATATAGAAAGAAAAAAGGATGGAGGGAGAATTTGGGAAAAAAATGGTATAAATGAGATAAAATTTTACCCCTTTTGAAAAATGATCATCAAACAGTAAAATGGGCCTGGATCATAATAAAAAAAATCCCTCTATAGAGGCTGTTTGGTGGTGGAATTTTCCTAGAAATTCTGGGAAAATGGGGTGGGGCAAATTTGTTTCCAACGTTTGACATGAGGAAACTGAAAATAATCTTAGGAAATTTTTTTTCTCATTATTCCATTTTACACATAATATTCTCAAATGAAAATATCATCTGATACATGATATTTTTATTTTTTCATAATATCAATAGAATTAACTCAATATTTCTGGAAAAAATTTAAGCCTACCAAACACTTTTTTCGTAACTTACCAAAAAAAAAAAAATTACACCATATTCCCAAAAAGAAAATTCGATAAAAATTCTACCCGGCGCCTCCTAAGTAACGATTCAATAATAGCCCATAATTCTCTGTGGGCTTTATTTGATCTCATGCGAGCCGCATGTGAAAAGAAAAAAAAGGAGAATTGACCCTTGAATTGGGCCTGAAATGGACCAGTTGAAATACCTGATGTCCGATGCAGAACGACTTGCATTCCTGCGTTTCCATTGATAACAACATGATCTAATGGGTGTTGCACATCTAATCTAGATAATTGATTTTGGTGAAGTTTGACTCAAACAATTATTTTAAAAATATGTTACTAATTTTCAATTTTATTTGCATTTCTTTCAGTTAAATAACTGACATTTCTACCAATATTGTAATATAATTTTGATGATAGAAGAAAATATTGTAATTGTCTTCAATTAGATGTGTGAAATGTAACTAATTTGAATCCTCTAAAAAATGTGACATGCTATAATATTATCCGACAACTTAAATAGGTGAAATGTTAAGAGTTGATACTTGATAAGCTAAAAGTATTAACAAAAAGAATATGCGAATAAGAAAACTCTAGTCAATTATCTACATTTATGATATCTTGTAGAATAAAAAAATAAAAATAAAAAGTACGTAAAGAATAACCTCTTACTACTCTAGTGTACATCACCGTTTCTGGTTCTGAGAATTTTGGATGATTTATATTTCTTAGTGGGATAAAAGTTGAGAGTTTCGAAAACATAAATGACATCCACATGAATTTGAGCCTTCTTATATCCTCACAATCTTGGAATAATATCCACTTAACAGATATACCTACAGAATCAAACCAAATAAGTTGAAAGCAGCACACACAGGATCTTATCCACAAGTCCAGAAAGCCTGGGGTGCATTTTCCACACCCTCTTGTGGAAGGAATTACACAAAAGCAGCATGGCCCTAGAGAGCTGTATACGAGTAACCACAGTAGGCACAACCAGACCCCAATGCCTTTCTCCAATCTTTTCAACTTCAAGGGAAAAGCTTGTTTTCCCAACTCACACAGGATTCAAGAAATCCATGCAAAACTCAACAAGATCATACCCATCTCTCTACACAACCGGTGGTGCCTACAGAAAATCCCGTTTTATTTGCAATGCTCGTGAAGCAGTAAATGAAGGTAAATAATTCCCCACCACTTTGCTTGTTACCTTTTATTTCTTATTTCCTACAAAGAAACGTTCCTAATAGTCCAGTATCAAAAACTGCATTAGAACATGTTTCGTGGCTGGACTTACACCACCCGGTGCTTTACGAATAGAGCCAAAACAAGTTAAAACTTCACATTCACTCAGGAATGTCATTGTAGCACTTGATTTCGTGTACAAATTTTTGCAGCCAAGTATTTGCTTGAATTAGTTAGCAGATTGATTTTTTCAATATCACCTCGAAATTGATGTATATGTTTGCTTGCATCATATCATGGCTTGTACAGAATTCTGAATTTAGGTAACAGTTCTAACCATATTTGCTTTAAGTGACTTAGCCCTCTATGTTGTGTCCTGTCACATGAAATAATACATATGCTCAAATTTGGCAGTTCAAGTAGTGACTGACTCGAGCTGGAATGACCTTGTCATTGCAAGTGAAACCCCTGTGCTGGTAGATTTTTGGGCACCATGGTGTGGTCCATGCAGGATGATAGCACCTATTATTGATGAGTTAGCGAAAGAATATGCTGGAAAAATTGCATGCTACAAGCTTAACACGGATGATTGTCCAACTATAGCAACACAGTATGGCATCAGAAGCATACCAACAGTTCTATTCTTCAAGAATGGAGAGAAAAAAGAAAGCGTTATTGGTGCAGTTCCCAAATCTACTTTGACCGCAACGGTGGAAAAATATGTCGATATATGAAATGAGAAAAATGATAAATAAGGTCATGCATTATTACAGTGCCAAAAATGAAAGGACTGGAATGGGAGAAATGAGAATAGTGACATTGCCAATTTTCATTTTCTTCCATTCTTTTCCATGCCCAATAAGGCAAGTGGTAGTATTTTTAAGTTAAAGACCGTCTTTCCATCAATGATTTCAACACTTCAAATAATGCTTCGTAGTTCGCACCCTTCTTTTTTCAATTTGTAAAGGTTGCATTGGATAAACAGACAGACTTCATTCAATGTTTGAATGTGGATTACTTCCGTCAGTAGTGGAACTTCAAATTTATCTTCGCTTAAGATAATATCTTTTAACTATTCTCTCCAACCAGATGCTTTTTGTTACTCAAAACTCGTCCCCTTCCTCGGGTGGCGTTTATAAGGATGAGTTTGTGAAAGCTCATGAAGATATAAAAAGTAAAATAAAAAGTTACACTTGAATTCACAAAAAAAATCAGCCCCATCAGCCACACAACCAGCCAACAAATTTTCATTTCTTAAATATATAAAATCATATATTCGCAGATTGGCCTACTCCCTATCACTACTCAATTGCGTTATGCCATCATTTGGGGGCAGAAGGCAATTCTACCATTTCTCATGCTGCACAAGCAGCTGTCAAGAACCACATTCATACCATCTAAAAAGGCTCTCATGGAGAAGGTTTCCAATCAAATTGAAGATTATTAAAACCATTTACTGCTCCTAGCCCACTAAGTAACTGGTTTGACAAATCCTGTTGATGATTCATAGCTTGATCCCGAGCAATAGATGCCATTCCTCCCCTTCCATTCATAACTGAATTATTTACCATAGCAGACCTGATTCCATTAGGCATAGTGGATTGCCCAAGACCCATTGTGCCATAGCTACCAACACCAACACCAGAATTACTGTTAGGTGTGCCATTGCCCACCAGGCCATTTCCATTGTTGAGCCCTGTATTGGCATTCACTGGCAGAATACCATTTACATTCTTCACCTCATTTCCAAGGGAACCAACACCTACCATTCCACCTGTGCCATTAATCTGGGATGATATCATCATCTCATGTATGATTTTCTGGACTGAGCTCTGAGCATCACTAGGATCAGCTTCACCAGAAAGAGATGCCTGCTGTTGTTGCAAGGAAATATTAGCTGGTGAGTTTGCTGTACTTATGTGATTGGTCGACATTAAGGCAGGGTGAGATGTTTGCGGGGGGTTGTTACACGAGGATGGTGTTGGTGATTGAAAAGGGGATGAATTTGGCTGGGCTGGTGGCACGGTACTGGAGGAACCTGGGGATGGAATCTGAACAGAACTACCTCCATATGGACTGCTTGCATTGTTTATTGAACTTTGTTGTCTAGAATTCATAGAGTGCTGATGGAGAAGTCCAACAATAGTACTTGTGGTGGTTGATGTGGATGCTGAGTTGACAGAGTTATTTACACTAACCATACCATTGCTACTAGAGGCAATTTGCATGGCAGCAGCTTGAGCTGAGTTTTGATCACCATTTGAGTTATGACCCACCATTTGCTGTTGTTGCTGCTGTAATTGATCTTCATGTTGTGCTTGACTACGAAGTCCAGATGAACCGCTTGTTCTCCGAGGGAATTTGACCAAGCTCTCTGAGAGAAGGCCCAAAAAAAACAAAAAGAAACATTCCATTATCCCTATCATCACAATCAAACAACTGGCAATAATTATTAATATAAGAAAAAAACTTCATAACCAAAAAAAAAAAAAAAAAAAAAAAAAAACATTTCCACCTAGTTATCTCAAGGACCTAAACTTTCCTCTGGTTAAGTGATATGACATTATAGAAATAAAGTGAAGAGAGTTAGAACTCATGTTCCCAACTAGGTACAGGGATAAAAAAGAGAGATCACAGCAAAACCGGTTGCCCATGTAAACAATGTCATGTACAACAAAATTGATTCCATACTTGACACAAAAAGCACAAAATGGAAAACTTTGGTTTCTCAAAGACGTACAGTCAACTTTCAGCAGCCTCTTGACCTCAAACTCACGAATGAGGAATCAACCATTACACTAATTATTAACTTACCCATAGGACCAGTCCCTGTTTCTCTGCTGTAATCTATCAAGTCTTTCATACTATTTACCACTTCTGATATCTGCAACATAAACAAGTAAGAAACAATAAACCAAAGTTTGTCATGTTGACTTGGCATATCCTCAGTAGAGATCAATGGAAATTATCCTCTGCCCGAACTCATAATTTTTCTGATTAATTTAACATTAATTCTTTTGTTAATACAGTATTTGTGGGGGCGGGAGAGGGATTTTGTTTTCTCTTTTTAGTCAAATGCCAAGAATTCCTGATTTATTTAGCCCTCGATAACTACTCTCCCAAAAAAATACAGAAGACAATTTCTTTACCAAAATATAAAATC
Source organism: Gastrolobium bilobum (assembly GCF_033153095.1). Lineage (NCBI taxonomy): Eukaryota > Viridiplantae > Streptophyta > Magnoliopsida > Fabales > Fabaceae > Gastrolobium > Gastrolobium bilobum. The sequence continues at coordinate 807,406 of NW_026899797.1, read as the reverse complement.
ATCACCAAAACATCAGCCAGCAATTACTGGGTACCAAGTCCTCTCTTGGGAGAAGAGTCTAATACAAACATTGATTCAAGAAAACATAATATAAACTGAAACTAGAATAATTGCTACACTTAGCAGTCACATTGAGAGAAACAAAACCAAGTAAGGATTTCAAAACAACCAAGGGCCAATGGGGTGTTCTGTTCACAAATTTCCCAATATTGCATTTAAACATGAAGGAGACACAGTAGTTCCGCAAAAAGAAACCAAGTGCTATTTGAAACATTAAATGGAAATACAAAAATATTTTCCCATAAATATATAGATTAAATATTAGAATATATGTGTGTGTGTGTACATGAAGGGGACACAGTAGTTCCGCAAAAAGAAACCAAGTGCTATTTGAAACATTAAATGGAAATACAAAAATATTTTCCCATAAATATATAGATTAAATATTAGAGTGTGTGTGTGTGTAAGCAATGTCTTAAGAATGGAACATTACTTGTAGGCAGCGCACATATCTCTTCGTATATCCTAAATCATTAACTAATGGAACTTCTAAAGCTTTAGCCAACTGACGGGCTGATGAAACAAACCTGGAAAAGAAGAATATAAAATTATTAAAAGAAAATCAAAAACTTATTATAAAAAGCAATCCTAATTAAGTTAGACCAAAAAGAGATCAAGAGAAAGGACTTAGTCAACCTAAACTGCAAGCACAACCAACAAGAAACAGCATCCAGAAATAGGAAATGGCTGTATCGAGCATGTAACATATTCCAGAATGTCATAAGATTCACATGCAAAGGCACCACTTCTAACAGCAGCAAGACCAGAACCCATTACTTCCATAATAACCCAGGGAAAAAAGTTCATTGGGAAAAAAACAAAATCAAAATATACAAATCTATATTTCCAAGAAACGGGTCAGCCAGCCAAGTTAAACACTAAATAATCTATATCAAGTGATTCTAGATATAGCATTTTGACATTACAAGGATAAGAAAAATTTGTGCACCATATGTTAATCAGGAGTGCAAGTCAAGAACCAGTACACTGCAGCATCTTTCATTATATTATAATAAGAAACCACTATGAAGAGACCAGTAAACAAGGTTTAATTTATACAAGAGGATCGATCACCAAAAAGAAGGGCTAAAAAGAGAATATAACAAATTGCAGACTACAGTGTACTAGAGGAGATAAGCATGGTGAAACGTTCACATGAAATCCCTGCTCAAAAGGAAATAAGCCATGGCACGTACCAAGGTCTTGGAATAAGAAAGTTACAAGACAATTAACATACATAATATTCAAATTTTAAAGAAGGCTAGCATCACGAAGAATTTCATCAGGTTAGGCTGTAAAATACATCAAAACTAGATAATTAAAATGGCTCAAAGGGCAAGAAATTAACATAAAGAATAAGGATTTAATGTTATCGCTCCCAAAACGACGTCGTTTTGAGTTGAAAAATTAAAAAATTATAATGAAAAAGACTATTATAACCCTGAAATAAGTAATAATTACAAAAATACCTTGATTTCCGCCTTAAAACGACGTCGCTTTTGAGCTTAATGTAGATAAGTTATCTACATTGACTGTAGAAAAAGCGACCCAAAGAATAAATGGCAAAATGGACTTACATATTGCAATTATTTTGTAACTCTGGAACAGATATATTGGGCGTTGCATTTTGAGTAACAGCCTGATATTTTTGAGCAGCCGCTCCAAGCTGACTAACCTGTATATAATAATAATAAAGTAAAAATAAGAATAAATAACCATTATGTATAATAAATAACTAAATGTATAGCCAAACATTACTATGTTAAAACCTCTACAAGATAACACCAGCATTGCAAAAGGCATTCTGAGCAAAATAATAATAATTATAATCATAATAACTAACTAGCAACAGAAACAGGAATTCATAGATCTGTGGCAAATATCTTATCAAATAACAATCTCAAAACTCACAACAGACCTACAGTCACATGAAAAAAAAAACTAATTCTAACTATCAACAGAAAATGTTACCTATTGTTACCGGGTATGTTGTAAGCATCTGGTACAAGATAGGAATATATGGGTTTATTAATCAACCAGCCAGGTATCATGTCAATTTAAATAAACAGAGAATCTATCCCTTATATTACAAAGGTTTCTCATAATGCAACTACTTAATCAGCTACCTGAGGTATTAACAATCTTCTGGGGATGAGCTCTTCATGGCGCCGAGCACAAAATTCCCAAGAGCATATCTGCAAAGAAATAATAAGCAAAGGAATGTCAATTAAACTTTTTAGAGAAAGTCAAGAATGATAGTAACATAAGCATTTTCCGGTTAAATTTAAGTTATTATTTCTAACAAGACCTTCAGATCTGGAGAGAAAACTATTCGGAGTTGACCATCACGAACAACACGAAGTTGCTCAAAAACACTTTCTTGTATTGCTTTTGCATAATCTAGAACAATCTGGCCAGAGGAATTATGATATTCGCGGGGCATGTCAACATAAAGTAGCTCTTCCAAAGTACCACTTTCATACTTTATCTTGAAAAGCCTGGGAAGAACCTCAACAGTTGCCTCTGAAAACACACAAAAAACTTAACCATTCAGAAAGAGGATAGGGCGTCAAAATAACAGCTACAAACAACCCATATTTCTTACATATATTTGACAAAAGGTAAATATGCCAACATTCAAACAGTGAAGAAGCAAACAGACTGAACAAGGAAATGCAGAAAAAATGACCCAAAAATAAAAGGAAAAAAACTTACCAAACCCGCGGCCAGGTTTGCGATTACATATTTCGCAGTGCCATACATCCTGAAAATAGTTAAAGAATCCATCTTTTAGCTTAAACTAATGCTTAACATACATGAAACTACTGTAGCTGGCACCTTGAATCCCATAAAATATTCATGGCAACATTTAAGGTAATAGTTACTTGAGTCCTGAGACATAACAATACCACAATCACAACAACAAAATCAAGATGCAAATAACTGACCATTCAATAATAAAGTTATGAACTTAGATAAGGTTATCCAGGAATTAGAATAAGTTTATAAGGATTTATGTAACAACAGACCTGAGGGAAAACTCCATTTGTTTGTCTGCCACTTCCATACATAGAAACACACCACTTCTTCTTGGCATTGGGAGCATAATACTCAGCAACAAACTTCCTCCAGAACTCAATATTGTTATCCTGCATTAAATCAAAGTGTATATACCTCTTAATAAGACATTTACACACAGAAAAATGTCAATATATAGATTAATTCTTACATCAGGTCTATGTTGTTGCTGATACATGTAATGTGTCAACCGCCTAGCGCACATCCCAGGTTCATATACAGATTTCACAGGAGACCTTATAGACATATTCTGCTGTTGAAATTGCTGTGGTAGTTGAGACCGTTGTTGAGGCATTGCCTTCAAGAGTTGTTGCTGCTGGTGTTGTTGTTGTAATTGCAAAAGCCTGTGATGGTGCAAAAGATTGATCTGAGCAGCAGCAGCCTGAGAGGATTGCTTTGACAAGTGGAACAACTGCTGCTGATGTTGCTGTTGTTGCTGCTGTTGTTGTTGCTGCTGCAAAAATAATGGTTGATCAGAATGCTGCGGCTCCATTTTAACTGGTGCCAGAGTTCTCATTGTTTGAATTTGTTGTGGTTCCAATTTCACTGGAGCAAGATTCCTCAATGATTGCAACTGCTGTTGCTGTTGCTGTTGCTGCTGCTGTCCAAGTTGATCGTTGTTTACCTGGGGCTCCAACTTTACTGATCCCATAGCACCTATCCCTCCTCGAATCGATTGAAAATGCTGCTGTTGTTGCTGCTGTGTATTCAGAGGAGCAGAGAACTGTTGCAATGACTGCTGACTGTGTTGGAAATTTTGAGGTTCAAGCTGTTGGGAATGCTGTTGATCTGGCAACAACTGATTACTAGAAGGGTTTGAAAATTGTTGACCCTGACCTTGACCAGAGGAACCAGCATTCACCATATTAGATTGTACAAATGTGGATGAAGAATTACTGAAGTTCATTCCATTACCAACACCGGAGAGTGGATCTGTTTCAGCTCCGGTATCAACCCCTCCACGCTGGCTACTCCCTGGACCGGAGAGCCCAGGATTTGGAACTCCATTTGGGAAAGATTGATTCAGTAAGGAAGTTACATTGTACATATTTCCTAGAATGTTCATGTTGTTGAACTGAGTACGCGGAGACAAAAGTGATGGGAAAGATGTCTGCGAAGGCACAGGACCCGGACCCCCTTGAGCTCCTAGCATTCCTGAATTTGATCTCAATAGAGAGGGTGAAACAGACTGGGCACCACCAATGGGAGTGGGCGGCCCCGGAGGCCCCATCATTCAATATTACAGTCTTCAAGAAATCACCTAAGCAGAACAACTAAGTTATATAAAACATGGTTTCAACAAACTACAATTACACAACAGCTTGTGAGAAACTGGGCATAACGGTCAACCCAGATAGTATTTCAACCCAAAGTCCAAGGCCAAAGGCTTTAGAGTCTTCCCTGTGATCCAACAACAGAAGCACGTGGTGTTGATTTTTACCAAACACAAGCCATAGACCAAAGAAAACCAAAACCAAGAAACAATCTTTGATTCTGAACATTACAATTGAGCTATCTCCCTTATATGAGCAACCTTCAAATGGCTTTCGCATGAATCTCTGTACAACACATGACTCCTCAGATCCAACCCACCAACCAGTGCACACAATAATAAACCAATAATCCAATAATTATAAAAACATCCACCACATTCCAATCAACATAAGTATCACACTAATCACCAAAGCCTTAAAAAAATTATTTAAAAAAAAAAATCAGCTTTAATCAAATTAAGGCACACATATCACAAAAGAGTGAATAAAACCCCAAACTAACAATCCAAGCTATCACTTCAAAATTACCATTTTTTTAAACAATTCTAAGCTCAATTGAAAGGGGTGAAAAAAAAAAGTATTGAAAGGCCTAAGACAGAAACTTTATCAAAGTATAAAACACAGTGGGGACAAAAGTAGCAGCTGATATGCATCGATCGAGCCGTAGCTGAAGCAAATCAACGACCAAGAACTATAAATGAGGTGAATGGGGTGCGGTAATTGAGGGAAACAGAGACAGAAACAGAGGCAAAAGGGTCAAACTTCAAAAAGAGTAGCGTCAAGACTTGTCATGACTCACCGGGAGTTCAAAATTGAGAAATTGAAGAATAATATAATCTGGGAACTGATCACAGAATTGATAACGAACAAAAAGTTTGGAACTTTCCACTTGGGGTTCTGAATTTGATTCCAGTATACATGAGCTGAGGTTGCCTAGGGTTTTCTCAGTGTAAGAGCACCATAATCTTCAATCTATGCATCTCAATAAAACGCACAGTTGCTGTTTGCTTCTTGCTGCGTGTTTTAGAGAGAGAAAGTAGAGAGAGAGAGAGAGAGAGTCATTGCGGACGTCAAGATAGTATTCGACTAGATTGAATTTTCTTCCTTCTTTCTTTTTCCTTCTATTTTCTGTCTGACAAAAAAAAATTGAAGTCAAAGCCCATTCTTCTTCTCTCTGTTGCGCCTCTCCTATGCACATGCACCATGTCCATGATGATCCATCATGATAATGATGATATGGCAAGGATATTTTCCTATGTCGTTGTCACGATCGGTTCACCAGATTTCAAGTTGAACTGATCTAGTTCTTATAACACTGTTCTTACTATCCCACACTTCAAATATTAAATTCAGGGTTATTTTTTCTGTAACTATTGTAGATAAGTTATTTGTAGACTGCCCTAATACAATGTCGTTTTGAGACAGAAATCATGGTATTTTTGTAATTTTAATTTATTTCAGGATTATAATAGTCTTTATATTTATAATTTTCAAGATTTCAATACCAAAACGACGTCGTTTTGATATTAAATGTAAATAACTTATCTGCAGTAAGTGCAAAAATATTTTTCCCTTAAATTTATATTCCTTCAAGGTTGTATATAGGAAAAAAAAACATATTGTAGGTCTAAATTTACTTCTAATTTTTTATTGATGATAAATTTATACTAATTTTTTATTTTATCATTAACTTCTTCATAATCTAGCAATTATAATAGGGGAGAAAAAATAAAACTTGAGGGTGATGTTTGGTTTTAATGAAAAAGTATAGTCTAATCTCTCTAGTACCACCTTTGGGAGAGGTTTAAAGCCTTAAGTCTGGACCCGCCCCGAATCGGATTAGTTGCGAAGCAATGAACCGATTGGAATATTTTCAAAAAAAAAATATATATATATAGTCTAATCATTTACTCTTACTCCCATTTTAAATAAAAAATTAAGGTATTACCTTAAAATATAGATTAATTTAAACATCTCTTGGACAAAGAAAGATTTGCGAGAGCTGCCCCTTTAATATGGTCTGCTGACAAATTAGCTTTCATTTCTAACAAAAAGATTCATTTTAAGTATAATAAAATATTTTTATAAAATATGAAATAATTTATTTAAATAATAAATTTATAAAGATATGTTTATACCATATGCATTTAGTATTTTATATAAAAGATTTATTTGTTTATTAGGCAGGTGCTTAATTTTCATTTAATTTATAAATTTAATATTTCAATTTATAATTTAATATATTAAATTTATAATTTAATAATTAAAAATTATTAAATATAGTTAATAAAAAATTCTCTCATTTCATTAAAAATAATTTAAAAATTTCTTTTCCCATTGAAGTTAGTTTCCATATTTTTTTCATTGGGTTAAATGTTGTATTAATTGTAATGTTATTGTATACCGTGGCAGTTAATCGCCACATAATAGGTCTTTTTGTGGTATATAAACATTTATTTGTATTTTATATGGGGTTTATATTTTTTATGCAACATAAGAAGAGAATTTTTTGCAGCACCCATATACTCGAATGAGCCCCACTAGAAAAAAAAATAATTAAAAATATTGGCAAGCAAAATGATGTGATCGTAGCATGAGAAGACTCTTCTTATGTTGCATAAGAAGTATAAACCCCTATTTATATATACACTAATTAACTTTGGGAATTAAATTTCTCATTTTACATGAGAAAATTTTCTCATGTTATACATACAATACATGAGTGGGGTCCATAAAAAGGTGATAAGACAAAAAAGTCAAGATGGGACCCACTCATGTATTGTGAGTGTAGCATGAGAAAATTTTCTGATGTAACATGAAAAAACTATTTCCCATTAACTTTAGAGTAAATTTCACGATGCCCTATTTAGTCCCTAACAATAAAAAAAGCCATCAGTGGTCCCTGATTTTTCAAACTAGACCCACGTTAGTCCTTTCGTTAGTGGGGCTCGAACGTGTTACTGATGTTTCTCACGTGGACCGTTAAGTCGCTGAGTCAAATTCCTCTTAAGATATAAAACGACGTCGTCCCTTTGTTTGCTTCTTCTCTCGTCCAAGATCAGAACCCTTCTTACACCACCATCTTCCACCGTTGAGTGCAAGTAGCACAAAGTAAATGGTTCCACCACACTCCACACTTTGACTCAAACCCTTTGTTTGCTTCTTCATTTGTGCTTTATGTCCGTGAGTCTCCATTACTTTTCATCTTCAACAACAAAGCACAACTTAGAAGCTAAGTTCCAATGTTGAATCTGAAAGGAGGGACGAGATCACCATAGGTCGGACTTGGTGCTGCTGTGTGGATTCAAATTGCTTCAGGAAATGGCTACACTTCCACTCCTTGAAATCTGTTCTTGGTTTCAACCAGAGCCAGATTACCCTGCTTGGTGTTGCCAATGATATTGGTTAGAATGTTGGGCTCCTTCCTGGTCTTGCATGCAACAAGTTCCCACCTTGGCTTATCCTTTTCATCGATGCTCTCTTCTCTTTCCTTGGTTTTGGTGTTCTCTAGCTCGCTATCAGCAACACACTTCAGATTCCTTACTATTTGGTATCTTCATTTCTTCATCTTCTGCTCCTTTTTCTCTACACCCCTTACTTTTTCTAACTTTTTTTCTTTTTCTATCTTCATTTCTTTATTTTTTTGTTTTTGGGAACATAGATTTTGGAAAAAAATTTCTTCTGAGAATCTTAATATCCTTATTCCTTCTCAAAGACAAACTTGATCTTGTAAAAAAATAAAAATAAAAAATAAAACTTGATCTGAGACAACTAAAAGCAGTTATGTAGGAACAGTACATATTATAGTACCAAACTTGTCTAAAATGGAGATTTTTTTGCAATTCTTGGTCAATAATTTTCATTTCATGGAATTAATAGATTCATTAAATAATTGCCATATATAGTGGATTCTCTGTTAAGCAGTTGAAAAGGAATAATTGTCATGTCCTTCTATCATATTGCAGTTACGGTTTGCCCTCGTTGTTGCTACCAACAGTTGTTAATGGTTATCCATTGCTATTCTTGTGACCAACATGAGAAATTTCCATGTTAGTAGAGGCACAGTTTCAGGAATACTAAAAGGTTATGCGGAGCTCAGTGCTGCAGTTTTTATTGAAATTTACAGCATATTTCTTCATAATTCTTCTTCCAAGTTCCTATTGTTCCTTGCCATTAGTATTCTTGTTTTATGTTTCTGTATGATGTTTCTTGTTTGCCTTTGTACTCCAGCTTCTGGTCAAGATTCTAGTGAAAAAGAGCATTTTCAATTTATCCAAGGTTTAAGTGTGGCCTTGGGTTTATGTATACTTGCAACAATAGTACATGGCAAGATTCTCCACATAAGTGATGTAGTGTCATATATTTTGGTGTTTGTGACGATTCTTCTTCTCATGGCTCCTCTTGCAATCCCTATAAAGATGACATTGTGTCCCAGAAAAGCCACCGAATCAGAAACACCTGCGCAACAAGTCGGATCTTCAGAATGTCTGATTCAAGAAGGCAAAGAAGATAATACGAAGCCTCTGCTATCATCTTATCAGCTAATAGTGGCCTTGGGAGTTTTTATGATACGAATGGTTCATTTGAGGTGGCTATGCTTCTTGTTGTGGGTGAGGGGACAGAAAAAAATAATAAAAGGTCCAAAAGAGGGGAAGATTTTAAATTCACTGAGGCTATAGTAAAGGCCGATTACTAGCTACTATTTTTTGTTTACTTTGTTGGTGTTGGAATTGAGGTTATTGTATTTCCAGAAATAAAGAAACAAAAGAGAAGAAAGAATACAGCCACTGTAGATTGACGTGGAAAACTAATACGACGTCTTTTTTATATCTTACATGGAATCTGACTCAGCGACTTAACAATCCACGTGAGAAACGTTAGTAACGACATTGGAGCCCTACTAATGGAAGGACTAACGTGGGCCTAATTTGAAAAAATTATGGACCACGAATGACCTTTTTTATTGCTAGGGACTAAAGAGGGCATCGTGAAATTTGCTGAGGACCAAATAGGGTATTTAATCTTAACTTTATGTAGTAACAATAAGGGGTATGTTTTCCTCTTGTTACATGAGATAACATACCTCTACTACTCATCATCAAAAGTTGTGACAACATTTATTTATAATTATAATGATAAGTTATCTGCATTCACTCCAAAAACAACGTCATTTTGGGAGTGAATGCAGATAAAATTATAATGATAAAGATTATATAACCCTGAAATAAATTAAAATCGCAAAAACACCTTGATTTTCGCTCCAAAACAACGTCATTTTGGGCTCAATACAAATAATTTATCTACATTAGCTGCAAAAAAATGAATCTTTTTTTAAAAGAGTGGGTCTCACATGCTTTGTGTCTATGGCATAAGATAACAAGTATCCTACAACATGAGACTTGTATTCCCCTACCCATTATTGCTTAAGCTAACATTCTGCCTTAGCAAAACCTAGTACGGGTTAGAGATAAGTTGAATTATGGTTCTTGGGCCGATAAGGGTAAGTAAAAAGAGTTACACCCTAACCATTACAACTTTTTGTTTAAAAGTACATGCTTTATCTAACATATACTATCAAAGTCAATGTTGTGAGTTTGATTCCTTAAACTGTTAGTGGAAATTATTGGTGAGACCAACATCCTGCCTTGAAAAGACCTAATGTTGGTCGGAGTTCGATCGAAGCATGACACTTAGGCTAGTACGAGTTAGTAGAAAGAGTTATGCATTAACTAACAACTATAGCTTTTGGTTTAGTGCTAAGCGTTTGATCAAACACTTACATCCCAGTCTCATGTAAAAGATCTAAAACATACTTTCTTTAAGATAGAAAGAAAGCTCTCATTGACTTTGTGAACCTTCCAAACCATACTCTCGGTGATTGCTTTAATCCACATAATATTTTTCTTTTTAATTTGCTCACCTTTTGACTATACTTTTTTATGTTGTGCATCTTGGTGGAGCCAAGATGTATACTTATTCAAACAACTTGCCATATAGAAAGGTATTTTTCACATTGAATTATAGTAATGGTCAATCCAGAGTACGGTGTTGAAGATAGCTAAAGAGAGTAATAAATGAATTGTGTTGATCTTAGATACATGCGCAAATGTCTCTATGTGGATAATCCCATAATGCTGCCAATCTTTCTTTAATGAGTTCAATATTATACTATTTTCCTTGTAATACATGATATAAATCCATCTACACCCAATTACCTTCTTTTAATGTGGATAATTCATGATTTAATCTCCTTATTCATGGCTCCTTCTCAAGTTGGATCAGCTAAGACTTGTTTCAAATTGTTTGAAATAGCTACATTAGATAAATAATTTACAAATGATTTATTTGATTTAAACAAACAATAGTTAGAATTTTTTTTTTTTTTTTATAACAATAGTTAGAAATTTAGTTACTCACGAGATATACAACTTTACTATTCAATTGAGGTTTATATACATATATGCTAACTATCTTATATATAACTTATCTATAAATTAAGAACACTCTAAAAAATGACAATTAATTTGGTGTATTAACAAAGGTACCCTTATACCTAAATTGTTGGATGATGATGGAGATATCATTAGGGGTGTAAATGGGCCAGACTGGCCTGGCCTAGCCTACAGCCCGGCCTACGTTGAGCCTGGTCTAGCCCGGCGTACGCTGAAAAGTAGAGTAGGCTTAGGCTTATAAGAAAGCTGTTTTAACAAATAAGCCGTAGACCAATTTTGTCAAGTCTGGCCTAAAGCCTTGTAGGCTAACCTATTTAATTTTTAAAAATAAAATAAAATAATATATTTATTTTAGGTGGCAATTAGTACCAACCCTTGTCTTGATGGTGGTTTAAAGATATTTCAATGAATGATATTCTCTTGTAGACTTTATTTTAGCTTTGGTTGACCTAGTAATTGTATTTTTTTATTTTCCCCATTTCTTTGACTCTATTCCTCTCTGATATACATTATAGAGCTGGGGTATTATGTTGACTCTTTTTTATTTATCATTTTTTATTTCTTATGAGAAGTACTAGTGCATGCATGAATGGAACTTTGCTCAGTATATTTTTTTAGTTATTTTTTTTACTATTGTAAAATTTTTAATGCTCACTAGTGAAATTTATATCTCGTGTAAAAAAATGCAACAATTTATGAACACGTTAATGACTTGTAATGTCAAGTGAATATTTTAAAAATTGTTAATTTTTTTTAAAATTTTGTAAAAATATATCACGAGAGAGGCCTACAAGGCCTGTAGGCCATACCAGGCTCTGTAAATTTAAAAAATAGGTCAGGCTTGGCCAATAAATAAAGTCTTTAGTAGGCCAGATAGGCTGAATATTTTTTACGTCGGCTTAGGCCAGGAAGGCCAAAGCCCAGCCCATTTACACCCCTAGATATCATGATCCAACTCTCCCAAAAGCTTAAGCTGTTGGATGAAGGCACAAAAATGATTTTGTTATATATGAGAAATTTATATATATCTAACACATCCTCGCATAAGATCTATTTGGGCTTAAAGTATAGATAATACAAAGACCCACATACATTATGTTGAAATTCAACCTTTTTTTTTATAAATAAGAAATTCAACTTCTTATTAGAAGAATGAGGTGACAAGTATTGAACTCTAAATCACTTGGTTATAGAGGTTTTGATACCAACTTAAATTTGATGATGAATAGTTTTCTTTCTTATTCATATTAATTTTGTTAACACTCAAATAATATATGGAGAATGATTTTCTCTAATCACAATATACAATTAGATGTGACAATATAGGTTGAACCCGACGGGTCAACCCACCAAAACGGGGCTGGGCGGGTATTACATATCATCCCACCAACCCACCTCAACCCACCCCTCTTAGTTGTGGGTCAAAATGGGTTGGTGGTGGGTCGGGGCGCGTTGGCTCGCATGTCAGTTTTTTATTTTACTATTGGGTAGTACTTTATTAGTCACTAAGTTTTTGTGATATGAAATTTTTTTTATCTTAGTACTCCTCTAGAAAAAAATAAAGAAGAAAAACTTTATTTATGACAAAGATTATCCATATATGGAGACAAAAATAAGTTTCTAAAAATGTATGACTGATATTAGTATACATTTAGGCTTGAGGATGGAAAATAATTAAGGGGATTGTGAAATGAAAATAAATAATATTATAAAATTAATAAAATATAACTTTTTTTATTTATAATTTTTTTATTTTTTAGGCGAGGCCAACCCACCACAAAACGGGGTGGGATGGAATTTTCAACCCATATCAAAATGAGGGGCGGGGCAGGGTTGGCTGACTCGTTTTGCCACCTCTATATACAATCACCTATAGAATCATATTCAACATTTACCGGAATAGAGGAAATTCTAGGTCCGAGGAATTCCAAGACTGGGGAATTCTAGGATAGAGGAGTGTTGGTTGGAGAAAATTATGGGACGGAGGATTTCTGGGATAGGTAAGCAACACTACTAGAAAACATGCTTTTTGCGACGAATATTTTTCGTCGCAAAACAGGTGATTTTCGTCACAAATACATTTTGTGATGGCATAAACAACAACAAAAAATGGTCGTTTTAAACATTATCATAAACAAAATTTGCGAAGGCATTTCAACATTCCAAATTCTGCCATAAATAATGACGAAACCAAACCATCGCAAACCACATACTTTCCATCGCAAAAAGCTGACATGTACGCAGATAGTCTAAACTAAAAGCCACCGCATATTGCGATGAAAAAACCCTCAGCAAAAGTATCGTAAAATTTCCATCGCAAACTTTGAGAGAATTATGGTGATTACTCCGTCGCAAAATGTGTGACGAAATGAAAAAATATACTATCATAAATTTTGCGACGAAATAATATTGAAATATAGTTGCAAAATTTCGTACACAAATTTGCGACAAAATAATGAAAAATATCATCACAAAATTACAGCGAAAAGTAAGAATACCGTCAAAATTTGCGACAAAATTATAACAACCATCACGAGACATGAAGAATTTTGATATAGAATGTCCAAAAAATTATGTCACAAATTTACAAATATATAAAAAAATATTTATATTCATTTATTTTCCAACCTGTTAACATTACAACAAAAAAAAACATATTTATATCATCAAAAAGAAATAGCTAACAAATAACAATCTCATACAATTACAAAATTGTATCAATAATAAAGGTAATCATAAACAAATGTTTCAAATACATTATGGGGTAGGGGTGTGGGAAGGAGATGAGGATGAGGATGGGGAAGAGTTATCTGGAGGTGCAAAAGACTCTGAAGCCTCCTTCTTCTACATCATCTTCTTCTGCTTCTTCTTTTTTGGTCTTATTAACCATCTTCTCCAGTAATTTCTTCAACATATTATCTGTTTCCTATTTCGCCTTTTGTTGTTGCAGCTCGGCCTGCAAATCAGTCGTCAACCATCGCATTCTGGTGAGCTCATATGCAAATACATTATGACTTAGGTCAATTGTTTTGTACTAAATTTAAATGGACTAGGGAGTGAAAATTTTAAACAACTAACTGTATGCCTTTACCTTGAGAAACACTTGCAAGTTCACTAGAAAGGCACTTGGTACTCTTCAAGCGGATGACAGATCCTTCCATGCTGAAAATTCTTACCTTTTTTAAAACGTTACTCCGAAAATTCTTCCCTTCAAAATAGGCTAGCCCGCCCCGCCTTTGAAGGTGGGCTATGAAATAGCCTCCCAGTCCCGTTTGGGCGTGCGGGGTGGGTTGCCCGTCGGGCCGATGACATTTTACACTAAAAAAATATTAAATAAAAATTTTAGCCCAGGCGGGCTGGCTGACGAGCGGCGGGTTTGAAAAACTCAGTCTGTCCCGTTTGAAGGGCAGGGCCAACAGGCCAAGCCCGTTTTGCCACCTCTAATGACAACTAATTCTATTCAATGTAGAATATTATCATACTAGCTAATTATACTGACAACTAATTCTATTCAATGCAGAATATTAACATACTAGCTAATTATGTTGACAACCAATTCATATAATTACGTATACATTAAAATGCAAAATATTTCCAAAATAGTGCTTGTTCATCTAATACTCCCCCACAAGTTGGAGCATGCAGATTCGAAATGCCCAAATTAGATAACACACTATGGGTGGCTCATCTTAAACGACAACTATTAAGATTAGAATTTTGTTGGCAAAATTAATTAAACCAAATTATCGAAAAAAAAATATGGAAGTGTCCCTTCATTTTCAGACGTAAACTAATCAAGCTTAATTGTTCCATAGTAACTACCCTTATACAGTGGAAGAGAAAGATAAATAAATTATATAAAATTTTGTTGGCAAATTAATTAATTAAACCAAATTATAGAAAAAATATGGAAGTGTCCCTTCGTTTGCAGATGTAAACAATTAACTAACCTACATACATTCTAGTCTTATAGTTATGAGGACAACTTATTCTAATCAATGCAGAATATTATCATAATAGCTAATTATGCTGACAACTAATTCTATTCAATGTAGAATATTAACATACTAGCAAATTATGCTGACAACTAATTCTATTCATATAATTATGTATACATTAAATGCAGAATATTTACAAAACAATGTTTGTTCCTCTAATATTCCCCCTCAAGTTGGAGTATGCAGATTTGAAATGCCCAACTTGGATAGAACACTATGGGCTGCTCATCTTAAATGATAACTATTAAGATGGGAATTTTGTTGGCAAATTAATAAATTAAACCAAATTATAGAATAGCTAATTATGATGACAACTAATTATATTCAATGCGGAATATAAGTAAAGCCCATTTTGGGTCCCTAACAAAAAACATGGTCCCACTTTAGTCACTTACAAAAAAATTAGTCCCGAGGTCTCTAAGAAATTCAAAATGGACTAATTTAATTGAAGAGGAAGGTTATTCTTACAACTTATTTTCATTTACAACCAATGTTATAAAAACCGGACCGACCCGGCCGGGTCGACCCGGAAACCGGTGAACCGGTCATGTAACCAGTCCGGTTTTCATATTGGACCGGCCATGTTATAGAACCGGTGTGACCCGGTGTGACCCGGCTGGTTTTCGTAAAAACCGGTGACCCGGTCGGTTCAACCGGTGACCCGCCCGGTCTATAAAAAAAAACTAATTTATTTTCATAAATTAATGTCTTTTTTTTTTTTTTACTCTCAAACACAAATGATTTGTTTTCTTTTGAAATATTTGAGTGATTTGTAGCTTATTTACTTACATAGATTATGTACCTACAACACTAATATTATCTAGATTATGCAATATGCAGGGAATTTTGATTTGATTTATAGTTGGAGATGTCATTTACTGAACCTGAAACACTAGTATCACAAATATTATATGTTTGATTGATCTTTTGTTGGACAATGATGTGTAATTTATTATTTTCATATTAAAATATTTGAAATTGGTATATTTTTTTACAAATATTTAAGTATATTTATATTTTTTTTAATATAAACTGTAGATTTACATATACTTATCGGGTCATGCGGTTGAACCAGTGACCCACTGGTTAAACCAGTGACTCAGTACCTCGACCGGGTCAATAACTGGGCCGGGTTTAATAACATTGCTTACAACCATATCTTAACCATTGATTTTCACCAATCAATGGTTATCATTTATTGCGAATTAGTAATTAATTAATAAGTGTGATTTGGGAAAATTATAATCATTGACTGGCGGAAATCAACGGTTAAGATATGGTTGTAAAATGTTGTAAGCAAAAATAGGTTGTAAGTGTAACCTTCCTCTTAATTGAAATCGTGGTCTCTCACAAATTCAAAAAAGTCCCACATTAGTCCCTCAAAAAGACTAAAATGGGTCCACTTTGAATTTAATAGGGACCAAGCGACTATTTTTTTTTGTAAAGGACTAAAGTAAGGACTATATTTTTGTTAGGGACCTAAAAGGGTCTTTTGTAACACCCTGTGTGCTCCCGGTGTATTAAACATACATATGGTAATGGCGCAGCTAAATAAATGTGGAAGCTAACTTTTTCTTTCCAATTATGTACATATTAAATTAACCAAGTTGATTACTTATCCTTTTTCAAAATATCGCTTGTATGTAAATTGCAATAAATAACTAACTGAATATCCTCATATCATAAATAGTATCGAGTCACGGAACTAAAACACGTAGGCCGGACCATATCTTGATACATAGGTACAATTCAAATATAACAACAATGTTTGATATCAATGTGGCATGACAACTCCCATGCTCACCAAATAAGGCAACAAAGCCAACAATGTCTCAAATCAACTACCAATATATTGATAGCAAGGCATAACAGGAATCCAGGGATATCAATACAACAACATACATAATCAGCTCAACTCTAGCCTCCTGCCACCAGAGGTCTCAACCTCGGAGGTACCTGTACATGAAAATGTGCCCCAACACAGGGTGAGATCTCTAAAAAAAAATCTCAGTAAGACAAGGGGTCCTCAAGGATCTGTCCACCCCAAGCTCACTTACATGTGCAATATAAGTTCAAAAGCATAATATCATCATCATTTCAAAATCGGTGCAATGCAGCATATATCCATGTCATGTGTGTATATACATTCTATTAGCCAGAGAAATAAAGGTAGGACTTACGTACGTCTATGACCCACAGTACTCTTCTACCTCACTCACGGAGTTATCATCTTGTATGTCTCCACATACTTAGGGGTTACCGTCTAGGTGGAACACCACATACATATCATTTGGCAAAGCACTCATAAATAGCTCAACAACATGTCAATATTCACCACATATATTTCAGAAAACACATAATGCATATAACCTTCCCTCCATGAGGTATGGTGGAACCAAAAATGGGCAAAACCGAGGACAGGAAAGCTTACCTCTCAAGCTAACAATCCAATCAAGAGTCCACACCAGCCCACGGTCACCAAACAACATAATCACGGTCTGTTTATATCAAGAATATTATTAATATACGTTAAGTTCATTACATTACGACAACGTTTCCTTTTTCGTTTAGCGCCTTTAGGCTTCTCTCAAAGCCGTAAGCTTTTAATCTAAGTGATTCTGACTCAGTTAACTTATTACAGAGGTTCTATTAACCAATCATGGGTCCAGAAACCCAATCTACACTTCTATTTGGAAAGAACAGTGCATAACTCAAAATTCCCAAAATATTCGAATATTCCACGGGGGCATATCCGGATATCCATATCCGGATATCACAAACATCATATCTGGATATCCATATCCGGATATCACAAACCCTATATCTAGATATCATATCCGGATATTTCGCGACAGAATGCAGTTTTTGAATTTCGCGAAGATATCCCTCCGAGACACCATTTTTAATGATTCCAGACGTTCAAGCATGCGTTTTTAGGTGTGTTATACCTTACCAATCCTTAAGTTATCAACTTCCACTTATGACATGCATCAAGGTTCATTCTTTCTATAGAAAATCAAGAGCAAAGGTAGTGGTGCTTACCCAAAGGCTCAAAACAGAGAAAAAGAGTGATCTTAGAGCTTTCAACACAGCTCTATGATTTTGACTTCACAAGACTACGAATTTGTCTTGCAAGCTTGGTCCTTTTTCATATAAAATAGCTTCTTGAAGCCACAAGTGCCAAGGAAATGTCTTACACACACTCAATAATGGAAGTCGGCCCTCAACTCACCTTACATTGTGTCAACAACTCAGAAATGGAGTAACTTTCTCCCTCACAATGCTAGCTCACACCTAGCTATGGTGTTTTGGTGAAGGAAATATGAAGAAAGGTGGTCATTTGGGTGAGTTTCATGAAGGAGGAAGAGGGTGGCAAGTGAGGAACACCAAGCTTCAGAAATGGAGGCTCGTAGATAGTGTAGAATCTGACCTAGAAATTTGTGCCAACCTATATATAGTCTCATTAATTTTAATCCCATCATATTAGCACTAATAGCTCCGTTAATCATTTTAATCTCAAACTTCATATTCCGAACCTAGCCATTTTTCTAGGATTTATCGTATTTTTATTATAATTTTCGCAGCACTTTGCCGGTACGTGTTTTATATGTAGCAGATACTAGTTCTGACATCAGTTCTCATTATTCCGACACAAAACTTGCTATATTTGACCTGAATATTGTTCTAGGAATATTCATATACTTATTATAATTTTTCGGGATACTTTACCAGTACACATTTATACCGCGAAGCAGAACCGGTATCTACACTTTTCGTGAAAAAAGTGACTTTCAGCGTTATTAACCCCTTATAATAATTATTTAAATCTTACCATATTTATTCAAGGTCAATTATGAAATTACTTCTTAAACTCATAACTAATTTATTTAAATTCCCTATTTACGGTGTGGGTTCTTACATCTTTACTCGCAGAATATTAACATACTAGCTAATTATGCTGACAACTAATTCTATTCTTATAAATACGTATACATTAAATGCTGAATATTTTCAAAATAATGTTTGTTCCTTTAATACTCCCCATCAAGTTGGAGCATACAGATTTGAAATGCCCAACTTGGATAACACACTATGGGTGACTCATCTTAAATGACAGTTATTAAGATTAGAACTTTGTTGGCAAATTAATTAATTAAGCCAAATTATAGAAAAAAACATGGAAGTGTCCCTTCATTTTTTAGACGTAAACTAATTAGGCTCAATTGTGTCACAGTAACTGCCCTATACAGTGGGGGACAAAGAGAAATAAATTATAGAAAATTTTGTTGGCAAATTAATCAATTAAACCAAATTATAGAAAAAACATGGAAGTGTCCCTTCGTTTTCAGACATAAACTATTGACGCCATTCAACTTGGTATATGCAGGAATACTGTCATTATTTTTCTACTGCGCGTTTCCTCTGTGTTCTTTCTTTCTATGAACTGTGGTGCCAATCTATTTTGTAAGTCACAAATACTAGCTTCCTGCTAGATAATTGTTAGACTTCATGCTCAATTGGTTAAGAAGTTCTCAACAAAGTTTGAATGCAGGCAATGAGACAAGATTGCTGTTATGGACCCGTATAATGGGCCTATTAAGTAGTAAGCCCAACAAGGGGCAATCCAAGATATGGATTGGTGCTAATAAAGGATAGATATCCGTCAAGGATACTAATCCTACTGCGACAACATAGCTATTAGGCTTGGACCTCAATCAGAGATACCAAAGGCCCATCCACACTACCCACAGGTAACCTCTATAAATATAAGGTAAACCCTAAAGGTACGTTACGCTCTCTACTGTTATGCTGTCACTGTGCACACACACCACCCCATTGGCTAACGCCGTTACAGTATTTTGTGCACAGTGATCCGCTTGACTCAAGGGTATTTCTTTCATAGATACCTTTGGGCACCAGATCCAACATAAACATACTAGCCTAATTGGGCTAGACATCTTTGTCTCAAGGACAGAACATTGGCACCGTCTGTGGGGAATTTCTTCCTAAAATTTGAAGTTCCCACCAAATCTGACAAAGGATGGCAATCCAGACAAGGAGCAGTAGTTAGCAGCCACCCCCGAACCAAAATCAACCGCTGGATCCAGTCTTGGAGGAGGCAAATCAGCCTCAAAACCAGGTTGGGAACAATGTTGATTACGATCACGTCCTAGTAGAAGATGATGTCTCAGATACCTCTTCTACACCGGCGCGTCAAGATAGGGTGGTTGGAGCTAGTGCGACTCAAATAAGAAACAACCCTGCCCTGCATCCCGTGGATTTGGCGGCACGCGTTGCTCAAACTGTTGATCCGGATGCTTGGCTGGCAGACAATGTGCTTGCTGCGATCCTAGATCGGATAGCAGCACTGGAAACTCGTACTAATTTGGAGCAAATGGAGATTGCAAATGCGCAATCCGATAAGGGAAAATGGGCAAGCCCGAGAAGAAGGAGCCCACCTCCAAAGGCGAAGGAACGAATTGACAATAAGAAAAAGATCAACGCCCACGAGTCCTGGACATGAGGGATCACATTGGGACATACGACAAGTACACGCCTTTGAATGCGTCGCGTTCACAAATCTGGAGAGAAGTAGCTATGACAGAGATGAAGAAGGTAGAGAGACCCTGACCCATATTTGACAGAGGAGGCTTAGATAAGGCCAAATACTGTGCATTCCATGATGGGCCAGGTCATACAACTGATCAGTGCTGGGATCTCCGAGATGCAGTGGAGAAATTTGTAAGAGATGGCAGATTGCGGCAATACGTGATAAAAACCCAAGGGTCTAAAAGCAACAAGAGGAAGTGGGGAAACAAAAGAAGAAGTAAAAGCCCAGTTCCTGAAAAGAGGAGCAAGGATGACCGGGACCTCAAGGATGATCCCAATCACGACGAGTTCCCAGAGGCAGAATTTGATTGTAATGTAATCAGTTGAGCCCTTGGAGGTGGTGAAGACACCATAAGTGCAAGAAGGAAGTACCTAAAGGAGGTCCTCTCAATTCGGGACCGCCCTAGATTCAAAGAGGATTTGAGCAAACTAGATCCACCATTATTGTATTTCACGAAGGAAGACATGCACGGTGTGTTGCCTGGGCACGTCGACGGACTCGTTATAGCTGGAACCCTGGTGAATTGCCGGGTTAAGAAGATCTTTGTTGATGCAGGGAGTAGTGCTGACATCATACTATGGGATGCCTTCAAAAAGATGAATCTTGATGAGGAGGACCTCAAGCCTTGCAAAACAACTTTGATAGCCTTTAACGGAGAGCATACACCTCCTAAAGGCTATATAGATCTCAGGTTGACCTTGGGAACCAAAGATGCGTTCAAATTAGAACGGGTAAGGTTTATAGTGGCAGACTTCCCATCAGAATACAATGTAATTCTGGGTAGACCGATTATACATCAGTGGGACATGCTGGTCTCCACAAAGCATCAAAAGATAAAAATGCTAAGCAATAAATATGAAGTAATTACTGTTTGTGGGGATCAAAAAGAATCCAGGGGGTGCTATTTCGATATTGTTAAAGATAATGAGGACGGGCATACAGGCCCACCACGAGTTCATACAGGGGACAGGCAAGGAAAGAACGGTGTTCAACGCCATCCCAACAAACCCGTCAATGTGGTTGAACTTGACATGAGAGAAGAAGTGGTACCAAGGCCAGAGCCCAACGGGGAGTTAGAGGACCTGAAGTTGGGCAGTGATCCTGGCCAGCATACCCGAATTGGAAAGACATTGGATCCCCAGCTTAAGCAGGAGTTGACCAACTTTCTCAAAAGTAACTCGGATGTATTCGCATGGAAGTCGTCCGAAATCCCAGTTATTGATCCCGTATTTTGTTGTCACAAGCTGGCATCATATCCGGGGTTCAAGCCAGTTTCTCAAAAGAAAAGGAAATTGGGACCAGAAAGAAAGCAAGTCCTGTAAGAACATGTCAAAGAATTACTAGATGTCGGGTTTATTCGAGAGATACAATATACGACATGGCTTGCCAACGTGGTGATGGTGAAGAAACCAAATGGAAAATGGAGGATCTGTACGGATTATACAGATTTGAACAAAGTCTGCCCAAAGGACGTCTATCCAATGCCCAATGTCGACCAACTAGTTGATAACTCAGCTGGATTCCGTTTGTTGTCCTTCATGGATGCGTATTCCGGATACAACCAGATTCCAATGTACCCGGCCGATCAAGACAATACGGCCTTTATAGCAGAAAAGGCCAACTATTGCTACAATGTGATGCCATTCGGACTCAAAAACTCTGGGGCAACCTATCAGAGAATGATGAATGCGGTCTTCGAAGATCAATTGGGCAAAAACATAGAAGTATATATAGACGACATGATCGTGAAGTCATTTGATATGATGGAACATGTCCAGGATCTTGAACAGACCTTCCAAAAACTTAGGAAATACCGCATCCGCCTTAATCCGGTCAAGTGTGCGTTCGGGGTGGCTGCGGGAAAATTCCTGGGTTTCATGCTGACTCACAGAGGAATTGAAGCAAACCCGGAAAAATGTAAGGTTGTGCTTGACATGAAAGCACCCCAAAATAAAAAAGAAGTACAACAACTGACTGGGCGTTTGGCCGCGTTAACCCGGTTCCTCCCAAAATCTGCTGAAAATGCCCTACCATTCTTCAAGCTGTTAAAGAAGAAAGTGCATGATGGGCGGAACCCGGCTTGTGAAGCCGCGTTTGAAAAAGTGAAGAAATGCTTAACAACACCCTCAATCCTTTCAAAATCGAATCCAGGAGATATTCTAATCTTGTATCTGGCGGTGAACGAGTAAGCAATAAGTGCAGTGCTAATCAAAGAAACAGATGACGGCCAAGAGCCGATCTATTTTGTCAGTAGGGCCTTACAAGGCGCACAGGTCAGATATCAGAAGCTGGAAAATGTGGCTTTTGCTTTATTGGTCACGGCCAGGAGATTACGGTCGTATTTCCAGGGTCATCAAATCATTGTTAGGACCAATCAACCTATTCGGCAGGTGTTGCACAAGCCGGACCTGGCGGGTAGAATGACCAACTGAGCCATTGAGCTCAGTGAGTATGATATAGTATATGAAAGCCAGAAAGCAATTAAGTCGCAGGCTCTAGCTGATTTCATATTGGAATTGATGCCACAGAACTCGGAACTCGAGGAACCTGGGGATGTGTGGAAAGTCTATGTAGACAGATCCTCTAACACTAAAGGAAGTGGGGCTGGAATCATACTGGAAAGCCCAGAAGGGATAACAATTGAACACTCACTCAACTTGGGATTTCCAACCTCCAATAACCAGGCTGAGTATGAAGCTCTAATAGCCGGGTTAATGCAGGCTAAAGAACACGGAGCTCGGAAAGTGAAAATCTTCAGTGACTCACAGCTTGTAACCTCGCAGATAGAAGGAAAGTACAAAGCCAAAGGTTCTCTACTGATGAAGTACCTGAGTCGAGTTCAAGAGATCATTGCCGACTTTGATGAGGTTCAGGTTACTCACATCCCACGAGGAGACAATAGCCGAGCTGATATCTTGTCGAAGTTAGCCAGCACTAAAACCCAGGTAATCATCGAACCGTGATTCCGCAAAGTGTCGCAACGCCGAGTTGCGTCATGGTAATAACCTCCGTAGATGACTGGAGGAAACCTCTGGTTGATTATTTGGAGAAAGGAACATTGCCAGAAGAACACCTGGAAGCTAGGAAATTGGTCCGAGATGCAATGCAGTATTTAAAAAGGGTTTACACAGCCCAATGCTGAAGTGCTTGAGCTCGGAAGGAGCGAAATACGTCCTTGCCGAGATTCACGAAGGAATAAATGGCCATCACATGGGAGGGAAAGCCTTGGCCAGAAAGGCTCTCAGAGCTGGTTATTACTGGCCAACAAGGGGGAAGACTCTAAACAGCATGTCAAAAAATGCGATAGCTGTCAGAAGCATGCCAAGCTAATCCTCTCACCACCTGAAGAACTAAAAAACATCTCGGCCCCATGACCCTTCTTCAAATGGGGAATGGATTTGCTAGGACCTTTTAAAGCTGATGAGGGACAACTTAAGTGGTTAATCGTGGCTGTGGATTACTTCACAAAGTGGATAGAAGCAGAGCCAGTCACTACTATTACCTCGGCTAGAGTGCAAAAGTTCTTTGAACGAAACATTATTTCAAGATTCGGAATTCCAGCTGAGGTGATTACTGATAATGGAACATAATTTGCCGATAAAAGATTCCAACAGCTAATGAAAGACTTACACATCACACATCATTTTGCATCTGTGGAACACCCACAATCAAATGGACAAGCTGAAGTTGCTAACAAAGTAATTATGGAAGGACTTAAAAAACGAATGTTTGATGCTAATGAAAGCTGGGTTGAACAACTGTACTTTGTCCTGTGGGGCTACAGAACCAGCACTCAAACCGCAACTGGAGAAACCCCTTACAGGCTCACGTATGGGTGTGATGCCATGATTCCGGTAGAGATTGGAGAACCCTCCTGGAGAAGACTGAATAGTCTTGCCCAAGGTGAACAACAGAATAGTAAAATGCTTACTGAAGAACTAGACCTTGTGGATGAAGTGAGGGTCACAGCCCACTGCCGGAATATGATGGCCAAGCAGCACACAGCAGCAAAGTATAATAAAAATGTGAGACCAAGAATTTTTGAAAAGGATGACTTGGTACTCAGAAGAGCAGATATTGGCAACAAAAATGTCAGAGATGGAAAGCTAGCTGCAAATTGGGAAGGCCCTTATCGGGTTAAAGAAAGACTCGGCAAAGGGGCTTATGTCCTGGAAACGACAGAAGGCAAAGGAATTAAACGAACCTGGAATGCGGATAAGCTTAAGTTATACTATAGCCAAATTCGGGATCCACCTTCATCTATTTGTAGTGTTATTTTAATTACATTTTCCTCAACTAGGGATTTAATTAAAGCCGAATATGCCGGCACACTCATGTAGTTTGCAACTTGATATCAATAAATGAGGAATTTTTCTCTTTAAGATTATCCTTGTCTATTTTTGATGCATCAATGTACAATCTGAGGTATAAATACAATTCGTCATAATGACTCTGATCAAGTCAAATGTCCTTATTTTGGTTATTAAATCAAACAGGGGCAGATGGCATTATTGTTTTTACCTTAGAAAAATTGAGTTATGAAAATTCAAATTCAATTAAATGACCAAGTCAAAAGACAAAGTCTATTATGCACAGCTTACCAGAAGAAGTAAGTTAGGAAAACATGTGTCATCGAATTGACACAAACCGAAATCCGTCTAATGCTTTGACCTCGGCCAGGTCATAAATCTTAAACTCGTATGATGCATGAGTTTATTAACATAAGTTGGGATGATAACTTCACCCAACAAGATAATGCAAATTGATGTCACTCACTACATGTAAGGACGTCATATATCTATGTAAGTCGGATTTGTATCTAAGCAATGTGGGAATTCCTAAAGCTTTAGATAAATCTGGGTACGAGATACGTTGTCCGGGTTGATAAACTCGGAGACTAAAAATATGGAAATCTCACCAAGAATATTCCTACAAGTATATGCTAAGCTCGACAAATCAATAACCTAGATAAATGCATCTATGATAGCCGATAACGTCAACCAAAGAAAACAACAATTTATGAGGCGCAAGAAAACTTGGAAATCAAAATTAAAAACCAGAGTAAAACCGGCAATATCCAAACTGAATTAAAAAGGGGCCCAAAGGACCCCACAAAAATACACATAACACCAGCATTCCGGCTCTTAAAGACAAGTCAATAGTAGCAGGGATCTCTGATGCCGAAACCTCCTTTACAGATTGATCAGCTACCTCGACCCCCTCGTCCGGCTTACTTACTGCTTCCTCTCCATCCTCCATGGGGACATCCTTCTCGGTCTGCACGACCGACATGTGGGAACGGGAATCAGTAGCAGGAGATATAATTTGACCATCACTGACATAGGCGCGAAAATCCAAGCCAACCACATTCAAGAGGACGCAGGGATTGAGAATTTGCAGCTGATGCAAGGCGTTGAAGAAGGACCCAGTGACGGATTTCTCCAGTTCACTTCGGCAAATCTGAGTGGTGTGCTCAGCTTCTTTCAACTTGGCCTCTAGTCGTTCATACATCCTGCGAAAGCGGTGCATCTTCTCATTTTCAATGGCCTTGTCCTCTTTGCATTTTGAATGCTCAGTGGTGATGTTGGTCAGCTTGGCAATGGTGTCTTCATGGTCCTTTTTTAGCGCAGCGAGATCCTCCTTAGCCTTCAGCGAGATCCTCCCGGGTGGCGGCAGCCTCGCTTAATGTCCGCAGATACTTCAGCTTCAGCAAGAGAAAAGGTTTGACCATCCCAGCCATCTTCAGGAAACCCAACTCCATGTCTTCCAAATCCTTAACCTGGGAAGTGGAGAGCAATGCTGAGTTGTAGAAAACTTCAGGGGCGCAGACTGCATCCCGAAGAGACTTGGGGACTCTGCCTTCCCAAACCATGTGTTTGGTGAGTTCAAGCGTAGGAGGAGGAGGATGAGGGGCTTTCATAGTTTTCCTGGCGCTAACAGAAACTCGGACGTCAGACGGCTTCGATTTCTCCTTCCCAGCGTCTGCGGAAGCGGTATTGGGAGGAGGTAACTTGGTCTTATCCGGACCAACCTGTAAGGAGTCCGATGTTTTCCTTTTCTTATTTGAGCCGGATTTGGCCTGGGTCAAGGCGGCCAGCCAGCTCGGAGGTTCCTTCTGCTGATTCTCCATCAAGGGTGCTGCAGGCGATAAAGCAACAGGTCAATATAAAGAGAAAATGACACACATGCAAATGTTTGATGGCTAAAATAACAACTACTCAATTCAGCGTCAAGCTCGTCTTTTGACTTGAATAACGGAGAGGAGACACTGGCATGCCTATGTGATTGAAGAAAGTTACCAATAGCAATGGCACTATTAATGTCGGACAACCCTAACTCGGTTGCTTGGAAACGGTAACTGGATGGAGGGAGATGATAATGGTCAAAAGACCAGTATAATGGGAACTTTCCTTCGCTATTCCCGGCATGATCGGTCTCAACAAACCAGATGTCCTTGCCGGGATGAGCAGACACTTTAAAGAATTTGTCCTTAAACCTCTTGAAGGAATTAGTGTAAACCTGGAAGAGTTTGCGACAAGGGGCACCTCGGATAGTAATCCACCCCTTTCGACTGACCGGTTCCCGACCAGTGCGCGGAGTGAGTACTTGAAAAAAAAAGAAGAATACGCAAACTGAAGCTGGGATAAAAAGATATGCACAGGAACGCTCAAAGGCTTTAACGAAACCCCATCCATTAGGATGAAGTTGAGTAGGGGCAATCTGGAGATGGTTCAACAGGTCAATTTGAAAATCCGTAAAAGGAAGACGAACACCGAGTTGAGTTACTACGTCTCGACAAAAGAAAAAGAAATGGGGCTCTTCGGGTCTCCGACCAGTGCAGACGGGCTCGTCCTCTCTAGGAGGAATTATACTACAATCTACTAAATTCCCCAAAGGAAGAGCGACGATACTCTCTGGTGACATCTCAGAAATAGTGCTCAGAACTCCGTAGGTCACCCAGGGAAACCGGGTTATTAAAGAAGATGAGGGAGATGGAGAACATGACTTAGTTGAGCTCGATTCTCCTACTACATCGGAAAGGGGTGATGCCATAATACCTAGAAACAAGGAAAGGGAGGGATCAAGAAAAGAATCAAAGTACCTGAGTCACAAGTGCTATCAGAAGAATCACTAGATGGCGAGGATGATGACAAGTCAGAAAGTATAATAGGGTCATCAGCTACTCCGGATGGGAGAGTTGGTTTGTCCCAATGTCGGCAAGTCGCCAATGTGGACTCGACTAAAGAGTCACAACCCCGGTCAACAAGCTTGTGACTCAAATATACGCAGGAATAACATGGACCACTCGACATCACGAATTTATTTCGAGACCTGCCACCACGGCAAGCTCGTGGCCTAGCTTCTGGTTATCCCTCTTCTGCCGTAGGGCTTTCTCAAAATCAGAAATACACACCAGGAGAAACGTTTTTCAAAAACAAAAGATGAAGAAGAAGACTCAGTACTAATCAACAGAACAATAAATTTTGGAGTAAATGGTTGACGTAAATTTTGACCTTAAGTGTTTACGGAAGCCTCAAGGATACGCAAGCCCTATATAAATTCTGGAAAAAAGCCTAGAACACCAACGAAGAAAATATGCAATTTCGTACAAATAATACAGAAAAACAAATGACTAAATGCAGAATCTTTGAATGAAAGACACCAAAAGAAGATCATGTGTGACATACCTTTTGTAGAGACGAATCCAAACAGTCACAATGCAAGCACAAGAAGAATAGTATGCGCAGACGAAAATGAACTGACAATGCAACAACCCAAAACCCAGAAAGTGAAACGAAAGTTGGTAGGGAGAGGCAAGGACTTATATAGGCGGTGTCAAACCCACTGGGTGGCGAATAGCAAAGGTCAGGGTTATATGGGTCCTTTCCCCTAATGCCATAGCTGCCAGATAGTGGATTAAACCACAATCATTGTGCGCGGAACCCACAGCACGAAGGAGGTTAAGGGGCAGGGGCAAAAATGTCACCTCACTCTATAAAGCACTGATCAGACAGCTGAATTGATGCTGCAATAAATGCGCACGAAACGCAATGATGGCATACAAATGACTGTAACACGCTAAGATACGCGGGCTCAAGCACGTGGCACGATGCAATGAGTACAAATCAAAAACCCACGTATACGACAAAGCTACAACATCTGAACAGTTGTTTGCCGCGTTCGAAGCTGACGCTTGGTGTAATCTTGACCTCACGAATACTCAAGCTTAGTTTCAACCCGGCAAAATACTCATCTAAGCAACTCGGATATATGACGATAGTGGGGGACAGTTCAAAGAACCCGTACACACGTCATTTACCCGGTCATTTCACCAAGCAAGGACGGGTTCATGCACAACCCGTCCAAAAAACACCGAGTTAGGAAATACTGATTGGGGGTAACCCGCCAATGGGATTTAAACAACCCAACCGTATCCCTAACCCGGAACTGAAACATAGAACATGCTCAACCACTAAAGCTACACAGACGCCAACATTAACTCGGTTGGATATCTCAACGAGTTGACGCTCAACACGTTGACATAGGGGGCAATAGACACTCCCTGGAGGAAAAAACATTTTCTCATATGCAGAGCATACGAATCGACAACAACGCAAAACTATTCAGGGATACAGAAACCCGAAAAAACAGATGCACAAGTTCACCTCGACTACCCGGACACCTAGGTACTCGAGCTGAGGGGCAACTGTTATGGACCCGTATAATGGGCCTATTAAGTAGTAAGCCCAACAAGGGGCAATCCAAGATATGGATTAGTGCTAATAAAGGATAGATATCCGTCAAGGATACTAATCCTACTGTGACAGCATAGCTATTAGGCCTGGACCTCAATCATAGATACCAAAGGCCTATCCACACTACCCACATGTAACCTCTATAAATATAAGGTAAACCCTAAAGGTACGTTACGCTCTCTCTACTGTTATGCTGTCACTGTGCACACACACCACCCCATTGGCTAACGCCGTTATAGTATTTTGTGCACAGTGATCCGCTTGACTCAAGGGTATCTTCTTCATAGATACCTTAGAGAGGGCACCAGATCTAACATAAACATACTAGCCTAATTGGGCTAGACATCTCTGTCTCAAGGACAAAACAATTGCTTATCACAAAACTTGGTGAACATGTTGTTGAAGGAAAAATTCTTTCGGGCAATAACATAGGTGAGATCGTGTTAATCACTATAAAGTTTGAACGCAAGCAATTTCTGTTGGTTGTTTGCTTTTCCATAACAACAAACAAGAGTCAAGGTCAAACTTTATCTCATCTAAAAATTTATCTTCTAAAATTAATTTTTACTCATGGCCAATTGTATAATGCTCTATCTAGGGTCAAAAGTAAGAAGAGATTAAACATTCTCATACTTGATGATCTTGACATAGTTGCCAATATTACAACAAATATTATGTTCAAAGAAATTTTCAAAAATTAAAATAAGTTAATTTTCTTATTTGTTGAACTATTTTATATTAATTTACAAAATCTCCTATTTCACTATAATACATGATGTACGTATAATTTACTATTCATTTAATTCTATTTTATAATTTTACTTACCACTGTAACGTGCCTTCACACCGATCATACACTAGTTTTTAACTATTTATTGAACAATTGACATCATTCAGTTTACTGATAACGTAAAAAAACCTTTTAATGATTAAATGCTGATTTAAATACGGGAAATAATTGTTTCATGTCGCATAAAATAATTATTTCACGCAACAGAGATAAAATAATGAGTTCATTATTTTATTTTATTTTAAAAAAATAGTGGACCCTCAATCTTATCTCTGTTGCATGAGATAATTATTTCATATAACATGATATTAATAAATCTCTTTAAATATATTTGTAAATAAAAAAAAATACAGCTGTAACCTAAAAGCCGAGATTTACGTTGACATGGGTCCACCTCAATCTTCGTTTTTGTACTTTGACACGTCCATTTGTTACTATTTTATGACGCTCATAGTCACATAGTTAATTGCCTTTTTGAAGGCATGAGAGTGTCGAGGTGCCTCGTGTCCGATAAATAACTGCAAGTTTGCCTTTTTACATTTTTTAAATAAATTTTTTATTTAGAATTATTAATTTAGAAAATATCATAAAGCCCAATGGACTTCAATTATAGAAAAAATTAAAGCGTTTAGAGGTTGACATTTTATTTTTAGAAAAATTTATAACGGAAAATACTATTTTGTACTTAAATAACATGTTACTAAAAAAGCTTTTAGCTGGAAAGTAATTTTTGTGTCAACATTAAGTAAACCAAACAAGTACATAAAATGGCATTCTTCGTATCATATTAAAATTAAAGAATATTAGTCTCATGTTATAGGAGATTAATATTTTATGTCATAGACATAAAATATATGGACTCACTATTTTGTAGGAGAATGGCCCCATATACTTTGCATGTATGACATAAAATACTAGTCTTCTACAATATGAGACTAGTATTTCCCCAAATCAAATCACATGGAAGCCTAAACGTTTTTAGAGTTTAATTATGAGAAAAACAACTCTTATGTTATAGGAGAGTTGTTTTCTTCTATTAGTGATCCTTCAATTTTCGTGCAATATTTTTTTTTAATAGATGTGAATCCACACAAGATGTGTTCACATGAATGGAAAAATCGAACCTTTTACTTATTATATCCACTATATGTATATATATTTTTTACAATATTATCAAACTGGCACTAGTTGACACTAATATAAAAATTAGACAACCTACTGGAGAATCACTTTTGTTATAGTAGAAATAGATCATGTCACTAAAATAATTTTATTTTTTAAAACCATTATTATTTTAACCAATTTTGTGATGATATTGAAGGACCTCCTAATCCTAAGGGTTGGAAGTTTTGATGATTGACAAAGACAATATTGAAGATCTCAAATTGAAGACATTCAAGATCCAAGACTTAGGGCATAGTTAAATCGATTATATATTTTGTTACACATCTTTTATATCATAAAGTATAATATACGGCTCCATTGCATTCCATGCATTGCACATTAAAAAATAAAATTTATTTTAGGGGCTAAGGTTATTTTGGTAATCCTATCCAATAAGGGTAACTTGGTAAATTCAAAAATAATTAGTTAAAAAAATCAAAACCAATTATGTTTTTAGGTTATTTATATAGATATATGGATCAGCTCTTAATATTCAAAAAAATTTGGGCTTCCTGGTATATCCTATAAACTCTATAATTCTTGCTTCTATAATTTGTCCTGAGTTTCGTTGTTCATTTTTGTGATGTAAATCATGTGATAGGTATTGTGTATTTTTTGGCTTTTATTTTTCTTGAAAAACTGAAAATTATATTGTGTGTTTTTTTTTTTTTTTTTTTTTTTGTAATAAGTGTGTTTTAGTATCTATGGGTGTTGGATTAGTCTAGAAGTGTGTGGGGGGTTTCAACCAAGGGGATTGGAAACCCAAGATTGGTTTGTGGTTATGATCCCAAGTTTTGGAGCGCCAAAAAGCCTACAAAAGAATAGGGTTCTGACTGAGTGGAGTGGTGAGATTCTTCCGCTCTGATTACGTATCAATCCCAGAGTTTGAAGCTGTGGATCTTGTATGTGTAGTGTTTGTAAAAACGTTATTTTGGTTCAATAAAATTGCTCCGCAGTTTTCATGTAGTTAGGGTCGCTAAAAATTAGCGAACTCGTTGGGTTGGCTCGTAATTTGTCAAAAATAAATTGGGTTTGGTTGGTAAAAATGAGCTATCAATCCGACCCAAGCCATCTCGGAAAAAAATGAGTCAACCCACAAGTCAAATGGGCTTGCTCGTGGGTTGATTTTTTTTTATAAAAAATACAAAATATAATATATAAAAATAGACAAAACTCACACATGTTGTCATCATCTTTCTTCCTTATATAAACCTAAGTCCTTAATCTTCTTACATCTCTGCCATTTTTATTTTGTTAGGCTGTATCTTATCCACTTGGTAACAAGTGGTACTAATTGTTTCTTGACGTTGGTACAAATTTGTTAAAAAAATTCGAAAATAGAATATTTTGCTTTCATCTCTCATTTTGTAACCTTTTTAAGCTGATGGAAATCACATAGCTTGGTGCATTAATACTACAAGTTCATTTAAACATGCTGAAAATGAGCCAATCCGCGAGCAATTTTCGAGCCAACCCGCGAGCCAACTCGCGAGCTATTTTTTCAAGCCAACACATGAGCCATATTTTTGAGCCAACCTGCGAGCCAACTGATAAGTGTCCAAGACACTATGTTTTTATGGTTAAAAAGAGTTCAAATAATTATTAAAATAGTTAAAAATATAGTGTTAAAATAATAAAACAGTAAAACAGAATGAATTGCCAACAAATGGATAAGATTCTAAATATTTGTTATTGTTTCAGGTTGTTCATACTAGAATAACAAATTACTAACCCGATAAGAATGAGTTGGGATCAATTGCAAAGGATAATGATCAAGAAAAATAAAGATTAATCCTCAGCGAGATGGCCCAAAATTAAAGGCCTAGTTTCAAGTCTTTAAATAGAACGAGACGAAGCCTTTGGAAAGTATTGGGAAGACGGAGGACGGCAGAGCTCATGATGGCTGCGGCTTAAGAAAGGGAAAAGCTCCGTTCCGGACCTGAAGAGCGGAGAAACGGTCAAAGCTTCACCGTGGAGGCCGGGTTTTATATTTCTTTTATGAATCTTTATAATTTCTTTTTATATTTTAATTATGTTATTATGACTATGCTTAGCTAAATTACTGTTAGTAGTTAGGAAGATACAGAACCAATAGGTTCTTAGTTGATGTTTGTTTATCTCTTATGAATTACATTCTTGCTTTTAAATTATGCAATCAGTCTGATATTTATGCTTAGTTTTATTTATGACTTGATCACTCGTAGATAAACATATGAGTCATATATGACAATATGGATGTTGGTGTATGATTCTGATTGGTTGATTGCTGGAATTTGTATGATCTAGGGATAGACTTGTGAACTTTATAACTGTGAGTTCTTGCGTTAATGCTTATTTTATGAAAAAGTACTAAGAGATTAGGGTTTGGATTAGAATAAAGGATTAGATTACCAAGGGATTGGGATTTAGTCAATTATAGAAAGAGCTGTTAATAATTTAATCTTGAATGTAATCGTAAGAATAGACAAACACGTTAAGAAACCATTGGGGAAGTTGAATCCTAACTACGCCTTTTTATTAAAAATCTAAACTCAATTTCTAGTATTCTAAATTCTGAATTTAATTTCTAAAATATTAAAAAACCAAAAATAATTTACAAATTCTGCTTTGAAATTAATCACAATATTCTCAAGAAAACCTTTAATGATCGATCCAACTTTAGTTAAATAAATAAATTATTGCTTGGTCATCAGTCCTCGTGGGATCGACAACTTTCTTATCACTTTATTACTTATACGACCGGTACACTTGCCGAGTTCGGCAACAAGTTTTTGGCGCCGTTGCCGGGGACTGATTTAATCAACATTAATTTTATTTATAAAATTATAGATTGCATCATTTTATTGTATTGTCATTTATTTTGCTTTGTTAGTTTAATATTTTTATTGTTATTTATTTTATTTGTTTTTTTATTTTATTTTCTTAGTTTAATTTGTTTGCTTTAAATTTTAAATTTTAGATTTTCTGTTAGTTAGTAGTTTCCGTTAGTTGGTCTCACTGAGCCTTAGTTTTCTGGTTTATGCATATGCAAGTCACTGTTGACACCAGTGCCTTACAGTACAAACCAGATTTAGGAAGAACAAAAATTTAACGTAAATAAAAATTTAAAAATTAAAAAGATTTGGTTCTTTAAGAGATACTGTCAACATTATGGTTGATCAGTTTGAAATTCCACTAGAATTAGAGGAAAAATTGCTCAACATAAAATATGAAAAACTTTTTGGGGGTAAACATGCAGAGGATCCTCATGATCTAATAGATCAGTTTCTGGAATTTTGCAATGGCATAAGGATAGAAGGAGCCACTGAAGACTCCATTAAGGTCCACTTGTTTCCCTTCTTTCTGAAAGATAGAGCTAAGACGTGGTTGAAGTCTCAACCTCGACGAAGCATCTCTACATGGGATGACCTGAAATTCAAGTTTTTGAACAAATACTCTCTATCATCTAAAGCCAAAAAGGGTAAAGAGGAGATTAATTCCTTTGCACAAAAGGAAGGAGAATATTTACATCAAGCTTGGGCTAGACTTAAAGGATTATGTAGAAAATACCCAGATCACCTCCCTGAAGATTGGCAAGTGGCTCGCACTTTCTACAATCGTCTATGCCCACTTTCAAGAATAAAGTTAGATCTAGCAGCTGGATGGCCACTTTATCTGAAGAAACCTGAAGAAGCTCTAGCGCTGATCGAGAAAGCGGTTTACGACGAATATCAGGCACTCAAGGCCCAGCCAATAGTTGAGCAAGGAGTCAGGGATGAGTTATTCATTCTAGATCAAGAGGAGTGTATAAAACAACAGAATAACCTCTCCCATTGGGAAAAGTCACTCTTACATGTGATTGAAGCGGAGACATTGTCTAAACAAGAAATGAGAACCTTGTTCAAAAACCAAGAGGCATCTGTCAGAGATCCTGAGCAACTCACTGAATATGCTGAAATAAATTCGCACTTGAAGGATCAATATTTGGAGAAAGTTACTGAAGAATCCGAAATCGAGGAGGAATCTGCTGCAGAAGAAGAATCCAAAGTTGAGGAATATTCTGAAGTGGGGGAAGAACGAGTGGATGAAATTTATGCGGAAGAAACCCCCTCTCCAATGAAGATTACTCTCTTGCAGTATCATGATAAAGCACTAGAAATGGAGGAATATGGAACTGAAGAGGATGCAAACTATGAGGTGCTAGAGATAAAATCTTCAAATGAGCAAGATTGCGAGGAAACTAATCTTTTGATTTCAACTGAGGCATCCAATGAAAGAAGCACTGACATTCCCACCCCTATGGTAGACATATATGTTGATCCAACTTTATATGATGTTGAGACCACTGTGAATCAAAGGCCAGTGACCTTATTGGAGAAAATGGGAATAAAGCATATAAGGTCCGCGAAAATGACTCTGCAATTTCCTAATCGCACCATTCAAACATCTGTTTGTATTGCTAAAAATGTGCTAGTCAAAGCGGGAAATTTTGAATACAAAGAAAATTTTGCAGTCATTGATATGGATGAGGACCCATCTATTTCTCACTTTCTGGAAAAACCATTCTTGGCCATTACAGATGCAATGGTAGTTGAGCTGAAAGATGAAGTGATTCGCGAGGTGGATGGAGACCAAATAAATATTGCTGCTTTTATAATTAATTCTCCATCACTTACATCCTTCTCCTCAGATTTACATGCACAATTTATTAAAGACAAAGGAGAAGGAAAAACAAGACTCGAAAACCCTCATCTATTAAGAACTAAAAGCAAACCCAAGGTTAAGATAAAGAAAACAAAAAAGACGACTATGACCCAGGGAACATAGCCAGCTTTGGTTCTTTGCTACAAGCCACCTTGATCATCTGTCAACGTCAAGCTAATGACGTTAAATAAGCGCTTGTTGGGTGGCAACCCAACAGATTTTCTTGTTTTCGATTATTTTTATTTTTTCTTTTCCTCTTTGTTCTTTTTATTTTATTTTATTAGTTTTAATTTTTGATCTCCATGGTGATGTATTTTGACAATTTTCTGATGCTAATGATTATTTTTGTTGTTATTACATGCTCCTTGTTTCTTATGTGTAGTCCATTGCTGAGGACAACAAAATTCTAAATCTGGAATGGGGAGCACCGCCATATACAGTAGCAGTCAGACTTCCTTGTGAAGATGCGAAGAGCTGTAAAATTTTTCAGAAAAACAGGGAAAATTCTTTTCCTTATTCCACTTTATTTTATTGTGTTTCTTCTTTCTGCCTGAATTATTAAATCATGTTAAGTAAGAATTAGTCAGTAAAAATTAATTTATGATGTGATGACTTAGAATATGTTTTATTTTTATGAATAAGCATTGATTGAGTCAGTCTAAGACTCAGTAAGACTAATAAAATTACAGTATAAGTGATTGAGAAAGAGCATAAATTACTGAATTGCACACATATAATTGTGAGGTTTGAGCCTAAACAAAAATTTCTTTTTAGTGTGCATTTCACTGTTGAAAATATTACTAGAACTTGCTTTGTTTCTCCTTGAAGTAATTGTTTGCATGCGTGTTTGAAATGATTGAGGCATTTTATTGTTTTATCTAGTTAGCCAAAAAGCCAACCATTATGATATCCTTTGTTTAGCCCTTTGAGCCTATGCCTTTTCTGTTCTTAATACCTGTTGTCTTAATTAGCCACTCTACATACACATCTACCTTAAATAAGATTGGATTATAGAAATTTCATGGTAGGGTGTAAACATGAGTACTTTATCATTTAATTCAAAGTGGTGAAAAAGGAGGTTAGGTGAGTGGAGCAAAAGCAAAGGTTGGAAAATGGTGAAAATAAAAATATTTATTGTTTCTATGCAAATAAAAGTGTTGAAAAATGAAAATGAAAAAGAGAAAAGTATTGGAGGTTGGAAAAAGAAAAGAAAAATACAGAAAAAGAAATAAAAGTGCTGAAAAAGAAAAAGGAGGAAGGAAAGGAGAAAAATGATTATTGTTTAAGTGTTTACACTTTACCATGATCTTTCTGTATTTCATTGTTTTAGCTAGTTTTTCCTTATTTATCTTATCTTCAGCCCAGCCCCATTACAACCTGAATAAAGACCTCTTGATCTTTGTGCATGTGAATTAATTATGGAAAGTGAGAATATTATCAAGCTTATGAAAATATTGAAATAGTAAAAATTTGAGTGAAACACTTACCCTTAGATAGATGAGTGATGAGTGACTTGATATATCTAGTGAGGGATGTGTTAAAACTCAGTGTTTATGCTTGATTGACTG
Source organism: Gastrolobium bilobum (assembly GCF_033153095.1). Lineage (NCBI taxonomy): Eukaryota > Viridiplantae > Streptophyta > Magnoliopsida > Fabales > Fabaceae > Gastrolobium > Gastrolobium bilobum. The sequence continues at coordinate 769,972 of NW_026899797.1, read as the reverse complement.
AACTCATACTTCGATTTTATAACTTGCTTACTTTCAAGTCTGCTTAGTTAATTGTTTGTTCTTAAAAATCCTATTATTTTCTGTCTAAGTCTGATCATTCATAAATTGATATCTTGCCTAGTTTTATATTAAGCATGCTTACATTATTCTACGTTTTTAATTCAATTCATTGCTGAGGACAACAATGAGCAAATCTGGGAATGGTTTGATAAGTGTCCAAGACACTATGTTTTTATGGTTAAAAAGAGTTCAAATAATTATTAAAATAGTTAAAAATATAGTGTTAAAACAATAAAACAGTAAAACAGAATGAATTGCCAACAAATGGATAAGATTCTAAATATTTGTTATTGTTTCAGGTTGTTCATACTAGAATAACAAATTACTAACCCGATGAGGATGAGTTGGGATCAGTTGCAAAGGATAATGATCAAGAAAAATAAAGATTAATCCTCAGCGAGCTGACCCAAAATTAAAGGCCTAGTTTCAAGTCTTTAAATAGAACGAGACGAAGCCTTTGGAAAGTATTGGGAAGACGGAGGACGGCAGAGCTCATGATGGCTGCGGCTTAAGAAAGGGAAAAGCTCCGTTCCGGACCTGAGGAGCGGAGAAACGGTCAAAGCTTCACCGTGGAGGCCGGGTTTTATGTTTCTTTTATGAATCTTTATAATTTCTTTTTATATTTTAATTATGTTATTATGACTATGCTTAGCTAAATTACTGTTAGTAGTTAGGAAGATACAGAACCAATGGGTTCTTAGTTGATGTTTGTTTATCTCTTATGAATTACATTCTTGCTTTTAAATTATGCAATCAATCTGATATTTATGCTTAGTTTTATTTATAACTTGATCACTCGTAGATAAACATATGAGTCATATATGACAATAGGGATGTTGGTGTATGATTCTGATTGGTTGATTGCTGGAATTTGTATGATCTAGGGATAAACTTGTGAATTTTATAACTGTGAGTTCTTGCGTTAATGCTTATTTTATGAAAAAGTACTAAGGGATTAGGCTTTGGATTAGAATAAAGGATTAGATTACCAAGGGATTGAGATTTAGTCAATTATAGAAAGAGCTGTTAATAATTTAATCTTGAATGTAATCATAAGAATAGACAAACACGTTAAGAAACCATTGGGGAAGTTGAATCCTAACTACGCCTTTTTATTAAAAATCTAAACTCAATTTCTAGTATTCTAAATTCTGAATTTAATTTCTAAAATATTAAAAAACCAAAAATAATTTACAAATTCTGATTTGAAATTAATCACAATATTCTCAAGAAAACCTTTAATGATCGATCCAACTTTAGTTAAATAAATAAATTATTGTTTGGTCATCAGTCCTCGTGGGATCGACAACTTTCTTATCACTTTATTACTTGTACGACCGGTACACCTGTCGAGTTCGGCAACACCAACCCTAACCCGACTTGGGTCGGGTTGGGTTAGATTTTCTAGCTCATTTTTTTTTCGAACCAACCCTAACCGGCTCTTTTTTTTCGGGTTGCATGCGGGTTGGGTCGGGTCGAGCTGCGTTAGCCCGTTTTGCCAACCCTACATGTAGCTATCCCATAATTCTTGATGTCTTGTTTTCTCACCTTTTGTACGAAAAAATCTAATATATTATTGTAATACCTATATTTCGCCAATAGGAGTATAACATATTAGGTGACATGTCCTTTAGAGAAAGAAAAAAAAAACTTTAATATTATACTTATATATTTCAAAAAATATATAATTTGTAGTTTCAATTTGAATAGGAGTCGTACCTAATAACTAATAACTAATGTGACACTAATATGGAAGATGTTCTCCCCCTCTTCACCTTTGATTATTGCAATTCCTCTCTAATCATGTGGCCTTCCAAGGACCATAGGGAGAGAGGTTTTATCGTAAGGTCTTCCAAGCAATTTGCAGGATTTATGGGCAAATCTTTTAAAATTTAACTCTATCACTTCTCAGCCGGTTGCCTGCATTGCTTTTAGCCATTGATGTTTTTCAAAGCAAAGTCATCGGTTCAAAGTCTATAGGTTCATTAATGCATCTTAACTTCCAAGGACCATGGAATTCGTCGCCTAAGACGCAACACACAAACATTCTCAAGCAGTTTCAAGTCATAGGATGGGATGCATGATAGTTGTTGGTGGCATCGCATGGCATGATATATATGAAGATGACATAATGGGGTTGATGACTTGATGTGATGAATTATGGATGGCATGAAATGCGTTGGGTTTTGAGTCACGTTATTTGACGGGAAACCACCGTTATAAGGGATAACGTCCGTTTAAAGCTTAATGCTATTAGTAGGAATATGAAGCATATCAGTTATCAGCTGACAGATGGATTATCCTCACCTTAGCTACTTCTATAGAAGATTCGCTTTGGCTCACTACATAGTGTGCTTCTTGAGGGTATAAAACCTACTCTCTAGCTAGATAAGTATTAAGAAATTAATTACTGTTGGATTGATTAGCTGAGTATGAAAATTATAATAAATTTTTTCCTTAGCGCTAAACCTAATTATAATTTTTTATTTTGTAATTAGAAATAAAATTTTGCAATATATTGTGTTTTATGTAATAACAATATTTTCTCTTGTCAATCCTTTACATAGGATCAACAAATTTTAAACGCTGTTCCTTTCAGACAAACAAACTTGATTGTTTTTTTAGGCGTTGTGCAACTTTTAAAAATTAGATGTGTAGGTACAACCGGGATGTTATTTAGATATAAGATGTTTGATTATCAGCTTAACTTTTTAGAAAATAGTTCTCATCTAAACTAAACTTTTTTGAATTTTAATAATTACAATCTCTTACATTATATCGCGAAGTTAAATATTAAAATTAGTTTTGGAGTAATAATTTTGAACCAAATTAAGCTCAATTTTAAATTAATTTGTTTTCATACGGACTTATGTTACAGGTTCCAACATGTATTATTTTAAACTAATTAATTTTGGAAATTGCCAAATAGTTTTAGAAAGAAGGGGGTTTAGCTTCTTTTCAAGGAGAAGACATGGTATTAAAACTTAAAGTGACACTTGCAATCGTATAATTTTAGTTGCATAACCAAATTTATACTCAAACCCTTCACAGAATATGATGGACTCGTATGAAACATCATAAAAAAATATAGCTTGACTTGTGTTATACAATAAATTGGACAAAAGTTGATGAGGAGTGTGTGAGCATAAAATAAGCATGTATGTAATATTAATGAGAAAGTATAGGGTTTGACGTTACACAAGAAAAAAAACAGGAAGTATATGAATGGTCTAAAATATAGGTGAAGTTCATTTCTAGGCTTTTTACATTAACTTTTAGGACATAGGAGCCTAATTAATGATTTATTTATTTATTTGGTAAAAAGTGAGGGCCTAGCCCAGAAACAAAAGAAAAAACAAGGAACAGCAAACGAAAAAAAAGCAAAAGATGCTATGTATTCAAATTTTGATAGGAAGAGCTTTACTATCCTTATAATCCTATCTAATTTGACTGAATTTCTCAATTAATTTATAAATCGGTAGAAAAATCTAAAAAAACAAAAAAAAAACATTTATTATACAATATCAAGTTATCAACTATCTTCTTAATCATTGGGCCCAAACTGATGCAAGGTCTTGTTTGCACAGTATTTTTTTTGTGTTGGAACCCATTCTATTTAGCCACAGGTGATTGGGCCTATATATCTAGCCCCCTAACAAAACGGACATCAAACTATTAACTATTAAGCCGGTTTTTAAATAAACAAATAATAATATGACAAAATATTATTCTTGAAAAATGTTAAATATATTTTATAATTTAAAAATATTAAATGCTTATATTTTTAATTTAATAATTTTTTTGATTTCTTGACAAGTATTTTAAATACACACACTAATAAAATTCATTGATATATATGTTAGCAAGGATTGAGTGTTTACTCGAGCTGTGCATGTGTCAGGTCGGGTCGGGTTTTTGTGCCGATCCGATCCAACTTGATTTTATAGGTCAAATATTTTGATTCGACCCAGTTTAATTTGATCTAAGTCAGGTCTGACTCGATTTGAATTTTTTTTTGTTAGTATAGATAATATCAATTATTTCTTATAAGCTATTCCCAAATGTACCGTCCCATATCAACACAGTCTCTGGAATCTCTCTCTTTCGGGTATTAATTTGATTCATTTATGTATTCCCGTCGCTGGATGCCTGCCAGGAGCCGCTCTTTGTCCATGCACTTCCGCACCGGCGATCACTCCCCGCCTTCGTCAACGTCCAGGATATTACCGATGTGAGCATGACCAATCACCAGACACGCCTAAAACAGTCATGCCCAGTTTTAGAAGCGACTAGTTGATATAGATCTTTAACTTGCTTCCAAACTATTATATTTTCGTAATTTCTTATTTAAATAATAATTTTTTAATTTTTTAATTTTTTTTTTAATTTTTTTAAGTAGTGTTGTATACTAATAACACAAATTACAGGCATAGTAAAATGATAGTATGCAGGGAAAATTATATCTTAGAGAAAAATTAATATTTTTTTGCCAAATTTAAACCCGAAGCATATTAATTACAAATTAATAGAAAAATAAACCACTTCTTGTCTTTTGCTATGATGAGTGTATCCTTGAAAATAAATTAAATACGTAAAAGATAAAATCATATAAATACAAGATACGCTGAAATTTGTTTGATTGTGTTAGATGAAAATTGTGTTAAAACATGCAATTTGAATATATAGAAAAATTGGTGGACCTACAAAAGTCCAATGTTTGTTTTAAGATGCTCATGAGTTAGGCATATGGTTATATACACGTCCAACTTAAGCAAACATTGGAGATATTGGCATTTTTTTAAAATATTTACCGGTATATTATAGGGGGCAAATTTTTTGCAAAAATGCCATGGTGACAAATTTGTTGTCAATGGAAGCGGGTTTCAAATGCAACCTAAGGTACCCAAACTCGCTGTCACTGATAACGAATTTAGTGGTCAAATGAATCAGACTGTTGTCAGACAGTTTGAAACTCGTTGGTAGTGACAACGAGTTTAAGAGTATAGACTCACGTTGTGATGACTCGTGGTACAAAATATTAAAAGTTTTATCGTAAAATTTTGGAAGACCATAACTTTTGACTTCGGTATCCAAATCAAGTGATTTTTTTTATTCTACATAATTTTTCGAGATCTAAACGCTGACAAATTCTCGGAGGGGATTTAGTTAAAAATATGTTTCCAAAAATGTTTCCTTGTGTCCCATTTGACATATTTTATCTTTGTGAATGTTATTTAACTCCTATTCTTATTTTTATTTTCCAACTCTAACAAATAATTCTCAGAGAATTTTTCAGCACGTAGATGTCGAAAAGTTACTTGAAATAAAAAAAAAATCTAATTTAGAGACACCCGAACAAAAAGTTATGATATTCCGAAAAGTTTCGATAAAAATACTAAAATTTGGTGCCACTTATCATCACCGTGTAAGTCTAGAAATTCGCTGTCATTGATAGCGAGTTCCTGGCTGCACTTGTCATGACATAGCTAAGCGTTATGACTTGTTTGACCATAAAACTCATTATCTCTGACAACGAGTTTGATGACCTAAGATTTCATGCCACGTGGCCCTTAAAAGTCGTTGCCGCTGACAATGAGTTTGTGATCGTGACATTTTGACAAAATTTTTATCTCTCTTGACATTTTGGGAATTTTTTTTGAGAACCGTGACATTACGATCAAAGTCCCAAACATTGAGAAAAAAAATATTCAGAAGATAAAGGGCGCTGAGAAAACACGGTGAATGACGGTTACTTTTGACTTCGGTAGCAAGAGTTTTCTGTATTTGCGGAGGGTTTTAAATAGCATTATAGTAACACACGTCACTGCTTCAGTCTTTGTCCGAGTTTCCTCCATGTAAAAAATTTAAGGTTCCTGAAATTAAATTAATATGTAATCCACCAAAAGGTAGAAACAATACCGGGTGTAGCTCCAAAGCTGTAACGTCCGTATTCAGAAACATGGGCCCTCATGAAACTGCTATTTCATATGCATAGTGCGCGTTGAGTTTGATTTGAGCCTGAGAAGGGTATCAATTGATGCTCAGACAAAATGAGCTGCTTCGCCAAATGTGTATGATTATAAACACGGATTGAGTCCTTACCATCTCTCTGAGTGTACTTATACCTGGGTATTTCACTAAATGAATAACGTATACAGATATAGTCTATTCTTATTTTTTTCCAGTAAGATTCACTTTGCTTATTTTTAATAATTTTTTAACAAATCATTGTTTATTGCTACAAATGACACTAGTCTCTTTCATCTGTCCTGCACCTCTCTCTCTCTCTCTCTCTCATTTTTGTTTTTCAAATTATAAATATATATCCGCTACAAACAAAATAATAATTAAAATAAAAGAAGGTTATAGTTACAACTTTTTTTTTTACAACCTTTTACAACCATATATCATAACCGTTGATTTCCGCCAATCAACGATTATCATTTATTGTGAATTAATAATTAATTAATGAATTTAATTTGCGAAAATCATAACCGTTGATTGGCGGAAATCAACGGTTATGATATATGGTTGTAAGAGGTTGTAAAAAAAAAGGTTGTAACTATAACCTCTCTCATTAAAATATAGATATTATTTTATAAAAAATAATTTATTATAAATCATTTTAACATATTCTTAGACTAGTAAATAACTACAGCGCTCAATGAAAAAATTATTTTTAATGTGATTAACTAATCAGTAATTAACCACTATGTTGAGATATATAAAATCATTAATTAACCTCAAGCTGTTGGGTTGAAATGGTTCGCTGATGATTGACAAACTTAATGTGATAACCAATTCAACCAAAAGCTTAAACGGTTGAGTGAGGATACATTAATAGTTTTATATATCTCAACATGCTCTCTCACACGAGAGCCCACTGGGCTTTAAGGGTGGACAATGCACAGGTGCGAAGAAAGAAATTCCACTATAAATAAAGTGGGGGCGATGAGGATCGAACCCGGTAGCTCTGATACCATGTAAAGAACCAATTTCTCAACACGCTCCCTCACATGAGAGCTGGGCTTTAAGGGTGGACAATGCACAGGTCCACCTACCTGTGTGAAGAAAGAAATTCCACTAGAAAGAAAGTGGGGGCGATGAGGATCGAACCCGGGATACGAAGCTCTGATACCATGTAAAGAACTAATTCCACCCAAAAGCTTAAGCTATTGGGTGAGGTTAATTAATGATTTTATATATCTTAACACTCTACGTAAGTATTTAGATGCAAAAAAAATTTAAGTTAGAAAAATATCTATTTTCCACGTAAAAAGAAGAGAAAAAGACTTCTCGTGTTATAAAAGAAGTCTCTCCTCATGTCACTGATAATTTGTTTTACGTGACAATATTTTTTTTCTCCTTCACAGGTGGACCATCACTTCTTCTCTACACTGGAAGTCCTAAAAAGAATAAAATTACTATTCCATCTAATTACTATTCCATCTTTTGTTTTCACCTAATAATAAAATTAAAAAAAGTGTTTAGATGCATGGTTGTTTCATGCGTTACTGGACCCTAAGAAGGCTATATTCACCTGTTACACTGCCATTTGTATATGCGTTTCTGTATCTTCCCCGCCATAGCTGCCACGTTAACTGATCGGTTGAGAATCTTCCCCGCTATGACTGCCACGTTAATTGATCTGTTGAAAGCAAAGCTGTGTATTTCACACTCTCATCCCTCTTGTAATGACAGTTAAACATGTCAATTTTTACTATTCTACAGTCCACTTTCCTCTATATAATATCCAAGCCTTCAAGCAAAGGCTGTGTGCTTCTTTGTAACTGAAAATGAACAATCAGGCAGATAAAAAGGAAAAGATGGAGAAGCCATTAGAGCCATTGCTTCCTCCCCTTATACTTGAGAGCACTCCTTCCATTGATGAACCTAAAACGTTGTCTGCGGAGGAATTGAATTCAGCCAGGGTTTGAGATGTTTTCTTCTCAATTCATTTTGCTTGTTATAATTATATATTTTTCTCTCTCACGCCTTTTCTTCAATTTCTCTCTCTCATAATTTTTTTTTTATTTTAATTTTCTTGAAAACCATTCTGCAGGAGGCAGCCCTCAGAATCATCAAAACTCACACCAAAGAAGAAGCCCTGAAAATATTCATGGTAATGACATGAAATTCTTTTTGAACTATTTCTTAACAATGATACTCACTTTTTATTCAAGAGATGGGCATAGCGGTTTTTTTTTTTTTTTTAATTCAACATGGATCCTCTTGTTTTCAAGAGTTTTCTGAATGCAATAGGATCTAACAACTGCTCCATTTTTAAATGAAGTATTTTTACCTTCCTTGGATGAGAATTATATTCGAATTCAAAACTTTGTTGGAAAACCAATTATGTGGAAAATTGAAAGCTTATATGCAGATTGTGTTTTGGTTGTATTAGGGTTTGGTTCCAATCCCTACTTCAATTAACGCAAAAGAGGAAGATGCAGTGCCTGAATGCGATGACAAAATGAAGTATTCCATTGGAACTAGGAAAGCTGAAGCTTGAAGGGTACTCAGGCGTGTGCTCCCTTTGTTTTAGATGTTGCGGTTTCTTTTTTAATCCGTTTATTACCTTTAATTGGGAATTAATGTTATTGATCTGGACTCTGATGTATATGACATCATGTATTTCCCTTTATAATGTTGTCCTTTAATAGAATAAAACAAATGGAGTCTTCTTCAACAAGCATTAAGGGCTCTTGATCGCAGATACCATAAACGCAGGAGTCAATTCGAAAACATTGCAAAAGTTTACATTTAGAAATTTATAAATTATATTTAACTTTTCCTAGAGTGTGTGTAATTACTTACATTAAATAAGGTATTGCTGAGTGCTTACCAAACTTAAATAAGCTTAGCGGCACCTTAAACTCTAAACGGGCAAGGAGAGCCGAGAATCAATATATATGAAGGTCATTGTTGAAAATTTAAAGCAATTTTGTTCGCACCGTACGACTCATAATAATTATGGTGAGCTTAATCCAATGAAAAAATTACTGAAATTAACTATACAAGATTACATAGAACACTTAACTGTCCCCCAAGCCAAAATACGAATGTTTGTTAATTAGGTGGGTCAGGGGAGCCATAACGAGAACATTACCAATGACTAAAGAGATCAATCATATCAAATTGGTCCTATACCATGTTACAACCAAAAACTTTAAGATATTGGATTCATGAGTTTTTCCATTTATATAGACTTTACTTAGCTAATTACTAACTAATGTGAGACTTTACACTCCAATACCCCAACAGCGTCTCCTCAAGTGTGAAACCCATATTAATATATTTCCCCTAGTACTCCAGGCCCAAGTAGTCAACATACCTCTAGCTAAACACCTTACTAGCCCGAACATAACTCGGTCCATACCACTGTCAGGTGGGAGCCTGCGACAAGGGATCACTATCAATGGACTAAGCTAGACTAACTACATCAGTGGATCTGACATCATGTCTCAACTCAAGTGTTAAGGAATTGAGTTCATGGGTCCTCCCACTTATATGAACTTAACTTATTACCAATTAATGTGAAATTTTATCACACTTGAATATCCAACAAATATATTATACTTATAAAAACTATTCTTTTTATACAATAGTTTTTTAGATGATTTTCAAAAAAAATTTCTTTCTTAAAAGAAAAACATTATCATTATTTTTTTTATTTCAGTAATTCTAAAAAATCATCTCATCATCATAAAATTTCTTCAATGTATCATAGTTGCTCTCACCTTTGAGCAGCACACTAGTAAGTAGCACACCTTGACTATCCACATGTGTCATGTAAAAAGGATACCTTTGTTTAATTATCTTGAACTGCATCGTTGTACTCCCATCCGAGTTCATCTCAGAGTGCACTCCAGTGCCTGAGTAATTTTCTGTCTCCATCATTCTTTAGTACAACAACGATCGCAGTCAATTCAACCCAAAAATTTAAGTTTAATAAATGATGGGTCTTCAAATGATTTTTATATTATATTTCTCTAACAGAGAGTATAGTAGAAACTAAATTAGGAGCAATTTTCTTAATATCATTTTTTTCATTTTCAGGATTCAAACTCGAAATGCTTAATTAAGAGAAACAAGTTTTTTAGCTCTTGAACTATTTATGGTTAGTATTTATAATAATTACATTTAAATTCTACTTCTCTAAGGCACACATATGACATTAGATAAGTGGTGCTCACATATAAAGTGAATATAGTTTTAAGGTAGGATATTCGTACTACCATTTTTTCTATTACCAATCTACTACCACTCTAATAATTGTTGGATCAAACTTTTCAACAATTTTTTTCTCTCTTTAGTCCACTTTTTGCTGAAAAGTTTGATCCAATGATGATTAGAGTGGTAGTGGTGGATTGGTAGTAAAAAAAAATAGTAGTATGAAGAGAGAGAAAATGGTAGTAAAAAAAATGGTAGTAAGAATATTCTACCATTTATTTAAAAAATAATAGTATATTAACTACGTGTAAGACATGCCTAAATAAGGATATCAAATTTTCTTTTACAAAAATTAGCTACGATCATTCTCGTGGCTAAATAACTATAAATATGGCTAAATAAATTTACCACATTCATAGAGAGTGTGGCTATGTAAAACAGTAAACATAGCTAAAATTTTGCAATGCCACAATTAACCATATTAATCAAAAGTGTGGTTTTTTCATTTAGCCACATTTTTAGTGCAAATTAGGCACACACCTTTTTTTTGTAGTGAAAATGATAATATATATGGTGAAAAAAAAATCAATCTTTTAGAAAAATTAATAAATTTTTCCTAAATTTAAACCAGTGCAAACTAATTAAAAAAATACTACAAAAATAATACACTCTTTGTATTTTGCTATGATCTGATTAGTGTACTGAAGATGAATTAAATATATAAACATATAAAATCATATAAATATACAAGAAACACTCAAGTATGTTCCGTTGTATTAGATACAATTTGATTCATAGTACTCCCATTCTGGTAATTCAAAATAGTGTTAGAACACACATTTGAATATGTAGACAAATTGGTGGACCTACAAAAATCCAATGCTTCTTTTAAGATGCTCATGAGTTAGGCACAAGGATATATGCAAGTCCTACGTAAGCAAACCTCGGCTACTCTGCGTGAGGCTATAACAGCAAATATAGAGTTGTTTGATACTCAAGAACAAAAAAAAGTTGCTCAGAATACAAGGACACTAATAAGACATGATGAATGACGGTTATTTTTGACTTCACAAGCAAGAGTCTGTTCTGTGTTTGTCAAGGATTTTAAATAACATTATAGTAACAGTCACTGCTTCAGTCTTTGTTTTGAGTCTCCCACGAATGAAAATTTTGAAGTTCTGTGAATTAATATGTAATCCATCAAACAGTAGAAATCATACAGGGTCTAAAAAAATAGTAGGGAATATGACTCATTCTTACTAGCTACCATGCTGTAACACTCATCCAGAATGCCGGGCCCTCAAGAAAGTGCTAGTTCATGTACATAGTGCGCACTGAGTATGAATTGAGACTGGGACAGTTTCAATTGAAGCTCAGACAAAATGATTCGCCAAATGTGCATACATAACTTGTTTCCAAAATGAAACTAGCACAATATGCATAATTATAAACATGGATTGAGTGCTAAACCGTGGTGGGGTTATACCAGGGTCAATCACTAAAAGTACTATATAAATAATCAATTCTTATGTTTTCTAATAAAATTGACTTTGCTCATTTTAAATAATTTTTTGACAAATAATTTTTTAGTGCTATAGGTTACACTACTTTTTTGCATCTGTTTTTGCACTGTTTGACATTTTTCTTTTATATCTATATAGGCTTTTTGACCAAGCCAAAGTTTTTTTATTTTAAATATTTATTTAATTTAGTTTTTAAAGGATATATTTCAAATTATCTTGGTTAATTTTGCACGTTGACCGTACGAGATAAGTCGCGCATGTCAATGGTGCTGGACTTAATGTCAACTTGACAATCTCACATAACAAATATACTGGACTTTACGAACGTGCGAGATTTATACACTGACATTAAGTCTTGTGCGATCAATGTGCATGTGGGACATAAAGAGTCTCACATGATCAATGTGCAAAACTTTCACGTTGGCATTATGTTTTGCATGTCAACGATGCGGGACTTGTCTCATACGGTTAACCTGTGAAATTGAGTACATTAATTTGAAATATTTAAATTTTTTTTTTTTTTTTGTGAAACAGATTTGTTTGATAAAAAGCCCTATATAAACAATAAACAATCATTAAAATATAATTATTATTTTATAAAGAATAATGTCTTATAAAACTATTTTAACTTAATCTTAGTCTTGTACCTACAACAGCACTCAATAAAAATATTATTTTTTTATTTTTCTTTTAAAATTTATTTTCAATAAGAAAACTGATCGGTAACTATCAACTATACATAAGTGTTCAGGTAAACAGAGATGTATAACGTTAAAAAAATCTCTTTTTCCCATATGAAAAAGTCACTGCACCTTCTTTTGTTTTACCCTAATAATAAAAAAAAGAAAATAAAAAAATTGAATGTCCAACTCCCAACAGATCAATGTGCATGGTTGTTTCATGCCTTACTAGACCCTAAGAAGCCTATATTCATCTGTTACATTGCCATTTGTATATGCATTTCTGTATCTTCCCCGCCATGGCTGCCACGTTAACTGATTTGTTGAGAATCTTCCCCGCCATGGCTGCCACGTTAATTGACCTGTTGAAAGCACAGCTGTACCTCTCATACTCTTACCCTTATTTGTAACGACAGTCAAACATGACCATTTTTACTGTGCACTTTGTTTTATTTAATTTCTAAGCCTTTCAGGTAGAGAGGGAGAGGGTGTTTGCTTCTCTGAAACTGAAAATGAAAAATCAGACAGAGAAAAATGACAAGATGGAGAAGCCATTAGAGCCAATGCTTCCTCCCCCTATACTTGAAAGGAAGTCTTCCATTGATGCTGAACCTAAAACTTTGTCTCCTGATGAACTGAATTCAGCCAGGGTTTGAGATTTTTCTTCTCTATTTTTTATTTTGTTATAATTATATATTTTTCACTCCCTCCTTCTCTTCAATTTTTCTTGTAATTGTTTTTTTTATAAATTTTCTTGAAAATTATTTTGCAGGAGGCTGCCCTCAAAATCATCAATACTCACACCAAAGAAGAAGCTCTGAAAATATTCATGGTGGTAACATTGAATTCTTTTTATCTATTTCTTAACAATGATTTTTTTTTTTTTGGTTGGGGGTTATACACAGGACCCGCTTGCTTTCAAGAGTTTTTTGAACCTAACAACTACTCCATTTGTAAATGAACTATTTTTGGCTTCCTGAGATTGTTAACTTAGAATTATTTTCCAACTCAAAACATTGATGGAAAACTAATTATATGGATTATTGAAAGCTTATATGCAGATTGTGTTATGGTTGTATTAGGGTTTGGTTCCAGTTGCAAGCTCAATGAATGCAAAAGAGGAAGCTGTAGTGTCTGGCTGTGATAGCGAACGAAGGAATGATTGATTTGGAATTAGGAAAGCTGAAGCTTCAAGTAAACTTATGAATGTGCCATCTTTGTTTTAGTTGTTGGGGTTTCTTATTAAACAGTTAATATCCTTCCATTAGGAATTAATGTTATTAATCTGGACTCTGCAAATTTTGTATTAGATATCATGCATTTTGCTTTCCAATCTCGTCTCCTTGAGTAAATTAAAACAAATGGAGTCTTCTTCAACCCGCATTAAGGGCTCTTGATAGCCGATACCATAAATGCAATCAATTTGAATTCACTTTTCAAAAATTATAAATTATTAGCATTTCCAAGAGTGTGATAATTATATAATAAGATTAGTGGCACCTAAACCTCTAAATGAGCAAGGAGAGTCGAGATTCGAGAATAATGTTAAATGTCATTGTAGAAAAATAAAAGTAATTTTGTTCTCACTATAAGAAATAATTATGGTGAACTTGATACAATGAAAACATTCATGCTAAATAAAATTACTGGAATAGGTTAGTATATGACATTAGAGAGAACAATTAACTGTCCTTCGAGCTAAAATACGAATGTTTACTACTGTATAATTAAAAAAAAAATACAATTTTTATAAAATATTTTTTGTATCATTTTTGAAAAATATTTTTTCAATTAATGAGGAAAACATTAAAATAATTTTTGATTTTAGTAATTTTAAAAAATCATCTCCTTACCTTAAAATTTCATGACGTGTTTTTCTAATTAGAAAATATTTTTTCCTTACCTTAAAACAAGACCCATTTTGATTCCCAAAAGCATTTATAAGTACTTTTTTCTACAATTTATAAGTATTTAAATTGTAGTTCTCAAAGGCACACATGACATGCAAGTGCAGGAGTTAAGTGGATTAGTGGTACTCACATATTACATAATTATTTTTAAGTTAGTTTTTTTGCTTCCAAACAAAGACATCACAATCAAACATGTTGAACTTGTCATGAAATTAAATGGAATTGTTTCCCAATATCATAACAACACAAAACTAGCAACTTATTACATGATTGAGAAAGATTTTTCTCCATCGTATTTTTCCCCCTCTAAAATCTATTGTGTAAATTATGAAGACTTATTTTGTAACCTTTATGAGAGGAACTATATATCCTAAGAAAATGCACTAGTTTTATAATCAAGCTTGTAAGAGTTGTAGGCGGCAAAGATAAGGGGAACCGGACACAACCAAAAGTCCTCAAAAACCTGTAATTTGGTGGACAGTTGAATAGTTTTTCACAGGGAGAGATATTTTGAAGAACTGGAGTAGGCAAATAGTTGATCTGGGTGGCAATAGTGAGAAATGCCTCGCCCCAAATTTTTAAAGAAAAGATGAAGTAGCTAGCGATGCCAAATCGCCCCATTTCAACTATATATATCTTCATCTTTTTTGGTGTACCATTCTACTGATGTGTATAAGGGTAACATAGTCTCTTAAGACATGTCATATGTGGCTAAAAAGGGGAAGAATTTCATGTAAACTTTCCTAATTGTATGTTTGCAAGGCTTTAATTTTAGTTGTAGATTGTAATTACACCATGCTTTTGAAAGTGCTGAAAATAGAATAGGCTTGAAATTTAGCTTGTAAAAGATAGATGCAAATGAATCTACTGTAGCCATCATTAAAAATAATGAAATACCTGTACCTGACAGGCTGACACCATTGCTTTTATTGACAGGTGTAGAATGCCATATATAAGAAAATTTTAATTCAAGTTGAAAATGGTAAACTACGGAGGAGGTTGGAAAAGGTAATAGACTGCAACACGAACAAAAAGCAGATGCATTGTTATAATCTTTAAATGGAATTTTACAGTTCGATAAAATTTGTTCGAATACTTCGATAGAAACATAACCAAATCTGGCATGGCAATGAGAACAAAAGATCAATTATTTTGTACAAGTGAAGAAGACGTAGGAGCGAGTTGATGAAGAAGTACCCTTTGAATGTGCATGCTGATTGATGAAAGGGAAACTTTTTATAAAGAATTAATTCAACCCAAAAGTTTAAATTGTTGGATGAGACTGCATTAATAATTTTATATTTTTCTAACAGTTTCCTACACGAGAGTTCATTGAGCTTGAATGATAGATAATGTGTCAGGCCTGTCAGGTGGGTCCAAGGGAGGAGCTTGTGGCAAGGGATCACCACCAATGGGCTAAGTTAGGCCAACTACACAAAGTGAGTCCGACACCATGCAACAATCCAAAACTTTAAGGCATTGGGTTCTTGGGGTCCTGCCACTTATATGGAACTTCAGTTAGCTTATTACCAACCAGTGTGAGACTCACCACCAATGTTATAAAAACCGACCCGGTTATCGAACCGGTCAGAGTGATGGGTCATTGAGTCACTAGTTCAACCAGTGGATCACTGGTTCAACCGCATGACCCGGATATATATATATATATATATATATATATATATATATATATATATATACTTTTTAATTTTTAATTTGGGATATTAGTTATAATTTTTTATTTTAAATTCAAATAAATATGAATATATTACTATTAATAAATTAATAAATAAAAATAAAGGTGGACACATGTGAATAGAAGAAAAAATTATACATGAAAATATATGAAAATATAAAAGATTTCAAAATTATTAAATTTTCCTTGTGGGTTTACGAGAAGAGTGAAGTTACATTTGGCCCATTTCAAAAAAAATTGAAGAGGCCCAAATTTTCAAAACCCTAATATTCCCATTTCACATTGAACATTGCCTTCCAATCTTAGCTAGAAAAAAGCAGTAGCCGCCTCAGTTCATTTTTCGCTGGTTTTAGCCAAAACCAGAAACGAAACCAGCATATAAATGGTTTTCGCATGTCACTAACTCTCGAAGTCCAGCCGCCTCTGTCTCATTAACCCTTCGTTGATTAGTCCTCTTGTCTGTTTTCTGGTTTCTTTTCTGGTTTTCTCTCCTCTGGTTCCATTTCTGGTTTATCTCTTCTAGTTTCGTTTCTGGTTTCATTTTTGGTTTTTTTCTTTTGATTTCGTTTTTTTTTTTTGTTTCTTGATGTAGTGCCTTCGATCTGTGTAAAAAAAATACATAGCCGTCACTACTTACGTTATCAGTGAGGGAATATCCAAGTGTTTTTTGAACCGGCGGGTCACCGGTTTTAGCAAAACTCGGCTGGTTCGCACCGAGTCAAACCGGTTCACCTGCAAGTCCGATCCAATATGCTACCCGGACCGGTCACACCACCGGTTTACCGATTTTCGGGTTGAGTCGGCCGGTCCAGTTTTTACATCATTGCTCACCACACTTGAATATTCCAACAATCTCCCTCTCAAGTGTGAAACTCACCATTGATACACTCCACCTCGACCGAGTACCCCAGGGTCAAAGTACTCAACTCACCTCTTAACCAAACACCTAGCTAGCTCGAGCCCAACCCGACTCTGATACTACTGTCAAGCGGGTCCAGATGAAGAGCCTGTGGTGGGGGACCACCACCTATGGGCAAAAGCTAGACAAACCACACCAAATGGGTGCGACACTATGTCTCAACCAAAACCTTAAGGTATTGGGTTCATGAGTCCTCCCACTTATATGGATTTCACTTAGCCCATTACCAACTAATGTGAGACTCATAACATTTGAATATTCTAACAAGGCCTAGCCCACTCGTGCTAAGAAACTCTATAATATTTAATTATTTTTATTAATAGAATGGAGGCAGTGATGATTGAACTTATGATCACTTAGTCACGTCTACTCTAATATTATTTAAAGAATTAATTCACCCTAATAACTATTAAGTGTAACTACATTGGTGATTTTATATTTCTCAACACTTTTATTACATTAAATGCATAATGGCTGTAAGAACCCGCACCGTTAATTAAGGAATTTTAATTAATTAATTATGCAAAAATAGGAAATGATTTCATAATTGACCCTAATAATTATTACGAGGCTTTAATAATTATAGTAAGTGATTAAGAATGCTGAAAGTCGCTTTTCGGAAGAAAAGTGCAGATACCGGTTCTGCTAGTCGGTATAAATGTATAGCAAAAAAGTATCCCGGAAAATTATAATAAGTGCATGATAATTACTAGAATAATATGTAGGACTTGTAAAACGAGTTTCAAGTCCAAATAATGAGAACTAGTGCTAGAAACTGGTACTAGCTTTGAAAAGCGCGTACCGGAAAGGTGCTCCGAAAAATATAATAAAAATATGATAATTCTTCGAAAAATGTGTAGTTTCAGATTCCAAAATTTGGGGATTAAAATGCTAAGCGTAGCATTTAAAGTTAATACAATGTGTTTAATTGTTAAACCACTATATATAGCCTTATGATTGGCACATAACCTTAGGACCTCAGTTTTTGTGCGTGAAAGTGGCTGACCAGAACCTTGAAACACTGTTCCATAGGCTTCTCTTCTCCTTTCTTGAGGTTTGAAGCCATTTTCTTCACACTTTCTTCTTGTAGACACCTTGAGTGAGTGGGAAACACTATGGTGAGTGTGTTGGGAGCATCATTCTGAGTTTTTACCTCTGTTTGGAGGGTCCTTGGTTGCTGACTTTGGGGGTTGAGAGTGTTGAGCCATTGTGGTGGCATTTTGGAGCTTAAAGAAGCTTCTTTGTGAAGAAAAGACCAACCTTTTGTGTTGCATTTTCGTACACCTTATTTCCAGAACCTGTAGAGACAGTGTGGTGAGTAGGGGTGTAAATGAGCTGAGCCAAGCCAGGCTTTAGCATAAATAGGCTAGGCCTGTATAGAATATTTTAAGCCTGGCCCAGCCTCTTAGCCTATCGCAAGCTAAAATATCGGCATGGCCCGGCCTGTTTTTAGAAAACACAAAACCTGGCCTGGCCTAGCAGGCCTGCTAACAGAAACATATTGCAAACCTTCTATATGTCTATAAGATCTTTTAATATTTTTTTTGTAATAGTGCAAAATATTAAAATTTATCTCAGAGAGTCAATTTTAATTGAAACCAATAACGATAGTCTAAAAATACTCAAAATAAAATGCCGGAGTTAGGTGATCAGAGTACACACCACAAAAATTGAGAAAATAACACTTGAAGTCTTGAACCCAGTACAATACAAAAAAAAAAAAAACTAAGTTCCCATGTTCAATTCACAATTCTCCACAACCCAATGTAGCAAGATCTTAATCCTTAAGAGACCAAAGAGACCTTCACCAACAATATGATCATTCTTTATACAAGCAACATATAAAATAAGGAGCAGTGAGTCAGTGCCCATTCTTTATACCACCTGAATACAATAGAAAAAATCAGAAGAAAAAATTTTATTCAAGGGAACAAATGATGATAATATAAATAATTACAAGTCTTGTTCAATCGAGGCACCTTCATACAAACAATTTGATATCATTTGATGTTGGCTCATCCTACATTAAAAATAAATTAAATTAGATTCCTATTGAAATTTAAATCAAATACAACAAAATTGTAAAACAAACTTAATTACTTAAGTTGATACCTTTTGCTTTTTTTTCAAACCATACTTGTTGCGTAGCCAATCTCCACCACAAATTAAAGCTTGAATAGTGTTTTCAGCTAGGCTAGCACGATACGCGTCAATAACTCTTCCTCCAGCACTGAATGTGGACTCTGATGCTACTGTAGAGATTGGAACAGCAAGTATGTCTCTTGCCATCTTTGATAAAATTCTGTACTTTGAACTATTATTCTTCCACCATTCCAAGACATTGAAGGAAAGCTGAGTTTTTTCATCACATATATAAACATCCTCTTCAAGATAACATTTTAACTCTGATTTTATTGGGGGGACAACTTGTTTTTCTCGCACCATGTTCATGATTTTAGCAAAACCAGAACCAAGTGAAACTTGAGGTGGACGAGTGGAAGATGATGATTGATTCATACTAGCTTCCACTTCATTATTAGAGGATGACTCTTGCAAACTTAGAGCAAAAGACTCATCGTATAAATCCTCTAAAGCTTGATTCACTTTTTCCACATTATAATTTGCCTCATTTTCTGATTTGTATATTAGTGGGAAACAAATATTTGCCACATGAAATTTACATCGTGGGTCCAATACACTTGCTATAGCCATCAACAAATTGCATTCCCCCCAATATTTGTCAAATTTTTCTTTCATTGGCTTTGCCGTTCCTCTAATAAAATCATCAATATCTTCAACTGCAGCATCAATCACTTCTTTAATCCTATAAACTTCAGGAAGATATAGATTGGTTGTGGGGTAATCACTTCCTGATATGACATTAGTAGCAAGACTGAAAACTTCTAAGAGATTACAAACTTTTTCAACCTTTTCCCAATCCTCATTAGATGGCAAGTAATTATAGTGTGGCTCCCTCTCTTTGTATTCTGGAAATACATCTTTGAATTTGCAAGTAATAAATAACATTTCATATGTTGAATTCCATCTAGTGGGACAATCAATAACTAACTTCCTTTCTTTTATTCCCATCTGCTTAACTATATCGCTAAATGTCTTCAACCTTGAGTCAGATTGATTAACATATTTAACACTTTCACGAACATTTTCAATGATATCCTTTATCTGACCAAGACCATGTTGTACCAATAAATTCAATATATGTGCACAACATCGCACATGAAATAACTTTCCACTAAGGACTAAATTATTGTTTCTTGATAAAGTGCCTTTGAGGTTTCTTATGCAAACATCATTATAAGCAGCATTATCAACCGACACTGAAAATACTTTACTTTCAATACCCCATAATTGCAAACATTTAAAAATTGCATCAGAAACATCAACTCCACGCCTTGGAGGTGGCACTTTAACAAAACTCAAAACTCTTTTTTGTAAATTCCATTCTTAATCAACAAAGTGGCAAGTGATAACCATATATTCAGCAACTTGGTGACTAGATCTCCACATATCAGTGGTTAAACTTATCTTATTCACACTCATCAGTAAAGCTGTAATAATTTTTTTTTTCTGCCTCATATATTTTCATGCAATCATTTTTTGTTGTCTGACGCGAGACTTTCTCAAATTCATTATTAGCAAACTTAAAGCCCCACATCCAAATTGTATCATCCACAATGCTAAAAGGATACTCATGAACCATAATAGCAGTAGCAATAATTTCTCTCATCTTTTCATTAGAATAATTACCTCCGGGTGTAAGGAAAGGATTTAAGGAAGAATTTGCCGGTTGAAATGCTAGAGTGGATTGCTTATGTCGTCCTTGGTCTAATTTCCTTTGCAAGCAATTTTGTGAATGCCTCCTCAAATGGCTAGTGCTGCCTCCATTTCCACCAGTAGCAAATCTACATTTGCAATAGTTGCAAACTGCTTTTTGCCCACCCTCAGGGAGTTCAACTTCATGAAAGTCATTCCAAACAAGTGATGTTTTCCTCTTCTTTTTTGCTGTCATTGATTCTCCACCATCTCTTACTTGTTCATCTCTTACTTGAACTTGACTGGAGGAGTCACTTGATATCTTAACCCCATCATTTCCACTTGGATTAGAGTCCACTCTTCTAGCCTATAACAACATGACATAACATAATAAAATATTAGATACACAACATAACGTAGTATAATAATATGCTTCAAAGAGAAAGAAGGGCAGTATAATAATTATTACTTGGTAACTATTTTAGTTATTCTGCAAAAAAAAAAATACTTTTCGATACACCAAGCCGAACCTGATAGTCTCTAATATTAATATGCTTGCCATCGGTTACCCAGATCAGCTACCCAAATCGGTTACAATTTTTTTAATATTCTGCAATCGGTTACAATTTTTTTAATATAATATATTGCAATCGGTTACCCAAATCATTACCATTTTTTTATTATGCATATATTACAATTCATTGACTCGAGCATGCAGTTAACAAAGACAATCAGTTACAATTTTTTTAATATTCTGCAATCGGTTACAATTTTTTTAATATAATATATTGCAATCGGTTACCCAAATCATTACCATTTTTTTATTATACATATATTACAATTCATTGACTCGAGCATGCAGTTAACAAAGACAAGGACACCTTATGAATACTTTGACTCGCAGCAAATTTAAAAAAAAATGTAAGATCAAACCCAAAGCCAAAATCAGACTAAACCAGCGCGGTTACCAATTTGACGCAGCAGAGAAGATGAGAAGATGAAGCTCGACAACAGTTGGCAGCGTGGTGTGTCCCTCTAGCACCGATCGAGATGGAGGCTGATGAATGAAGAGCGGGTTGGAGTCTTTGAGATGATAAAACAACGGCGCTGTACCAAAACCTAAGAGAATTAATGTACTATATAAAATAAATTTTATTTAAAAAAGTTGTTTGAAAATACAGGCCAGCCTGGAGGCTAATGGGTTGGGCTTTGCAAAATAGGCATGTGGCCTGATTTTAAAAGAGGCTTTAAAATAAACCCAAATCTGTTTCATTTTTTAAACGGGTCGGGCCGGGCCAAGCCAAAACCAGGTCGGGCCAGAGGCCCTTGACAGGCAGCCTGGCCCATTTACACCCCTAGTGGTGAGCTCCAAAAGCCATTGATCCTCTGTTTTGAGCTTTGGTGAGTTGTACCTACCTTGAGCTTGTGTTTTAATGGGTTAAAGGTGTGATCTTTGCATGTTTAATGAGTTAATCAAGTAACCAACTGGGGTGTGAACCTTAATCAGTATAAAGATGCATGCTTTAACGTAATTAAGTGTTAAAAATGGAACCTGGGAAGGATATCTTCACGAAATGCATTTTCTGCATTCTGTCGTGAAATATCCGGATATGTGCCCGTGAAATATCCGGATATTGGATATCCGGATATGGTATCCAGATATTGGATATCCGGATATGGTATCCGGATATTGGATATCCGGATATGGGTTTTGGGTATCCGGATATTAGATATCCGGATATGGGATTCTGGATATCCGGATATTGCATATCCGAATATGTCCAGTGAGATATCCGGATATTGCATATCCGGATATGGTCCCGAGGAATGTCCGGATATTATGGGTTTGCGATGAACAGTAGCGTATTGTTCATCCAGAACTGATGTTTGGGTTTGTGGACCCTAGTGTGATGAAGTTGAACTTATGTAATTAATTATCTAAGTCAGAATCTAAGTGATTAAGGGCTTATGGCTTGGTGAGAAGCCTTAAGACATAAAGCGTAATAAAAGGCGTTGTCTTTAAGTTATATACTTGTAGAGTATTATTGTTGATGAGTTATTGGTCCATAACAGATTGTGAATCTGCTGAGTTTGGACTTTCAGCTGTGGACCCTTGGTTTTTGGATAGCTAGTTTACAAGGTAAGCTTTCATGTCCTCGGTTTAGCCATGTTGTGGTTCCACCATGTCCAATGGGGGTGTGGTTATATGTATGCTGTGTTACATGATTTGAATATTTGAAATGCTGTTGAGCTTTATGTATAATGGCTTTTAATATGCATGTGTTGTTCCATCTTGACGGTAAGCCTGAGTATGTAGCGTCATACAAGACGGTGATCCGGGGTGGATGCAAGTAGCGTCTTGCACTATTTGTGGGTATTAGACGTATATAAATCCTGCATTTCTCTGGCTAGTAGAATAGAATTGACACACATGACATGATTATCTGCTGCATTGCACTAATTTAGAACTGATGATGATAAACTGCTTTTGAACTTATATTGCACATGTAAATGAGCTTGGGGTGGAAGATCCTTGAGGACCCCTTGTCTTACTGAGATTTCTTGTTTAGAGATCTCACCCCACGTTTGAAGAATGCTTATTTCAGTTCCAGGTAGTATGGTGACTGATGCCTCTGGCGGCAGGAGGTCAGAGCTTAGCTGATATTGATATTATGTTGTATTGCTGCCATGACTGGTTTTGGATGTTGTTTATGTTTTCCCCTATTTATGTTGTTGTTGTTGTTGTTGTTGAGACTGATGTTGGGCGTGTCGCCTTATTTGAGTGAGCATGGGGATTGTCCATGACACTTTATGTAGTACTTTTAGATTAGAGTTGTATAAAGTGCTAGATGGTCCGGTCTACGTTGTTGTAGTTCCGTGACTAGAGTCACACTTTTATTATCTATATTATGAGGTATTTCAGTTAGCTGTTTTATTGCAATTACATACAGGCGATGTTTTATTAATTGATTAATAAGCAAGTTGGTAATGATAATGACATCATAATTGAAAAGAAAAAGATATTCCGCATTTTTTAATTAAGCGCAGCTTAATACGATATTATGATAACATTACCGGATATATACGGGGTGTTACATTTTGGTATCAGAGCAATGGTTCGAGGGAAAAGGCTGTATGTATTGCAATAGTTAGGATGTTTGGTTGCGTCTGTCTTGTGTGTTTACTCCATCGATTTTATTATGATACTGCATATGTGATGGCATAGCGTGGGCCTGATCAACTCATAATTTGTGTAACTTGTGCAGAGTCATGGTAAAGTCTGGGAGAACATGAGAGACTTCTGAGGATCAACTCGATCCTATCCTGACTGCATTGGCTGAGATGCAGGCGGCTAGGTTAGCCGATCAGGAGGCCACTAGATTGGCCAACGCGGCAATGATGGACGCTGTTCGCGAGGCGAACCGGATAGCCGCAGAAGAGGTTCGTGAAGCGAATCGGAGGACCACTGAGGATGTCCTCGAGGCGAACAGGATGGAGAACATGACGATGATGAGAGTCATGTTGGAGGAGATGAGGGCTGGTCCTGCTGTAGGCCAGGCACCACCACCACCACCACCACCACCGCCGCCACCACCGCCGCCGCCTCCACCTAGTGTTCAGGATGAGAGCCTGAGTCACATTGGTAGTGCTGCTCATGTCACTGAGATGAGGGAGACTCTTGTAGAGCCTACGTAGGATCGTGATGTGATAGATCGCCGGCTGAATGCTTTCAGGAAGCATAAGCCAGCTGTGTTTGAGGGGTCTTTGGATCCTATTGCTGCTGCTAGATGGCTGGAGTCGCTGGACAAGATATTTCGGGTCATGCAGTGTACAGATCCGCAGAAGCTGATGTTCTTGACTTTTATGCTGGAGGGCGATGCCCATGAGTGGTGGACGAACACCTCTCGTGCTTATGAGATGCATGGTCGTGTTTTGACGTGGCCATTCTTCGAGGAGTGTTTCTTGGGCAGATACTTTCCCTACGATGCGCAGGAGAGGAAGCAGGGGGAGTTTGATAGATTGGTTCAGGGCCCGATGTTTGTTGACGAGTACCTGGCCAAGTTCAATGAGCTGGTGAAGTTTGCGCACTTCAGGATGGTTCCTCCTACTCCAATGTTTTTGACTGCTAAGTTCCGTAGAGGACTTAGTGAGGTGATTGTTGAGCATATTGCTGGAGCTGCTTCGAGGGACTTTGGTACACTGGTTCAGCAGTGTAAGGACATTGAGGATGTCTGCATAGCGAGTAAGGCCAAGAGGGCCAGGGTCGACGAGACCAAGGGGACTGTTGGTTCCACTCCTGTTTCTACTTCTTGGAAGGACAAGAGGTTTGCTAGGAAGGGCAAGGGTAAACAGTTGGTTACTAGGCCGGCGCCGGGTCTGTTCAAGAGGGCTGCTTCACAGCAAGGGAGTGCTGCTAGGCCTCCTTCCACTCCGAGGTGTTCGGGATGTGGAAAGGAGCATGTGGGACGTTGTGCTTCAGGGCAGTTGGTTTGTTTCCAGTGTGGCAAGGAGAGCCACTTCTCTAGAGGCTGTTCGTCGTCGACAGCGAGAGCTGCAGCTGTCCAGGCAGTTCCTTTGCAGATGGTTCCGATGACTTCTACTTCGGCACCTGCAGTGCCACCTTCCATTGGGCGTGTGTACACCTTGGATAGGCAGCAGTCAGAACGCGCTCTGAACCTTGTTAGAGGTACTGTGTCTATTGGTGGTATTGATGTTGATGCATTGTTTGACTCCGGGGCTACGCATTCGTTTGTTGCTACCCCGATTGCTTTGGGGCTTGAGTTGCCCATGTCTATGCTTTCTCCACCGTTGCGGGTGACTACCGCCACCGGAGAGATATGTGTTTCTACCACTGTACATCGCGATGTAGCGTTTCAGTGGGATGTCCGTGAGTTCTCGGTGGATCTGATAGGATTGCCGATGGCCAACTTGGAGGTTATTCTGGGCATGGATTGGTTGTCTAAAAATTGTGCATTGATTGATTGTTGTGCAAAGCGCGTGGTGATGTCTCCGTGTGATTCCACAGCTAGTTCCTCGCCATATATTTCATTGCTGCAGGCTAGGAAGGCCTTGAGAGCAGGGGCATTTGGTTATGTGATGTTGGGAGGTTTGGTGAGTGGGACGCAGAAGGATATCACTAGCATTCCTGTGGTGGGGGAGTTCCTCGAGGTGTTTCCTGAGGAGATTCCTGAGTTTTCGCCACAGCGGGAGATAGAGTTCTCCATTGACTTGATGCCTGGTGTGGGGCCGATTTCTTTAGCTCCATATCGGATATCGCCACGGGAGTTGGCTGAGCTGAAGAAGCATATTGAGGATCTTTCAGCGAAAGATTTCATCTATCCGAGTGTGTCTCCTTGGGGAGCACCAGTCATCTTTGTGAAGAAGAATGATGGGACAATGCGATTGTGCACCGACTACAGGCAGCTGAACAAGGTGACAATCAAGAACAAGTATCCCCTTCCTCAGATTGATGATCTGTTGGATCAGCTCAGGGGCGCTTGTGTGTATTCCAAGATTGATCTCCGATCCGGATACCATCAGATTCGGGTGAAGCCGGAGGATGTCCCTAAGACCACGTTTCGTTCGAGATACGGTCACTTTGAGTATTTGGTGATCCCGTTCGGCCTCACCAATGCGCCAGCAGTGTTCATGGATTACATGAACAGGATTTTCCAGCCGTATCTGGATCAGTTTGTGATCGTCTTCATTGATGACATTCTGATTTACTCCAAGACTGAGGAGGAGCATGCGAAGCATCTGAGGATTATTCTGCAAGTGCTGAAGGAGAAAAAGCTTTATGCTAAGCCTTCTAAGTGTGAGTTTTGGCTCAAATCAGTCAAGTTTCTGGGGCATGTTATTTCAGCAGATGGAGTTGCAGTGGATCCCAACAAGATTGAGGCCGTACTGGATTGGGAGAGGCCCAAGACAGTTACGGAGGTGAGGAGCTTCTTAGGTTTTGCAGGTTACTATCGGAGGTTCATCAAGGGTTTCTCCATGATAGTTCTCCCTTTGACTCGCCTTACCCGAAAGAAGACTCCATTTGTGTGGACTCACGAGTGTGAGGCGTGCTTTCAGGAGTTGAAGGAGAGATTGACTACTTCACCTGTGTTGGCCCTTCCTGATCCTGAGGAGCCGTTTGAGCTTTACTGTGATGCTTCTGGGAAGGGGTTGGGTTGTGTGTTGATGCAGTCTGGTAGAGCTGTTGCTTTTGCTTCGAGGCAGTTAAAGCCTCATGAGGAGAACTACCCGACTCATGATTTGGGGTTGGCATCGATTGTGTTTGCTTTCAAGATTTGGAAGCATTACCTGTTTGGCATGCAGTTTGCGGTGTTCAGTGACCATAAGAGCTTGAAGTATCTGTTTGATCAGAAAGAGCTGAACATGAGGCAGAGGAGATGGACGGAGTTTCTGAAGGACTACGACTTTGAGTTGAAGTACCATCCTGGCAAGGCCAATGTGGTAGCTGATGCTTTGAGTCGGAAATCCGTGAGTCTATCCAGTTTGACGATGGGTGATTTCGACCTCATAGAGAAGTTTCGAGATCTGAAGGTGACCACCTTGTTTGGGGGTTCACTTCTCGAGATGGAGACTGTGAGAGTCAGGAATGAGCTTATGGAGAAGATCCAAGAGGCGCAAGTGCAGAGAAAATATCCAAGTGTTTTTTGATGTTGTGCCTTCGATCTGTGTAAAAAAAAATACATAGCTGTCACTACTTACGTTATCAGTGAGGGAATATCCAAGTGTTTTTTGAATCGGCGGGTCACCGATTTTAGCAAAACTCGGCTAGTTCGCACCAAGTCAAACCGGTTCACCTGTAAGTTTGATCCAATATGCTACCCGGACCGGTCACACCACCGGTTTACCGACTTTCGGGTTGAGTCGGCCGGTCCAGTTTTTACATCATTGCTCATCACACTTGAATATTCGAACAATCTCCCTCTCAAGTGTGAAACTCACCATTGATACACTCCACCTCAACCGAGTACCCCCAGGGTCCAAGTACTCAACTCACCTCTTAACCAAACACATGGCTAGCTCGAGCCCAACCCGACTCTGATACTACTGTCAAGCGGGTCCAGATGAAGAGCCTGTGGTGGGGGACCACCACCTATGGGCAAAAGCTAGACAAACCACACCAAATGGGTGCGACACTATGTCTCAACCAAAACCGTAAGGTATTGGGTTCATGAGTCCTCCCACTTATATGGACTTCACTTAGCCCATTACCAACTAATGTGAGACTCATCATATTTGAATATTCTAACAAGGTCTAGCCCATTCGTGCTAAGAAGCTCCATAATATTTAATTATTTTTATTAATAGAATGGAGGCGGTGATGATTGAACTTATGATCACTTAGTCATGTCGACTCTAATATTATTTAAAGAATTAATTCAACCTAATAACTATTAAGTGTAACTACATTGGTGATTTTATATTTCTTAACACTTTTATTACATCAAATGCATAATGGCTGTAAGAACCCGCACCGTTAATTAAGGAATTTTAATTAATTAATTATGCAAAATAGGAAATGATTCCATAATTGACCTTAATAATTAGTATGAGGCTTTAATAATTATAGTAAGTGATTAAGAATGCTGAAAGTCACTTTTCGGAAGAAAAGTGCAGATACCGGTTCTGCTAGTCGGTATAAATGTGTACCGAAAAAGTATCCCATAAAATTATTATAAGTGCATGATAATTACTAGAATAATATGTAGGACTTGTAAAACGAGTTTCAAGTCCAAATAATGAGAACTGGTGCTAGAAACCGGTACTGGCTTTGAAAAGCGCGTACCGGAAAGGTGCTCCGAAAAATATAATAAAAATATGATAATTCTTGGAAAAATGTGTAGTTTCAAATTCCAAAGTTTGGGGAATAAAATGCTAAGCGTAGCATTTAAAGTTAATACTGTGTGTTTAATTGTTAAACCACTATATATAGCCTTATGATTGGCACATAACCCTAGGACCTCAGTTTTGTGCGTGAAAGTGGCTGACCAGAACCTTGAAACACTGTTCCATAGGCTTCTCTTCTCCTTTCTTGAGGTTTGAAGCCATTTTCTTCACACTTTCTTCTTGTAGACACCTTGAGTGAGTGGGAAACACTATAGTGAGTGTGTTAGGAGTATCATTTTGGGTTTTTACCTCTGTTTGGAGGGTCCTTGGTTGCTGACTTTGGGGGTTGAGAGTGTTGAGCCATTGTGGTGGCATTTTGGAGCTTAAAGAAGCTTCTTTGTGAAGAAAAGACCAACCTTTTGTGTTGCATTTTCGTACACCTTATTTCCAGAACCTGTAGAGGTAGTGTGGTGAGCTCCAAGAGCCATTGATCCTCTGTTTTGAGCTTTGGTGAGTTGTACCTACCTTGAGCTTGTGTTTTAATGGGTTAAAGGTGTGATCTTTGCATGTTTAATGAGTTAATCAAGTAACCAACTGGGGTGTGGACCTTAATCAGTATAAAGATGCATGCTTTAACGTAATTAAGTGTTAAAAATGGAACCTGGGAAGGATATCTTCACGAAATGCATTTTCTGCATTCTGTCGTGAAATATCCGGATATTGGATATCTGGATATGTGATATCCGGATATGGGTTTTGGGTATCCGGATATTAGATATCCTGATATGGGATTCTGGATATCCGGATATTGCATATCCGGATATGTCCAGAGAGATATCCGGATATTATGGGTTTGCGATGAACAGTAGCGTACTGTTCATCCAGAACTGATGTTTGGGTTTGTGGACCCTAGTGTGATGAAGTTGAACTTCTGTAATTAATTATCTAAGTCAGAATCTAAGTGATTAAGGGCTTATGGCTTGGTGATAAGCCTTAAGACGTAAAGCGTAAGAAAAGACGTTGTCTTTAAGTTATATACTTGTAGAGTATTATTGTTGATGAGTTATTGGTCCATAACAGATTGTGAATCTGCTGAGTTTGGACTTTGAGCTGTGGACTCTTGGTTTTTGGATAGCTAGTTTACAAGGTAAGCTTTCGTGTCCTCGGTTTAGCCATGTTGTGGTTCCACCATGTCCCATGGGGGTGTGGTTATATGTATGCTGTGTTACATGCTTTGAATATTTGAAATGCTGTTGAGCTTTATGTATAATGGCTTTTAATATGCATGTGTTGTTCCATCTAAACGGTAAGCCTGAGTATGTAGCATCATACAAGACAGTGATCCGGGGTGGATGCAAGTAGCATCTTGCATTATTTGTGGGTATTAGACGTATATAAATCCTGCATTTCTCTGGCCAGTAGAATAGAATTGACACACATGACATTATTATCTGCTGCATTGCACAAATTTAGAACTGATGATGATAAACTGCTTTTGAACTTATATTGCACATGTAAGTGAGCTTGGGGTGAAAGATCCTTGAGGACCCCTTGTCTTACTGAGTTTTCTTGTTTAGAGATCTCACCCCACGTTTGGGGAATGCTTATTTCAGGTCCAGGTAGTATGGTGATTGGTGACTAATGCCTCTGGCGGCAGGAGGCCAGAGCTTAGCTGATATTGATATTATGCTGTATTGCTGCCATGACTGATTTTGGATGCTGTTTATGTTTTCTGCTATTTATGTTGTTGTTGTTGTTGTTGAGACTGATGTTGGGCGTGTCGCCTTATTTGAGTGAGCATGGAGATTGTCCATGACACTTTATGTAGTACTTTTAGATTGGAGTTGTATAAACTGCTAGATGGTCCGGTCTACGTTGTTGTAGTTCCGTGACTAGAGCCACATTTTTATTATCTATATTATGAGGTATTTCAGTTAGTTGTTTTATTGTAATTACATACAGATGATGTTTTATTAATTGATTAATAATCAAGTTGGTAATGATAATGACATCATAATTGAAAAGAAAAAAAAAATTCCACATTTTTTAATTAAGCGCAACTTAATATGATATTATGATAATATTACCGGATATATACGGAGTGTTACAATGGCCACCTCTAAGCTTGCCTTGAAAATGGAGTGGAATTCGAAAAAGACATCATCCCCCGTACAAACTGTGACACACTTAAGAAGGTTCTTTGACAGACCGGGAAATTTAGTAAGTTCGATAATTTGAAAGAAAGTGAATTGAGGAAGCACTAAAGTTGTGTTTGCCTTATATATTGTACGGATGCAAATAAATTAATTATATAAATAGACAAAACCATATAAATATAATTAAGAATGATTTAATATTTTTCATATTATAGAAGAATTTTTTTTCCCCCACACACACATAAAAGTATGCGAGGCCCATATATTTTCTTTTCTTTTTCTTTATCCTCACAGGCCTCACACACTTTTATGTATATGTAGGAGATAAAATTATTTCCTACAATATGATAAACATTATCATAAGAAATACTCAAGTTTGTTTGATTCAAGACTTACATTAACATAATCCTTTCACAAAAGATGGTGTCTAAATACAAAGAAAATTGACTAAACAGAAAAATTGAGATTGATAAAAGAAACCCATATTCTCAAAAATGATAATCAAATATCTAAAATTTCAATAACTAATAATTTTAGTCTCAAGCAATCCTAAAAATTAATTAAATCACTAGAAATAAAAATGACCCTAATTAAAAATGATCTATCCAAATGATATCGAAACACCAAGAAATAGAAAATCTCATTCTTTTCACGCAGCCGGGCAAGTGAACCCATATCCATCTTTGCATCATTAGATAGTTATCACATACCATCTTAGTTGATATATATTGAAAAAAGATTTAATCAAACAAAACTTGTCATATATACAATATTTAGACATTTATAATTATTCATTTGGTAAAAAAATTATATTAGTGTAAGATTCTATTGCTAAAATTATCACGAAAATATTAGTTGATAAAATCAAACCCGCAATGATAAATTTTCTGTACGAGGGGGCACTGATATTCAATGCTATACTCACTAAAATTAAATATACATTATTCATCTAACTGTCTTTACTTCATCTATTTCTTTATTTATTATGTCAATAAGTGCAGATATTTTTAATTTTAATGAAAGAGAGTGTAGTACACTATTGTTATAAATGTACTACACTAAAATTGAAGGGGGGAGCGCGAGAAATGTACTACACTAGTAGTGTAGAAAGAGAGTGCAAACTGCAAACTACTTACATTTATATTTAAACCACTAATTAAAAGCTTCATTATGTAATGGTTCATGGCATAAATATAGGAATAGATTCTCGTATATCATATTTTAATATAATCATGTAATATGAAATATCTCAGTGATTCATTCATATATCAATTTTAATGACTGAAATCTTTCAGATTATATGTACATATTTAAATAAGACATAAGATGAAAATTTGAAAAAAAAATAGCAATTTTAAATGCGACACATGTCTTGAATTCTTTGAGACAAGATGTACTCTCAGATACACTTGGTGTAAGTAGTATAATTCTCGCACCGCCTGAGAGAGAGTGAAGAAAGAAAGGTGTATATTTGAATTGAAACCGCTGGCTGTTTCAGAATGCCGCTGCCACCAATAGCGAGAGCGAGGAAACAAACCTTTTTTTTGTTTTTGGTGTTTATCATTTTAAATGATATAAGTTATGTTATTTTAAGAGAGAGATAGACACAAAGAATAAAATCATGGGAGAGAAAATGAGTTGTTTTTTTTTTAATTTAAATTTTAAATAAAAAATATTTTCTTGTGTCAATCTCTCTTAAAATGATATAATTTTATATCATTTAAAATGACAAACACTTTTTCATTTTTTTTATTATATTTCCTTTTTTTTTTTTGGTGAAGAAATTATGTACATTTAATTCGTAAACGATGCCTATTTCAAAATGTAACCGATATAATGACCTGAGAACTGATGTAAACGTTGAAAAATTGAACAAAACAAAATGCTATCAAGGAGGACTACGGTTACATTTGAAACGAGAGATTCTTGAAAAACGCATGGGTCCACTTCTTTTAATTTTTTATTTTTTTAGTATAAGATTGGTAGATTTGAATATATGATTCAATACAAATATTTAATATTCAATCCCTTTATGACAACTCATTCTAATGGCTTACTTTTTGAGGGTTCTTACACACACTCATTGGGCATTTCTGATAAATAGCGAACAAACATTTACC
Organism: Gastrolobium bilobum; assembly: GCF_033153095.1. Taxonomy (NCBI): domain Eukaryota; kingdom Viridiplantae; phylum Streptophyta; class Magnoliopsida; order Fabales; family Fabaceae; genus Gastrolobium; species Gastrolobium bilobum. The sequence continues at coordinate 737,119 of NW_026899797.1, read as the reverse complement.
CCCAAGACACTCTCTTCTAGTTGCTGTTGTACTCCGTTGCCATGGCAAGCAAAAACCATGCTCCTCTTGAAAGGCAAAACTCCCTCCCTCCTGAGCCAAAAACTCCCAACAAGGAACAGAACCGGCTCACAAGGGTATGCATAATCTAGTTGTTTTAATTTTCCTTTTTTTGTTGTTGTTGTTGTTGTTGTTGTTCGCATCTTAATTTTATGCAATTGCATGCGTTTTATTTGAGTAATTCATGTACATCTCCGGTTCTGGCTATATATATATATATATATATATATATATACTGCTTGACTCATTTCGTATTAATATGTCTATAGGATGTTATTGAGAAAGATTCTGATGAGGAATATGTTCTTCTCGATTTTAATGTAAGTGTTGTGATTCATCTACCTATCTGATTATATATATATATATATATATATATATATATATATATATATATATATATATACTTTTCTTGACTCATTTCCTATTAATATCTCTCTCTCTCTATGTATATAGGATGTTATTGAGACGGATTCTGATGAGGAATATGTTTTTTCTGCTATTGGTGTAAGTGTTGTGATTCATCTATCAATCTGGTTGTGGCTATATATGTATATATATGTATCCTCTACTTGATTCATTTCGTATTAATGTATAGGATGTTAATAAGAAGGATTCTGACGAGGAATATGTTTTTCCCGATGCTGATGTAAGTATTGTAATTCATCTATCTATCTGATTCTGGTATATACATACTTCTTGACTCATTTCGTATTAAAATCTCTATACAGGACATTGTTGAGACGGATTCTGACGAGGAATATGTTTTTTCTGCTGTTGCTGTGAGTGTCGTGATTCATCTATCTATCTGATTCCAGCTATATATGCATATACTTCTTAATGACTTGTTTTGAGATATTAATTTATGTATTTAGGCTACTATAGAAATTGCACTACGATTAGGAAATTGTTCTTTATGCTATAACTGTAAACGTTTTGATGAACAACGATTTTATTCACCTTCTTGTACCTTTTTTATGGAAGAGTCTACATCAGCTGGATTTCATTAAATGTGATCCATGATAATTTTCGCCTTTTTTTTTTTTTTTTGGTAAGGAATTTTCGTGTGTTTGTTTCATGGTTCTTGCAGGGAGAGAAAGCAGCCAAAGCTGAAAATGCAAACTCAAAGCAGTCGGGTGCAGCTGCTGATATTTGACAAACAAGAGTAATAGCATACTATTAAGTAGTATTATGGAGGTGCATCTAGCACGCTAAATAGTTATAAATCACCTAGTAGATGGTTTTAGGACTTGGCCGATCTGGTCTTGATGTAAAGAAATCTTTCTTTTCAATTGTATGAATTGCCTGTAAGGCAAACTACTCAATGGTATGATGAATCAGTATTAATGCTCTACATTAAATATTATCTTTTACGATGGTTTTGTTTATATATATATGGGAATATCTTATTTGCGAGAGAAAAAAACAAAGTCTGCGACATCGAGTAAAAATGTAGTGGGTCCATCATTTAATCAGTTTCTCTATCTTTGATTTACTCTTTATGACAGAATTCATTTTTCTGCCGCGAATGCAAAAATGATATTCCTAATAGTTATATATAGTCAAGATTATATCCGTATATAAGTTATATTCTTAATTTTCATCGTTGATCTTATTTATACTTAATATCTATAATTCATTAGATATATGAACTATTAAATGTAAACAAATCAATGGTCAAGATTGATTATAAATTTTTTTATTCTTAAACATGATACATATATATATTTTGGGAGAATATCTTATGTCACTAATAATTAATATTAAATATTTATGATGAATTAATATAAACATAAATACTTCAAATTCAAAATGATGAATAATTTGTCAGTGGTAATAGAAAATGATTGATAATTTTTATAATTGTCTGTAACATGATATAAAATTCAACTCAACCAAATTTACTCACTAATATTTTATATTAGTCATAAATTATTTTAGATAGTATATTTTGATTACTGTTAATTAATAAAATTAAAATGATAATTTATTACTCGATTACTATATATTATGAATATTAGTGATAAAAGTAAAATTTAATCACAAATAAATTAAATATAATAATTAAAAAATCTCATTAATAATTATGCTTATCACAAATTCTATTTTTGTCAATAAATTAATTTATTATAAAATTATTTGAATCTGATTTGAATCTTATAAATGATGACAGTTCTCAATAAAAGTTTATTTAAAAGTTATTTTCAATATAACAACTTAGGTAACCAAGCACTGCGTTAGTGTCCTGTGCTAAACAATTTATAATGTTCCAATGTAAAAAAAGTTACTATACACATCTTTTGTTTTTTACTCATATAAAATTAAAAAATAAAATTAATTGTTCAACCCTTACACATCAATCTGCTTGGTTGTTTCATGCGTTATTAGACCCTAGGAAGCCTATATTCATATCTTACTCTGTCACTTATTCATGCATTTCTGTTTCTTCCTCACCATGGCTGCCACGTGATTCAATCTGTCCAAATTTCCCCCCGCCATGGCTGCCACGTTAATTGATCTGTTGAAAGCACAGCTGTGCGTCTCACATTCTTACCCCTCTTCATAATGACGGTCAAAGATGCTCATTTTTGGTATTTTACAGTGCTGACTTTATTTACAAATTAAGAAGAAAAATTAAATGCCTCTTTGACCCTATTTAATTTCTAAACCTTCAAATAGAGGGGGTGAGTGCTTCTACGCAACTAAAAAATGGATCAGGCAGAGAAGAAGGACAAGACATTTAGGCCAATGCTTCCCATTGGTGCTGAACCTAAAATGTCGCTTAAGGATGAACTGAATTTAGCCAGGGTTTGAGATATTTTTTTTTATCTATTCATTTTAGTTCTTATAATTATATTTTTTTTTTCTCCCACAGTTTCACTTTAATTTCACTCATTTTATTTTATATATTTCCTCAAAAATCATTCTGTAGGAGGCCGCCCTCAAAATCATCAATACTTACACCAAGGACGAAGCCGTGAAAATGTTTATGGCGGTAACAGAGAATTCTTATCATAGTATTAACTAATTGGTTATTAATTCATTTAGTTAGTTACTGTTAGTTGTTAGTTAATGACAGTTGGTTAGTTAATTCATTCTCTACTGATATAAATATCAGTACCTTGTAATCGATACACTCACTTTCCAATGAATCAATTTCTTCTCACTTTCAATATGGTATCAGAGCTCTAATTGAGCTATGGTATTTCTCCCAAGAATCTTTTTCTTTCTTCCGCCTTTCTTTTATGAGAAAATGGCAGCCCAGCCTGAAAACGTTAATAACATTGGGAATCCCTTTTACCTTCATCCCAATGAAAACCCAGGATTAGTTCTTGTTTCTTCCCAGATGAATGGAAGAAATTTTCATACCTGGTTGAGAGCTATGAAAGTTGCATTACGATCCAAGAATAAGCTTTCCTTTGTCGATGGAACGATTACCATGCCAGCAACTGATGATCCCACTTATGGAGCTTGGGACAGATGCAATACAATGGTGGTGTCTTGGCTGCAACACTCCATTTTTGATACAATTGTGCAATCTGTTCTATGGATGGATAAAGCCGAAGATATCTGGAAAGATCTGCAAGAAAGGTTTGCACAATCGGATATCTTTAGAATTTCAGATTTACATGATGAAATCTTGAAAATCCAACAGAACACGAAGGTGGTAGCAGAATATTTAACAGAGTTGAAATCTTTATGGGATGAGCTGGATAGCCTGCAACCAATGCCCAAATGTAATTGTCAACCAACATGCAACTGTTCTCATGAACTCTTGAACCAGATCAAGAGTAGACTAGAAAGAGATCAAGTGATTCGATTTTTAAAGGGTCTCAATGACCAATTTCCCATGTATGCTCTCAGGTGATGATGATTGATCCCTTATCTACTATCAATAAGGTCTTTTCTTTGGTGAGTCAACAAGAAAGACGTCTTAATCTTGATCTCAGTATCAATCAGAATGATTCTCAAGCATTTGTTAATGTTTTTGATCAACGCAAAGACAGAAATGAATCTTCCAATTCCAATCCCAATTTTAATTCCAATCCCAGTTTTAATTCCAATCCCAGTTTCAATTCTAATTCCAATCCTAGTTTCAATTCCAGTTTCAATCCTAATTTCAATTCCAGAAATGATGGGAGAAATACCAGTCGCTTCAATCACAGTACAGGGAGAGGACGAGGGAATGGAAAATTCTGCACTTATTGCAAGAAGCCAAATCATACAATTGAGAATTGTTATCAGAAGCATGGCTTTCCACCAGGCTTTCGATCAAGAACATCTCACACAGCCAATTACCTCCAGTTTGATGAATTGGAAGATAACAAAGAAAATCAAGATTCTGATGACAATTTCAGATTTTCAAAGGATCAATATCAGCAATTGATGGGAATGCTGAATCAAAAGAACCTATTTCCACCTACACACTCATCCAATATGGTAACTTCCTCTGCTTTCAATTCTGACACAAAAGAATCAGGTATATCTTCCAAGGTTTGGATTTTGGGTACAGGAGCCACAGATCATATAACATGCATGGAATCTTTTCTGACTTCTATTCATTCCATTAAACCCATTACCATTACACTCCCTAATGGTGCACACATTATTGCATCAAAAGCTGGAAATGCTTATATCTTAAGAATCTTTGCATCTTAAAGATGTCTTACTTGTTCCTCACTTTCATGTAAACCTCATTTCTGTTACCAAACTCACACATGATCTAAAATGCTACACTCTTTTTCATGATTCAACTTGTTTTATTAATCAGGTACCTTCGAACAAGATGATTGGTTCAGCTAGGCAAGTCGATGGATTGTACATTCTACATGATGATTCTGTCAAGCACAAAGCCTGCAACAATACCATCAGCAAAGATTCTTCCCTCATTTGGCACTATAGACTAGGTCATCCTTCACATTCTGTAACTAAATCAATGTGTATTCAATTTCCCTTTATATCTTGTAAAAATGTTAGTCCTTGTGACATTTTTCATATTTCCAAACAAAGATGTTTACCTTACACTTCCAGTAATTTGAATTCAACTTCTCCTTTTCAATTAATCCACACTGATATCTGGGGTCCTATCTCTACACCATCTATTCATGGCCATCGTTATTTTTTGACTATTGTTGATGATTTCTCAAGATTCACTTGGTTAATTCTAATGAAAAACAAAACTGAAACAAGAGTTCACATTAAAAACTTCATTTCCTATGTTGAAAACCAGTTTAAGTCTTCTGTTAAGATAATAAGAAGTGACAATGGACTCGAATTTTCCATGATCGAGCTATACCAAACCAAAGGAATTATTCACCAAAAGTCTTGTGTAGAAGCTCATCAACAAAATGGCTTAGTTGAAAGAAAACACCAACATATTCTTAATGTTGGTAGATCTCTTTTCTTTCAAGCTAACTTACCAAAACATCTTTGGTCCTATGCTGTTTCACATGCCACACACATAATAAACAGATTATGCACTCCCTTACTTGATAATAAAACCCCATATGAAATTCTTCACAATCAAACACCTACCCTCATACATCTTAAAGCCTTTGGTTGTTTAGCTTATGCGTCCACACTTCAACAAGGCCGTACCAAACTTTCACCCAGAGCCTCTAAATGTGTCTTCCTAGGATATAAAGAAGGTATGAAAGGTTACATTCTGTTCAATTTGTCATCAAGGGCCATTTTCATTTCCAGGAATGTCATTTTCTATGAGAATCATTTCCTATTCAATCCTGTAGATCATATTTCAAAAGATAGCAAACCTATATCCATCTGCCATCCCACCACTTTATATGATGTACCCGAATCCACCACAAATTTACAAACAGAAGACACTTCTTTACTAGCAACTCATTTACATCCAGAACCAATTGATTCATATTAGAATTCTTCCATACCTTCCCAAACAGATCCTGTCCAACCATCAATACCCCCTAAAAGATCAACCAGAAACCACAAAGCACCATATTACTTGACAGATTATCATGTCTCTCTATCGAATGCAATAACTGAACCATCATCAAAGTCAGGTACTCCCTCTTATCCTTTATCTTCTGTTCTATCTTATTCTTTTTGTTCTCCATCTTATAAAAATTTCTGTCTCAATACCATGACATGCATTGAACCCAAAACATATAACCAAGCTTCAAAATTTGAGTGTTGGCAGAAAGCCATGCATGATGAACTCGTGGCTCTTGAACAAAATCATACTTGGAAGATTGTTGACCTACCATCACACACTACACCTATTGGATGTAAATGGGTTTATAAGATCAAACATAAGGCTGATGGTTCCATTGAGAGGTACAAGGCTAGATTAGTGGCTAAGGGCTATACCCAACTCGAAGGGGTAGACTACTTAGACACATTTTCCCCAGTTGTTAAGCTCACTACAGTTCGCATTCTGCTTTCCATTGCAACTGCCAAAGGATGGGATCTCCAACAATTGGATGTCAACAATGCATTCTTACATGGAGACCTTTATGAAGATGTGTCCATGGTTCTTCCACCAGGAATCAAATCTGAGAATTCCAATCAAGTTTGTAAACTCCAGCGTTCCTTATATGGACTCAAGCAAGCTAGTAGGCAATGGCATGCCAAATTAACCACTTTTCTGTTCTCAATTGGATATACACAGTCCCAAGCAGATCATTCCTTGCTCATACGTCAAGTTGATAAGTCCTTCACTGCTTTGTTGATATATGTCGATGACATTGTCCTTACAGGGACTGACAATGCTGAGATTTCTCATGTCAAACAACTCCTAGACAAGCAGTTCAAAATTAAAGACTTAGGTCCACTGAGATTTTTTTTGGGGCTTGAGGTTGCTCGCTCCAAACATGGTATGGTTCTACATCAGTGAAAACATGCATTAGAACTGATCTCAGATGTTGGTTTGCTTGCTTCCAAACCAACTTTAACACATATTTTCAATAATTCTTTTTTAGCTATTTATTAACAATGATCCACTTTTAATTCAATATGTCCGTGTTGCTTTCAAGAGTTTTTCTAAATGCAATTGGATCTCATAACCATTGCATTTGTAAATGTATAAATAATTATTCTTATCTTACGCGAATTGTTAGATTAGGATTATATTCCAACTCAAAACTTTGACGGAAAACCAAATATGTGGAATATTGAAAGCTTATTTGCAGATTGTGTTTGGTGGTATCAGGCTTTGGATGGACAGGGAAGCTCAAAGAAGGCAAAAGAGGATGCCGTTGTGTCTGATTACGATGACGAATGAAGTATTGATTCCATTGGAATTTGGAAACTAAATTTTCTTGTGTACTTTCTTTTAGTTGTTGCGGTTTCTTATCAAACAGTGTATTACCTTCGATTGGGAATGTTACTGATCTAGACTTTTGTATTTGACATCATGTATTTCCCTTTATAATATCGTTCCTAAAATTATAAATTATTGTCATTTCCATGAGATTTTCTTGTAATAAATAAGATTAGTGGCACCTAAACCTCTAAATGGGCAAGGAGAGCCGAGAATCAGATAAAGGTAGAACAACAAAAGTGATTTTGTTCACGTTATATATATATATATATATATATATATATATATATATATATATATATATATATGGTTCTCTTTTTTTGCAGTTACTACAATTAAGTTATTTGCAGTAAATTCAATACGATGTCGTTTTGGGGCAGAAATCATAATATTTTTGTAATTTTAATTTATTTCAGTGTTATTATAGTCTTTATAATTATAATTTTTTAAGCTTTCAATATAAAATGATGTCTTTTTGAAAATAAATGCAGATAACTTATCTGCATTAACTGCAGAAATATTTTTCTGTAGATAATAATATAAATTGTAAAGAACTATTTCAAAGTCTTTATAATTATAATTTTTTAATCTTTCAATCTAAAATGATGTCATTTTGAAAATAATTGCAGATAACTTATCTGTATTAACGACTGCAGAAATATTTTTCTGTAGGTAATAATATAAATTGTAAAGAACTATTTCAATCCAAAATTTTAAGGTGTTGGGTAAGGGCTGCTTTAATGATTTATATTATATTGTCACAAAGCTCTAATATCATGTAAAGAACTATTTCAACACACCCAGATAAACTTAATCCATTCAATGCAAACGTTCACGACAAAAATCTTAGTGGAATGAGTCAGTATATCAGAGTAGAAAGGACGTACACTTAGCTGTCCCCCAAGCTAAAATACGAATGTTAACTACATTAATTTAGACTTAAAAAAAAAAAATTTATAAAAAAATTAAATTATATTTTTCAGAAATTGTTTTTTAACTTATGAGAATAAAAATAAAAATTATTGTTTTAAATTTCAGTAATTTTAAAAAGATCATCTCATTACTTTTAGATTTATTAGACATGATTTTTAATTAGAAATCATGTTCCCAAAAGCATTTATAGTAATTTTAAAATTTTAATTCTTGAAGGCACAAATACGATGTGCAAGTGCAAGAGATAAGTCATATAAAATGATTATTTTTTCATTTGCTCCCCCTCCCCCACCCCTCTTCCTCCCTCCCTCTCCCATAAACAAGACATCGCAACCAAACATGTCGATTCTATCATGAAATTAAATGGAGAGGTTTAATTCTCGTTCCCAATATCGAAAGAACACAAAGTCTATCAATATACGCTTTTTATTAACAAATGTTAAATAATAAATAGTTTGTTGTATAAATATTCTTTCTTATTTTTTCTATCACTCTCTTTTTTGTTTTTTTTTTCAAATTAAAATATCTGATAAGTGAATTAATCTAAATAAAGGATTGATGAAAATAGTTCTGTCAAATAAATAATACCTTACATGATTCTGAGGGGGTGTATTGGTTTCGGATTTTAATGGATTACATTTATAAAAAAAATCCATTGATATTCAATTAAGATTTTAAATGATTGAAAAAAAGTCACGTGATATTCAATTAAGATTTTAAAAGATTATTTTATAGTCCGTTCAAATTCGTTAGTATTTAATTAGGAATTTAAATAAAGAAAAAATAATTTTGTGGCATTCAAGAGTGGTTCATATCTCTTGGTATAGTCTCGCTGATATGAATGATGAGGTTGGTGGCATAGGCTTGATGTGCTAACAAGCACACACGCACACTCCAAAAAAAACAAAAAAAACCAAACCCAGTTCGGCAGATAATCAAGATCTTAAAAAATTCAGGCGAGTCTTTAAAAGCTGATTGTATACTCGATCCAAATAGTGACCCCAATGGGTCATCCCACCAGATTACCGTAACCAAGGTCGACCCGACCGAGTTGTTCCGGATTTAATTACACTGGGTAATTCTACACCATATAGGAAGTTATTAAACAATATTATATCAAAAAGAATCTCAACAATGTACGCTTTTGAATACTTATTTGATTATTAGGTAACTTCATACTTCTCAAAAATAACAGAAAGAAAAAGAATAAGGCAATTTCTAAAGCAAATTAAATGTGGGATGTGGTTAAACATTAAAGAGAGTATTAAGATGAGGGTTCGGAGAAAAAATGTATTGGTAACTTTCTTTATATCAAATTATTTCTGATAAGAAATACAAGTTTATGGTCATTCCCATTAGATTAGCATAGTTCATACAATTAAATTTGTTACAAATGAAGTAAGGGCTTAAAAGTTCTCATGTGACGGGAGAACTTAACTTCTCCCGCGCACACACAATTCCAATGGGATCCACTACTGAAAAAAGGAAAAAGATAAATTAAAAGCAGTGTTAATCCCCACGAGTCTATAACATAAGATCAAACTTTTCTAGCGAAAGAAGAAGTTTTAAACCCAGTAAGTAAATATATAAACAAACAAAACCATATAAGTACAAAAAACGGTTTATATTGTGTCAGATGAAATTTGGCTTATATTAATATAAGACTTTCATACAGATAATTAAGAATATATAACATTGGAATACGCAATGGTCTTCTATCCGCGGGAAGCTTGCTTGTTCTCCTGTAGCTGGAAGAAGTTAATTGAAGGGAAAAATGCTTCTCACTGAGTAGTATCTTCTTTTGTTAGTGAGATATAAAATTTGGAGCCATGCCTCTCTCTTTTTTTATTTTTTTTAATGTGGGCTCCACCATGATCTTTTATCTCTTTTTTTTTTTTTTTTTTTTTTTTGTATAAAATGATCTTTTATCTCTAAAAGGCTTGCTTGTTCTCTTTTAGCCGGAGAAGTTGATTGCCCATAGACAAAGGGAAAAACACTTCTTCTTTCAGATGAGAAGTGTCTTCTTATATCAGACATAAAATTTCGAGCCATGCACTTTTTTTTTTTAATGTGGCCCCACCATGGTCTTCTATATGCAGGAAGCTTGCTTGTTCACCTATAGCTGGAGAAGTTGATTGCCCATAGACAAATTGTGGACCTACAAAAGTCCAATGTTTCTTTTAAGATGCTGAGCTAGGCATAAGCAAACATACAAGTCCAACGCAACCAAACACTGGTTACTCTGCCTGAGGCTGTCACAGCTAAGGTAGAGAGTTATTTGATATTAAAGAACCCAAAAAAGTGGTACTCAGAAGACAAAGTGCACCAATAAAACACAGTAATGATGGTTACTTTTGACTTTAGAGGCATGAGATTTTGTTTTTGTTTGCCAAGGGTTTTAAGTAACATTTAGTGATACATGTCACGGCTTCAGTCTTTATGAGTCTGGGTCTAGTAAAAATTTTGAGGTTCCTGAAATTAATATGTAATCCACCCAATGGTAGAAACCATAAATGGTGTAAAAAATAAAATAAAATTACCATGATATGATATGATGACGTGATCATAACATGGCTGGGACTGTGACTCATTGTTACAAAGTTACCAAACTGTAACGTTCATATTCAGAAACCGGGGCCCTCATGAAACAGCTAGTTCATGTGCCCAGTATATTTTGATTTTGAGCCTAGGGACGGTTTCAATTGAAGCCCAGACAAAATGAGCTGCTTCGCCAAATGTGCATATATAGCATAGCTTTGTTTCCAAAATATTCATGATTTCCCATCCTTGTTAATATATAGTTCTCTATTCATATATATATATATATATATATATATATAGCATGGTGAAAACATTGCCTTCAACATTTTCTCTCCCTCAAACACTAAATAATAAATATATACATTTGCTATAAGAAATTCAATGGCATTCAGCAGGCGACCAGCAAGGTTTAAAAGGCCTGATTTCATGAAGACCAAAGCAATTAGTCAAGAAAATCTGGAATTGCTGAGGGTGAGGATGCGAATTATTGCGATATATAGTTTGATATCTATGATTTCTTTCCTTATGTTACATTCATGTTGGTGTGTTTTTTTTTTGGGGGGGGGGGCTAATCTATAGGCTGCTGCCGCTTGTGTTTATATTAACGAGCCAAATCCTGCTGATAAATCCTCTGTAAGTGTTTGGATAAGTAAAAGCGAACGCTTTTGATTGGAGAATCTTAACAGTTAAGCAAATTTTTTACTTTTTTAATTGTGTAAATATGGTTTTAGGAAGTGAATAAACACGTTGCTGCGGGATATGCAAATATGAAGAAGGAAGCTGGCGTTACCGATGGAGTGAAGCTGCTCGCAGTAGCTGCCATTGAAATTGAAAAAGAGGCGAAAAAAATGAGGAACTAGGTGTCGGGGGAAAAGTTCCTTGATATATCAATGTGATTTTTGCAACAACAAAAAAAATTGTACCAAAAAAATGCTGGAGAGTCCTTTATTCTCGTGTAGTTGATATTTCTCTTGGTCTAAGTTTATATTTGTTATGTAATATAAGAAGAGTCTCCTTGTACCGCGCTCACACCGTTTTGCATGCCAATATTTTTAATTTCTTTTATTTACACTTTTCAAGTGGAGTTCATTTTTTGAGCATGTGCGTGCTGCAAAAAAATCTCCTTTTATATTGCAGAAGAAATATAAATCCCTGTATTTATTGGGGCTCAAGGATGGAGTGTCATGCAACTGAAACAGCACAGTGGGTCCTATCAAATTTTTTTTAAAAGGAAAAATATAAATGCACAGGTTTCCCATATTAAAAAAAGAGAGTATACGTTTGATCTCATTCCCTATTAGTTTTTTACTTTTGTCACTAAAAGAGAAAGTAAAAGCATTTAGTATCTTCTATCAAATATATCAGCAATACGCAGCCAAAAAATTCTCGTTTTGCTAAGTTTTCTCATTTTGATCTCTTTTTGTGTTTTAACTCTAATTAATAACAGCCATCTTTTCGTTATTAGGTAATTGATTATAATGAATAGTTTGTCATTCATTATTTTTATTAAATCTGTATTTATATATTCATGTTTTCCTTTTTATGACAAAAAAATTAGGATAATAATAGGTTGTGTCGTTTAAAGTAAAGACATATATATTTTGGGTAATTATGCTATTATGTTAGAAAATAAAATCTCTCCTGTAAAAAAAATTACTGCTATAGTATATAATTATAATATTAAAGTTATTTTTTCTCTTTTCTCAGACATTGTTGACTGACGTGACAAAGAGAGAAAAAATAATTTAACAATATATTTTTAAAATAAAAAAATAATGGTAAAGCCTTAGTTAATTTTTTTTTTTTTTTTGCAGGAACCAAATATTTATAGGAATAGTTAAAAACTTACAAAAGACATATGATCAATTAAACTTAGAACACGAGTGAGTGTGTGAGATAATCACTTTCACTGTAAGTCTGCAAGCTTATGAACATGAGAGAGAGAGAGAGAGAGATAAGAAGAAACGTTAATGTAATATTTCGAGAAAAAAATTAAAAATGAAATAAAATATGATTGTCTCATGAGACAAGCACTCTTGCATATACTTGGCATAAGTAGTATCACTCTTGCACCGCATCAAGAAGGAATAAGTGTAAACAAAAATCATGTATATTTGAACTTAAACCGGGGGCTGTTTCAGAATGCAAACTGCATCAGCGGAGGAGAGTAAAGAAACATGATTTTTTTTATTTTTTTTTGGTGAGAGAAACAGAAACTACGCACATTAAAACTATAAATGCTGGCTATTTCAAATGTAACCGATGATGACCTGAGCACTGATGTAAACATTGAAAAATTGAAGAACAAAACAAAATGCCATTAACATCAAGGAGGAAACATTTGAGAGGAGAGGTTCTTCATACACTCGGTGCAATGTATTTTATTTTACATTTTCTAATGTGACACGCGTTGAGTCTAAGAGATTTCTCTTAGTCTCACACCTCCACCTTATGCATGGTTGCCACATCTTTGAGTTTTAATTCCTTTAGAACAAAATCGGTAGACTTGAATCTATGATTTAATACAAATTATTAAAGCTCTTCATTACAATTCATTTCTAATGGCTTATTCTTGAAGGGTTCTTACAAACACTCATAGGGCATTTCTAATAAATAGAGATCGAACACACGTTACTCCAATACAAATCACTTGGTAGTAGTTATTGTGCTCAATTGCCATGGAAAACAACAACCGTGCACTTCTTCAGAGGCAAAATTCCCTCCCACTTGAGCCTAGAACTCCTATCAGGGAACCAAACCTGCCTATAAGGGTATGCATAAGCTAGTTGATTGAATTTTCTTCTTTATTTTTATTATTCTCGACTTAATTTTGTGTAATTACATGCATAATTATATTTGGTTATTTCATGTACATATCTGGATCTGGCATATATGTACTTGTTCTTGACTCATTTCGTTTTGATATATATAGGATCTTATTGAGACAGATTCTGATGAGGAATATGTTTTTTCCGCTGCTACTGTAAGTGCTGCGAATTTTCCTTTTTATTTATTTTTATTGTTCACATCTTAATGTTATGTAATTAAATGTGGGGAAAATAGTTTCACCTGAACTAAGTTATGTCCTTTTATTCCTTCGGGAGTAAATAATTATAATATTAAAGTTATATATTTTTTTTATTTTTCAGAAATCATTGGTTGATGTGAAAAGTGAAGAAAAAAAATACAACTTTAATGTTATAACTATGTACTCTCAAGAATACATAGTTATAACGGGGTGAAAGGACATAATTTAGGTTTTTTAAAAGGACAAAATGTTTTCCTGTTACATTTGGGTAATTCATGTATGAGATTTATTATTCTTATGTTACATAAGAAAGAATTTATCTCCTATACACATAAATTCAAGATAAGTCTCATTCTACTTTCTCTCTTCCCAAAAATGGACCCCACCTGCATATATGAATCTGTAGGAGATAATAGTTATCTCCTATTGCATGAAAAAACTATTACCTTCATGTATATATCCTTTTTCTTGACTCATTTTTTAATCATATATATATATATATATATATATATATATATATATATATATATATATATATATATATATATATATATATATATATATATATATATATATGTATATATATGATGTTGTTGAGAAGGATTCTGATGAGGAATTTGTTTTTTATGCTGTTAGTGTAAGTGTTATTAATTTTCCTTTTCATTATTATTATTATTATTATTTTTGTTCACATCTTAAGGTTATGTAATTTACATGCGTTATATTTGGGTAATTCGTGTATATATCTTGTTCTGACAGTAATTATCCTTTATCTTGACTCGTTTCATATTGATATTAATATATATATATAGGATGGTCTTGAGACGGATTCTGACGAGGAATTTGCTTTTTCTGGTGTTACTGTAAGTATTGTGATACATCTATAATCTGGTTCTAGCTAAATATGCATATAATTCTTGACTCATTTCATATTGATATATGTATATATAGGATGTTATTGAGACGGACTCTGATGAGGAATATGCTTTTTCTGCTGTTGTTGTAAGTGTCGTGATTCAGCTATGTATCTGGTTTTAGCTATATATGCATATGCTGCTTCTTGACTCATTTCGTGTGTGTGTGTATGCATATATATATATATATATATATATATATATAGTGATTGAAACGGATTCTAATGAGAATGTTTTTTTTCTGATGTTGCTGTAAGTATCGTGATTCATCTATCTATCTGTTCTAGCTAAATGTGCTATAGCGATGCACTAGGATTAGGAAATTGTTCTTTATGCTATAACTGTAAGCGTTTTGAAGAACAACGATTTTTCCTCTTCCTCCTTCTTATTCTTCTTCTTTTTTTTGAAGTGGCATCAGGATTTAATTAAAAGTGATATATTCTTTTTTTGTAAGAAATTTTTGGGTGTCTGTTTCTTGGTTCTTGCAGGGAGAGAAGCCTGACAAAGCTGAAAATGCGAACACAAAGAAAGTAGGTCCTATGACGGTGAAGCCAAGCTGCCAGTGTGAGAAGCATACTATTAAATAGTGTTATGGAAAACAGTTAGAAAACTTTCATGAGATGATTTTAGAGCTTGGCCGATCTGGTTTTGATGTAAAGAAGATAAACTTGGTAATGCAACCTGTTGATATTATTCAAGTGTGCAGCCTTTTAATAGGCAATTGGCAAAACAGATACACGATTTGTTACAGAGCTTTGTTACAGAGAAATGATAAGAGATAAAAACAACTATCTAAATTATCTAACTATCTAGTAACAAACTAAAGAATCTGCAATATAACAATCTAACCGTATAATATATCTAACAGTATAATATCCTAACAAATATTGATATCCTAACAATCTCCAACACTCCCCCTCAAGTTGGAGCATGCAAGGATGAAATGCCCAACTTGGGAAGGAATTCGAAGAACGGACGTTGTCCCAATGCTTTAGTAAACAGGTCCGCAAGTTGGGATCTTGAACGGACGTGAGCAGTGACAATGTTGTTGGCAAGAATCTGTTCTCGCACGAAATGGCAATCTATTTCGATGTGTTTTGTCCGTTCATGGAAGACGGGGTTGGCAGCTATGTGTAAGGCGGCTTGGTTGTCACAAAATAACTCCATAGGACCTGAATGTGGAACACCAAGGGAAGTAAGAAACGATTTGAGCCAAACTAACTCCGAGGTAGCTGCTGCCATGGATCTGTATTCTGCTTCTGCCGAAGAATGGGAGACCGTGACTTGTTTCTTAGTCTTCCAAGAGATTGGGGATGATCTAGCATAATAAAAAAACCAGTAATGGATTTGCGAGTGAGAGGACAAGATGCCCAATCCGAGTCGCAGTAAGCATGAAACTGTAAGTCACAATCGGACTTAAGAAGTAAGCCTTGGCCAGGATTCCTTTTGAGATACCGAAGGACACGAACGACAGCTTCAAAGTGAGCTTGCTTGGGTTGTTGCATGAACTGTGATAAAATATGAATGGCATAACTCAAATCAGGTCGAGTGATGGTGAGGTAAATGAGTTTACCTATAAGTCTTCGATATCGTTCAGGATTGTCAAACATAGGGCCATCATCCAAGGCGAGGCGATGATTCTGTTCGATGGGAGAGTTCGCAGGCTTACTCCCACTCAAGCCTGATTCGGACAGAAGGTCCAAAGTGTACTTACGTTGACAAAGGAAAATGCCTTGCTTGCTACGAGCAATTTCAATACCCAGGAAATACTTCAGCGGACCTAAGTCTTTGATTTTGAAACATTTGTTCAGATACTCCTTGACTGCTTTACATGCATTAGGATCATTCCCTGCCACTATTATATCATCAACGTAGACTAGGACTGCTAGGAAAGCGTCCCCTCTTTGGAGAGTAAAGAGCGTATAATCTGCCCTTGATTGTATAAAACCATAATGTGTCAAGGAAGAGCTGAGTTTGGAGAACCAGTTTCGTGGTGATTGCCTCAGTCCATACAAGGATTTGGTAAGACGACATACTTTGTGATTGGATCCGTCACTGAATCCGGGAGGAAACCGCATGTAAACTTCTTCACTTAGGTCACCGTTCAAGAATGCATTGTGGACGTCGAGTTGATGTAATTCCCAATTTTTGGCAGCTGCTACAGCAAGTAGTGTACGAACACTCACCATTTTGGCCACTGGTGCATATGTCTCACTGTAATCCTCCCCAGCAATTTGATGATTTCCAGCTATCACCAACCTTGCCTTATAGCGTTCCACCGTACCGTCAGAACGGTATTTGATTTTAAACACCCATTTGCTTGGGAGAGCATGTTTGTGTGGAGGCAAATCTGTAATGTACCAAGTTTTATTATCTTCCAAAGCTTGGATTTCGTTCCTCATGGCAGCCACCCACCGTGTATCTCGCATGGCTTCTCGAAAATTTCGAGGCTCTTGATTGGCGTCAATTGCTGCAACAAAGGCTCGATGTTCTTTAGAAAAATTAGTTAAACTGACATAATTGCATATAGGATACTTAATACCTGAGGTGACATTGGTTCGGATGAGAGGAGGCGAGTGTGTTTCAGCCATGTGACAAGCATAATCTTGCAAATAAGTGGGAAGTTTTCGTGCTCTCTGGTGTCTTGTAGGCACAACATCTTGAGAGGAATATGGCATTGAAATAGCATCGGAGCTCCCCCTATCGTCCGTAGTGGGTTGCACTATTGTGGCAGTTTCACATGACTGCTCTTCAGCGTTTTCTGCAACTACAACGTTTTCAGTTTCATCAGGGAATGATGTAGGCAGCTGAGGGACAATAGGTTCATTCTTCTTTACTCGGAATGGAAATTCTTGTTCTCGAAACTTGACATCTCTTGACACAAAACGCTGTCCAGTCTCGATATCTAACAATCTCCAACCCTTTTGTCCTGTTGGATATCCAATTAAAATACATCGTCGAGAGCGTGGAGCGAATTTGTCATTGGGTTTGGGTCTGAAGTTAGCGAAGCACAAACATCCAAATGTTCTCAAGTAAGTGTATTCTGGTGGGGTTCCATGCAATATCTCATGTGGTGACTTTCCTCCAAGAACCTTTGTAGGTGTTCTATTGATCAGATGTACAGCTGTTAGAATGCTTTCTTCCCAGAACTCAGCTGTCATACCTGCATGAAATAATAAAGCACGCGAGACATTAAGAATGTGTCTATGTCTCCTCTCTACGCGTCCATTTTGTTCGGGAGTATGTACACACGTTGTTTGTTGTAAAATGCCTTTTTCACTCAAGAGTTGCATCATTTTATTAGACTTAAATTCAGTTCCATTATCAGAACGAATTATTTTGACATTTTTCCCAAACTGATTCTGCACCATAGCCATAAATTTACACATTCGATCATAAGTTTCACTTTTCTCGGCCATCATATATACCCACACACTTCTACTAAAATCATCGACAATAGTTAAGAAATAGTAAGCACCCGAAGAGGAAGGAGACTTGTAGGGTCCCCAAGTATCACAATGAACCAAATAAAAACTTTCTTTACTGCGTGAAGTACTCAAAGGAAACACAGATCGAGTTTGTTTGGCACATTGGCAAACATCACATGCCGCACCAGTAACATTTTTATTCAACGAAATATTAATTCCTGGAATCAAAGACAACATATCATAAGATGCATGACCTAGTCTACTATGCCACAGCTCCATAGATTCTTCTGCTCGAACTGCTGAAGCCGAAGCATGCTTGGGCTGAAACACATACACTCCTTCCTTGAGCTCACCCAAACCAATCTCCCTCTTCAGTATTTGGTCCTGCAAAAGGCAATTTTTATCAGTAAAGGTTACCATCCTGCTATTATTTCGCAATAGCTGTGAAACAGAAATCAGATTGCATCTCAATTGGGGAACATATAACACATTGGATAGTTTGAATTGTGCATTAAACATCATTGTTCCTTCTTTTTCTGCAAGAGTAACAGATCCGTTTGGTAAAGTGACGGACAAAGGATTAATCTTTCTAATTTTAGTCAACAAATTCAAGGATCCCGTCATGTGGCGAGAGGCTCCGCTATCAATAAGCCATTGAAAGTGTGTAATCTTACCAGACAATTTATCATTGGATGGCTGTTCAACCAAGGCAATGAGCTTGTTCATAATTTCAGGTGTCAACATTGAATTCGCTGTGACCTGCGGAGGCACATTATTCTGGTAAGAAGCTGCTGCTGCAGCTTGTTGAAGTGCATCACCTTGATAGGATGCTACGGCTGGTTGAGAGCTTTCCCAAGTCTGCATGGCATGAGCTTGTTGATGTCTTCCTCCTGATCGTCCTCTTCCACGTCCCCGTCCACCAAATCTGTTTGCTGGAAATCCAATGACGTTCCAACAACGTGAGGGATCATGGTTGGTTTTCCCGCAATGAGGACACGGCACTCTCTCGGCTTGTTTGCCAGAGATCGTGTGCTGATCATGACTTTCCATCTTGTCTTTCAATCCAACCTGAGCTACATATCCTACCACATTTTCTCGTTCTTCCTGATGGCGGGCAATGTTACGATGAGTTTCTTCTTGCGTAACAATTGCATACACTTTGTTGACATTTGGCAAAGGTGAGGTGTTCAAAATCTGTGAACGTAAATTGCCAAAGACAGCCTCATCAAGTCCCATGAGAAATTGATAAACACGGTCATGTTCCTTCTCTTCTTCGATCTCCTTTGCGTAAGCACACTTGTCTCCACAGTCACACGTCTTGCGGGTTTTACTCCCTTCAAGTTCGTCCCACACAGCTCTTAACTTGGTATAGTATTCACCCACACTATTTCCAAGTTGTTTTATATTAGCTAAACTGGTCTTGAGTTGATATTGACGTGGAGAATTTTCCACGGCATATCCCTCCTTCAAATCATCCCACAAATCTTTTACTTCATCAAAACATTTGATGAATGGCTGCAATTTCGCATCAATGGTATTATGTATCCAACCATTGATCATCGAATTGCACATCTCCCACGCTCGCCATTCTTCCCCGTCATCTTCCTCTGGTTTCTTTACGGTTCCAGTAACGAAACCTAACTTATTTTTCGCTCTTAGTGCGTTTTTCATGAGCTTTGCCCAATTCTCATAGTTGGCTTCTCCACGCAGCATTACAGTTGTAAGCAAAATTCCCGGATTATCCGAACCTGCCAGATGAAATGGCGATCCAGGATCCGAGGGTTTCATCTTGCTGCTGGCCATCTTCCGTAGGGCAAGCTTTCGCACTTTTCCTCACACTGCGGAAGCGTTGTTTAATTTTGGTGCGCTCTGATACCAAGATAAACTTGGTAATGCAACCTGTTGATATTATTCAAGTGTGCAGCCTTTTAATAGGCAATTGGCAAAACAGATACATGATTTGTTACAGAGCTTTGTTACAGAGAAATGATAAGAGATAAAAACAACTATCTAAATTATCTAACTATCTAGTAACAAACTAAAGAATCTGCAATATAACAATCTAACCGTATAATATATCTAACAGTATAATATCCTAACAAATATTGATATCCTAACAATCTCCAACAAAAGAAAACTTTCATTTCAGTTGTATAAATTGCCTGCAAGGCAAAATAATAAATGGTATCATTTCCAAAATAAATAAATAAATGGTGTGATGAATCAGTAATAATGCTTTACATTAATTATTATCTTTTCTGATGTCAATGAATATATTATATATATTTGGAATCTAAAAACACCAATTAATCTGGTTATTATCTTTTCCTCAAAAAAACTTCTTTGGTATTGCTTTAAATTACTTACACATTTTTTTTAATTACTTAATCCCGTGATTTTCTTTCATGCATATCCCTCTTTAATATTCTTAGAACATTAACTAAGTATAGATATTCTACCTTTTTAGAAGAAGAAAATAAAGTGATAAAAATAAATAAGCCCAAATATTACGGAAACTTAATACACTTAATAAAAGACTAAAAGAAAAAATAGTAAAAAAAAATGTGTCGAAATATAAGAAAAGAAAATAGAATAAGAATAAAAAATAGAACAAAAAATAAAATCAAATAAATTAAAAATTACAATAGTGACAGAAAATATTGCAATTAAAAAAATGAAAATAGTCTAAATAAAGAAATATATATATATATACTGTAGACCAAAAACTAGAATAAAAAATAAAGATAAAAATAGAATAAAAAAGATATCACGTATGAGTTTCCAATACATTTTGTTTTATTTTTTTCTTTTTTGTCCTTGGTCTATTTTATTCTTTTTTATTTTGATATGTTTGTTCTTTATATTTTTTTATTTTTTTTCATTTTTGGACTATTTTATTTTGATTTTCTCCTCAATTTTTTATCCTTATGTCACCCCGTCTTCTAAAGGATTTCATATAAAAAATTAAAAAAATAGAGATATAAAAAGGACTAAACATATTGAAATAAAAAAAATAGAATAAGTAGACTAAGGACAAAAAAAATAGTACAAAATAAAAACAAATATATTAAAAATTCATAACTGATTTTTTTCATTTTTTATCTTAATTTTTCTTCTATTTTTTGTCTTCAATATATTTTTTCATTTAGACTATTTTTAATTTTAGTCTTTTTCTGTTATGTTGTTAGTTTTAGTATATTTGATCTTATTTGTCTTCTATTTTTTTTGTTTTTATTCTATTTTTTGTATACATTTTATTTAGACACATCACATTTGATTTTTGTTTTTTGCTATTTTTATTTTTAGTCTTTTATTAAGTGTTATAAGTTTTCATAATATTTGGTCTTATTTTTTTTCTTTATCACTTTATTTTTTTTCTATGAATGGTAGAATAGGTATGCTTAGGGGGTGTATTGGATTGGAATTTCAATGGATTTTTTTTGAACAAAAAATCATTGGTATTCAATTATGATTTTAAAGGATTGAAAAAAAGTCGTATGGTATTCGATTAGAATTTTAAAAGATTATTTTAGAGTCCGTCCAAATCCGTTCGTATTCAATCAGGATTTTAAACAAAGGAAAAATAATATCGTGGTATTCATAAATCTGACGATTTTAATGAATTTTCTATTGGTGTGGATTTCGTGAGACTTTTTAGTGAGAGATATAAATAGAATACATCTCTCATAATCTCACCCTAACCCAAGGATTTCTTGAAATTTCTCTGTTGCAGTGTCTATTTCTTCCTTTAGCGAGTTGACCACCTCGAAACCAGATTCTGCCCTGAGAGCTTCGTCAAAGCTCAAAAACAGCAGATTTTTGAGCGATTTTCATCACAAATCAAACTAGAAACAACAAATTAACAAGATTATATTATAATCCATCTCAAAAATAGCAAATTTTTCGGCGAGTTTTGAGAGCTTTTAGAAGTTTAAAAAATAATTTTCAAGCTATGAGATGTGATTTTTCTTAGCACAAAAAGGTATGATATTTATATTAAAAACAACATAAAACAGTGAGAAAACAACAAGGGAACTAAAACCATCAAACCAATTTTCGATTTACATTAATGAAACAATATCAATTTAAAAAAATATTAAAACTTTCATAATATAAACCCTATATTTCGTAACAATACATTCATGAACGAAATTCCTTCGCTGTAGGAAATGATTTTAAATAATTTTTGTGTCAATAGAAAACTAAGAATTTGTTTTTCGAAAGCCCCAAAGCAATTTAAAGTTTCAATGTATCAATTGAAAATAATTTGAGAAATTTTTTAAACTTTCATGTAATAAAATCCAGAAATTCAGATTTGAAATTTTCTTAGAATACTAAATGAAAATATGCATATGATATATGGTTAGAAAATCCTTATCACGTAGAAGAAAAACCCCAAGTTTTCAAGATCAATTGCAAAGAATTTCAAACAAAATTTTATCATAAACTTAGGTTCTATATGCAAATTTAGAATTATTTTAATAAATAAAAAATATTGGGTCTTATAATCATATATGCATAGCTCCGATACCAAATGAAGAAGATAATTTTTAACCACTTGGTCATACCCAAGAGCAGGAACGAGAAAATGCTAATGCATGAAGGACTTGTATAGCTTTAGATATGTGGAGAGCTGTTACTTTGTAATTTTGAATGTTTGTTAAAAATTATATTATGTTTTACTAATTGAGAAAATTATATTAGGTTTTACTTTTTTTATTACTAGCATTGCATTTCTTTGTTATTTTTTTTATTAACTCTTGTAATTTTGAATGTTTGTCAAATATTCATATAGTTTTTTAAAATCTTATAAATCCATACTGTCTTTTCAAATCTTATTAATTATATTAAGGGCTCGTTTGGTGGACATGATAGGATAATGGTGGGATATTGTAAAACCCCGTGTATACCCGGTTTGTTAACATATCATCGTATTAAGCTGCGCTTAATAAAAAAAATGCGGAATATCTTTTTCTTTTCAATTATGACGTCATTATACTTAGCCAAGTTGATTACTTAACCAATTTCATAAAATACATCGCCTGTATGTAAATGCAAATAGACATCTAACTGAAATACCTCAAATATATATAAAGTGAGTATCTATGTCACGGATCTACTACACATAGTCCGGATAATATCCTGGTACATTAATACAACTCCAAATTAAACAAGACAATAAACAAGTCTACATGGCATGGACAATCCCCATGCTCACCAAATCAACAACATAACCAACAAAGTCTCAACAGAGAAACCCATAAACTGAAGCTAAAAGCATAAGACAATAAACAGGATCCAACATCCAATCATAACAGCATATCAGCAAAGCAGCATAAACATGTAACATCTATCAGCTAAGTTCTGGCCTCCTGCCACTAAAGGTCTCAACCCCCACATTACCTGAACCTGAAATAAGCATTCCCCAAACGTGGGGTGAGATCTCTAAACCAGAAATCTCAGTAAGGCAAGGAAGGGGTCCTCAAGGATCTTCCACCCTAAGCTTACTTACATGTGAAATATAAATTCAAAGCAGTAATTTCCAATATAAGTTCCAAAACTATGCAGTGCAACAGATATTCATGCCATGTGTGTCAAAATTATTCTACTGGCCAGAGAAATGCAGGAATACGTCTATTACCTACAGATAGTACAAGAAACACCGCTTGCACCTCACCCACAGCCTCACCATATCGTATGTACCACATACTCAGGCTTACCGTATAGGTGGAACACCACATGCATATCATAAAGGCACTAGCATATAACAGCTCAACAGCATTTCCAAAACATCAAAAGTATGTAATACAGCATGCACATAACCATACCCCCATGGGACATGGTGGAACCACAACATGGCTAAACCGAGGACACAAAAGCTTACCTTGCAAGCTCACTATCCAATGCCAAGAGTCCACACAGCTCAAGTCCAACACACAGCAGATCACAATCTGATTAGGACCAGCAAGCAAATCAACACCCATAGCTCATAAGCATAAACATAAAGACTACGTTTTTCTCTTATGATTTATGTCTTAAGGCTTCACACAAAGCCATAAGCCCTTAACCACTTGATTCTGACTTAGTTCAATTAAAACAGAAGTTCAACTTCATCACTCTAGGGTCCACAAACCCCCAATAGCCTACTGTATGAACAATGCAACTACTGTTCTTCAAAATCCCAGAATATCCGGATATTCGTCGGGGGCATATCCGGATATCTCTCTTCCAATATTCAGATATCCATATCCGAATATTCAGATCCCCATATCCGGATATCAATATCCGGATATTCACAACAAAATATCCGGATATTTCGCGACAGAACCCAGATTCTGCATTTCGCGAAAATCCAAACCAAAGGTCCAACTTTTACCGATTACAGAAGCTTAAACATGAATTTCTAAGTGTGTTAAGCATTACCCAACGTTAGGTTATCATCTTAAGCTCATTACATGCAAAGACACCACCTTTAAACCCTTTAAACTCATGCTCAAGGTTAGACAACTCACCAAAGCTTCAAACTCAGAAATGGAAGGCTCTTGGAGCTCACCAAACAGCTCCAAATATACAGATTTGCAAGGAGCACAAAAATGAGATGAAAGGTTGATCCTTTGAACAACAAAAGGGCTCCCTGAAGCTCAAAGTTCCAACACAAGGCTTCCCATAACCCAACCAATCAAGTCAGCACTCACACCCACTCACAGTGTCTGGAAACTCAGAATATACACTCACACTCCCTCTCCAAGCAAGCTCTCAAGTGTATGTAAGCTCAAGGATGAAGAAACCAAGTAAAAGATGGAAACTTGGCTCGCAAGAGGTGGAGGAAGGCAATGGAGCAGTGTTTTCTAGTTAGCCACCAAGAAGACCCACGTAGCAACAGAATTCTAGGGTTGTGTGCCCAAAGAATAAGTATTTATAGTCATATAACCAATAAACACGCAGTATTAACCTTAATTGATACGCTTAGCATTTTACTCCCAAACTCAGAATTCTTAACCTACTCAATTTTACAAGAATTAACATATTTTTATTTTATTTTTCGGAGCACCTTTTCGGTACGCGCTTTTCATAGCCAATATCAGTTTCTGGCACCAGTTCTCATTATTTTAACTTGAAACTCGTTTTACAAGTCTTATATATTATTCTAGGAATTATCATGCACTCATTATAATTTTCTGGGATACTTTTTTGGTACGCATTTATACCGACTAGCAGAACCGGTATCTGCACTTTTCTTCCGAAAAGCGGCTTTCAGCATTCTTAATCACTTATCATAATTATTAGAGCCTCATTAATAATTATTGGGGTCAATTATGGAATTATTTCCTAATTTCACATATATAATTAATGAATTTCCTTAATTAACGGTGCGGGTTCTTACAGATATGATATGGGGCTGATAAGAGTGAGATACGATATGGGGCTGATAAGCCTATATCATGTCCTGTGTTTGATGAGCAGTTGATTAGCAATCAGATAATATTACGTAGAAGGGGAAAAGAGAAAGAAAAAACAAAATATAATGCAATAAATACAAATATATTGGGTAGCGTGGAAATATATTGGGTAGCGTGAGGATATATTGGGTATTCAACATTGGTATCCTATCCTGTTGAATCCTAACCCAGCTCCCCCTATAGAATAAGAAATCATATATTGGATAGGATAAAATGAGATAATAGGATAAGCTAATCATATCCTATTGACCCACCAAACCAGAGATAAAAGTAGGATATGATAAGTTATTCTATCTTATCTTTTTTATCAAGTGCTCCAAACAGGCCCTAAAATCCTTTAAAATCCAATCTTATGAAATGTTGATTGTAAAATAAGTCTTTCAAAAAAGTCTTCAAAGTCCCTCAAATTCTAAATAGTCTTTTAAAATCTATGAGATTTTTTATCTCAAAAAAGTCTTTTAAAATCCTAATCCAATATATCCCTTAGTTAATTTTTTAACAATATTAAGGAGAGGTTGGAAGAAAAAAATCATAAGAATTAAGTGATTAAAAAATATAGGGGATAAGTAATTCAAAGCAAACAGGGGATTTTTGAACTTTTTCCTATCTTTTTAATATCTTTGTTTGAAGAATGAAATTTATTTATTTATTTTTCTATCGGTTCATTCATCACTCCATTAATTTGATTTGCGCTGGGCAAGATCAGAAAGGAATATTTAATTTTCTATTATATGTTAAAATACGACACATGAGAACCCTAAAGGCAAAAAACGGTTATAAACTATAAATGATCAATCTCTTTACCAAATGATTATTATAACTAGAGGTTTGACTTCATTAATACAGCACTTGGTCTGCCTGATTTCCTGTAAAGGATTTAATCTTTCATGCTTATTCATAACAAGGACACTCTTAAAAAATGAGTTTATATTATACACAGAATTTATAAGGGTCTTACTAGTACAAAAATTACTTTGTGGCAAATGTTTGGGTATATAAATTTAATTTTCCAGCCACATGAAGTTCAATTATTGGTGAGTTGAGGTGGTAAAATGGGCCTAACTCATTGGGTCAGCTTTTTTAACTTGTTCATCTTGGTGGGTTGAGTTGAATATTTCAACCCGTCAACCCAATACAACCTATCACGTATTAAGATAGGTTAAAGTGGGTTAATCCACATGTCGGAGTAGATTAACCCATGGTTAATTTTTTTTAATGTAAGGTAGTATATATTATTTATGATGTCAAGTTTTTGTGATATCTAATATTTTTATCTCAATCCTACTCTAGAAAAGACAGAGAAAAAAACACGTGATTTATGAAGATGGTTATCCATGTATAGAGGCAAAAATGAGTTCTTAGGGATTGTCACACTAAGTATTAACATACATTTAAGCTCAGAATCGGAAAAAAATTAATGGGATTGTGAGATGAAATTAGATAACACTATAAAACTCATATAATAAGATTTATTTTTAAATTTTTAATTATTCATCTAATAAGAATATGAATGTATGTGTAATTATTCATCTAAACTTAATTTAAATACGCTATTAGTGTAACATTGCTTCATAATCTAATTGTGTCTTATATTTCATCTAATTAATTTGATGATATGAACACTTATATAAATTATTAAATTAATTCAGTGATTTGACAATCAACGGCGGATGCACCTTAGTGCCGGTGTCTGCACTTGCAGACACAAAGTTGGAGAATTTTTTTTTCCACATGAGATGGGTGCTTCAAGTCAAGTAAAAAAAAAAAAGAAATAGGAAGATTAAAGAAAAAAGGTAAAAATATGTCCAACCCCTACAATTAAAAGCTTAAAGCTTAAACCTTAGCCCATTGTTTTGTCTTTTTTTTTTTTTATATAAACCTTATTAGCTCCAAATCTTAATAAATATAACATTCCTGAAATTCAATCTTCATCCAGTGGAGGAGAATCTCACGGAATTTTTCACATTTTTTTGTGAAACAAAAGTGGTCAACTTTAGATTAAATAAACATCGACAAAGGTGAATTTTTGAACGATTAACTCTTACAATTATACTATATTTTACAAATATCTTTTTGTGGTGTTTATTTTTTTTAATTATCATTGTCTATTATTTCCTTAAAATTTTGGTTAATTCACTGAAGCTTTACTTTTGAAGTGAAATCAAAAATTAAATCATGATCATGATCTTTAAGATAAAAAATAAAAAAATTGTGCAAACATAAAAAAATGTCCCGGTCCGCCACTGGTGACAATACATCATTTCTTCAGGCATAAGTATACATTTTTTTTTACACTAACGATACATAAAATTAAATTCATAACTCTAAGCTAAATAGCTCCAGATTCCTTTGAGGCAATTTGATTCTGAGATGTAATTCTACTAATATTACTTTGACTTTATAAGTTATCATGCGTGACAAACTTTTTCATTAAAAAAAAAAAAATGATCAACAACCATTAATTCAGGTAATAAGGAATTTTTTTTAATTAAAGGTCTTGAGTTAAATATCGGAAATAGAAAAAATGATTTTGGAAAGTCACTCCTATTTGGATTCGACAATGAAGCAATTTTTTTTTTTTTAATACATGCAAGTGAAACAGTTTATCATCGCAATCATAAAGCCCATTTCCCATGCTAGCGGCCCTCTAACACCTCCAACAGTCGGCCTCAATTGCAGAGGTATAGCCTTAATTTGGTGCAAACCTCTTAACCCAATTGGCATGCTCATCTCATCATGCACAATCCACAACGACTAGCACTGAAAAACTTCATTAATGGCCCATTCGAATTGTTATCCAATTGGTTATGGAAAGAAACCAACCGTTATCTTTGCTCATTGACCCACCTCTTATCAAAATAGTAATTAAAATGTCATTGTTCATCAAGTTTTTTATCCAAATATCATACGAACAGTGTTATTTTTCAATATGTCATACGGGCAAGTTCGCTACAGTGTCCAGTGAACTTGGTTTGCTGATGTGGCACGTTTTTAGTGGACAACAAGTTCGTTACTCCCATTAGTGAACTTTGTTGCAATTAATGCACCTGCACTCTCCACCTGCCATGCCACGTGGCAGACATGCAGCGAAGTTCGCTGCAGTGGACAACGAACTATGTGTAACGGCTAGGAGGTCATGTGGCAGACAAGCACCAAGTTTGCTGGGATGGACAACGAATTTGATGCAACGGCTCCCATTCCTCAACCTATATAAACCCCCTCCCTCCCCTCATTCCCCCCACCCCAAACTCCTCTCCCTCTCACTCTAACTCTTACTCTTTCCTTTTTTTCCTCTCATTCTCCATCTCTCTCTACATTCAAGGTTAGTAATTTAAATATTATTTTTTTACAATTTTTTGGTGTTAGTTATTTGATATTAATTATTTATAGGTTGAAACTTTAGGTTAGAAGATTAATTTAATTATTGAGACAATACGAAATAATATGTTTGTTAAGGTTATTAGGTTTAGTATTTTATATTAATGCATTATTTAATAATATTAATTGTTTGATATTATTTATAGGTAGAAAACTTAGGTTATAAGAATTTTATATTAATGTTGTTAAATTTAGTATTTAAAAGTTTTTTAATTATGCATTATTGTGTAATATTAATTGTGCCATATTATTTAGTTATAGGTCGAAAACTTAGGTTAGAAGAATTTTATATTAATGTTGTTAAAGTTTGTATTTAATAATTTTTTGATTATGCATTATTTAATAATATTAAATGGCCCATATTATTTAGTTATAAGTTGAAAACATAAGTTAGAAAATTTTAATATTAATGTTGTTAAAGTTTGTATTTAATAACTTTTTGATTATGCATTATTATTAATTATGTCATTATTATTTATTTATTTACGCATTATAGAATAATTAAATATTGTTTGATGTTTTTTATTTATAGGTAGAAAACTTAGGTTAGAAAAAATATCTGTTTTTATTTTAATAATTACGATTTTAGGTCTCTTGGGTAATAAGATATGTTTAAAATTTTGTTTTCGTCTCTTACGATACCGTCCATGTTTATATATAATCTTATTGTAATTTATAATGTTGTAACTGTAATATAATTTTTAATATAAATAGATCTATGGAGCATCACAACCCGCACCAGAGTGTGATCAACCCTGGTCCTTTCGACCGTTCTCTCCTCATGTTGCATGAGAAACACATTTTCACTCATGTGTGGAACACATCCGAGGACCCAGATGTACGTGATCATGTGCTTAAAGTTAGACACGCAGCTACACACGATCACCTCGATATACTTGACGACATCCAGCCATTCCTGAGGCGGGCTGGGTTTTATCACATTGCGCGTCTGTGCAACCATGAGGTTAGTATATTATTATTGTTATGTCGCGATTATAGTATTTTAATAAAATATTACTATTTTGGAAATAGATTGATCACTCACTTATATCAGCCCTTGTTGAGAGATAGCGGCCGGAGACGCGCACATTTCACATGCCTATAGGTTAGGTTACGATCACCTTGGAGGATGTACACCATCTCCTGGGGTTGCCTACAAATGGTGAGGTTATATGTGGTCGCGCTGTAGGCTATCCTTTTAGGCAGATGCTCACAGAGTTAATGGGAGTTGAGCCTGCACGGTGTAACACCCCGTATATATCCGGTAATGTTATCATACTATCGTATTAAGCAGCGCTTAATTAAAAATGCGGAATATCTTTTTCTTTTCGATTATGATGTCATTATCATTACCAACTTGCTTATTAATCAATTAATAAAACATCGTCTGTATGTAATTGCAATAAAACAGCTAACTGAAATACCTCGTTAAATAAAATAACATAATGTATGGCTCTAGTCACGGAACTACAACACGTAGACCAGACCAACTATCAGTTTATACAACCAAACTCAAAAGTACTAACGACATAGTGGCATGGACAACTCTCATGCTCACCCAAATAAGGCAACCAAGCCCAACATAAGCCTCAACATGAACAACATATAATAGTGCGGAAAACATAAACAACATCTAATCAAGTCATGCTAGCAAATAAGCAGTAATATCGTAATCAGCTAAGCTCTGGCCTCATGCCGCCAGAGGCATCAGTCACATACTACCTGAACCTGAAATAAGCATTCCCCAAACGTGGGGTGAGATCTCTAAACAAGAAATCTCAGTAAGGCAAGGGGTCCTCAAGGATCTTCCACCCCAAGCTCACTTACATGTGCAAAATAAGTTTAAAAGCAGTTCATCAATATCATTTCTAAAACAGTGCAATGCAACAGATAATCATGTCATGTGTGTCAATTCTATTCTACTGGCCAGAGAAATGCAGGATTTATATACGCCAAATACCCACACATAGTGCAAGACGCCACTTGCATTCACCCTGGATCACCATATCGTATGACGCCACATACTCAGGCTTACCGTCAAGATGAAACAACACATGCATATTAAAAGCCATTACACATAAAGCTCAACAGCATTTCGAATATTCAAAGCATGTAACACAACATGCATATAACCACACCCCCATGGGACATGGTGGAGCCACAACATGGCTAAACCGAGGACACGAAAGCTTACCTTGCAAGCTAACACCCAAAGCCAAGAGTCCACACCACAAAGTCCAAACACAACAGATTCACAATCTGTTATGGACCAATACTATATCAATAATAATGCACCACAAGCATATAACTTAAAGACAACGCCTTTCCTTTACGTTTTACATCTTAAGACTCCATACCAAGCCATAAGCCCTTAATCACTTGATTCTGACTTAGTTCCTTAATTACAGAAGTTCAACTTCATCAAACTAGGGTCCACAAACCCCCAATAGCCTACTGTACACACAGCACAACTACTGTTCTTCGAAATCCCAGAATATCTGGATATTCCTCGGGACCATATTCGGATATTCAATATCCGGATATCTCACTGTACATATTCGGATATCCAGATTCCCGTATCCGGATATCCAATATCCGGATATCCAAATCCCATATCCGGATATCAAATATCCGGATATTTCACGACAGAATACAGAAACTGCATTTCGTGAAGATATCCTTCCAAGGTTCCATTTTTAACACTTTCAAACGTTAAAGCATGCATCTTTATACTGTTTAAGGGTCATACTATTGTTGGTTACTTGTTTAACTCTTTTAAACATACTAAGACTTCATCTTTAAGCAACAAAACTCAAGACCAAGGTTGGTACAACTTACCAAAGCTCAAAACTCAGCAAAACGGGTGCTCTTGGAGCTCACACAACAGCTCCAAGGTTCTGACTCCAAGGGTGCACGAAAATACCACCCAAACAAGGATCTTTTTTCACAAAGATTGCTCCTTCGAGCTCCAACAACCCAAGGAAGAAGCTCACACACTCACACAAGGCAGCTCAGACCCCAAACAGCCTCCACACAGCCACCACACTCAGGAAAAGTGCTCTTTTCACACTCAAAATGATCTCTCCCACTCACCCAAGGTACAAAGTGAAGAGAAAATGAAGAAGAGAGGTCACAAGGCTCACAAAATGGTGGTGAAGCAATGGAACAGTTGAACCAGCAGCTGACCAGCCCCACACTCACGTAGAGAATCTGTTTGCTAGGGTTTTGTGCCATCATAAGGGTATTTATAGCCCACTTAAGTCTCAAACACACAGTATTAACTTTAATTGCTACGCTTAGCATTTTAATCCCAAACTTTGGAATCTGAAACTACACATTTTTCCAAGAATTATCATATTTTTCTTATAATTTTTGGAGCACCTTTTCGGTACGCGCTTTTCAAAGCCAGTACCGGTTTCTAGCACCAGTTCTCATTATTTGGACTTGAAACTTGTTTTACAATTCCTACATATTATTTTAGTAATTATCATGCACTTCTTATAACTTTCCGGGATACGTTTTTGGTACACAATTATAGCGATTAGCAGAACCGGTATCTGCACTTTTCTTCCGAAAAACGACTGTCAGCATTCTTACTCACTTAGTATAATTATTAAAGCTTCATAATAATTGTTAAGGTCAATTATGGAATCATTTCCTAATTTTGCATAATTAATTAATTAAAATCCTTAATTAACGTTGCGGGTTCTTACATTCACCCCACCTTTTTAGGATTTTGTCCTCAAAATCAGAATATACCTGTCTCGGAAGTCGGGATACTGCCGGAGAAGCTCGTCCTCTCGCTCCCAGGTACACTCCTCAGGAGTTCTTCTGGACCATTGCACTTTGACCATTAGAATGATCTTTCTCCTCAGCTGCTTCTCGCCACGATCGAGAATCTTGAGTGGTCCGACGGGAGTCTTTAGGTTCTCCCGAACCTCCACATCATCCGGTTGCACCACGTGCGAAGGATCTGCTATGTACTTTCGAAGCTGAGACACGTGAAACACGTCATGGATGTTAGCCAAGTTTGGAGGCAAGGCAAGCCGGTAGGCAACAGGTCCTACTCTACCAAGAATCTGGTATGGCCCAATAAACCGCGGGCTCAGCTTCCTCACTCTAAGTGCCCGTCCAAAACCGGTGACAGGTGAAAGTCTCACAAACACGTGCTCACCCTCACTGAACTTCAGTGGACGATGCTTGACATCGTAGTTACTCTTCTGGCGATTCTGCGCCTGCTTCAACTTTTCTCTGATCATCTGGATCTGCAGGGTGGTATCTTGGACAAAGTCCAAGCCAAACAACTCACGATCCCCAACCTCAGACCAGCAAGTAGGTGTACAACACCTCCTACCGTAGAGTGCCTCGTAGGGTGCCATGCCCAGGCTAGCATGGAAACTGTTGTTATATAAAAACTCCACCAATGGAAGGTACCTATCCCATGCCGAACCCTGCTCCAACGTGCAAGCCCGCAACATGTCCTCCAAGGTCTGGATAGTCCGCTCAGTCTGTCCATCAGTCTGAGGGTGATAGGTTGTACTCAACCTCAACTGAGTACCAAAAGCTCCCTGCAGCGCCTCCCAGAACCGAGATGTGAACTTCGGGTCCCTATCACTAATGATACTCTCGGGCACCCCGTGAAGCCTCACGATCTCGCGAACATACAGTTTGGCCAACTGCTCTGTAGTGAAGCTCACCTTCACTGGAAGAAAATGGGCAGACTTCGTCAGTCTGTCCACAATGACCCATATCGAGTCACAGCCAACCGGAGTCTTCGGAAAACCCAAAACGAAGTCCATGGAAATGCTCTCCCATTTCCACTCTGGAATCTCGAGAGGTTGAAGCTTACTGGACGGCTTCTGGTGTTCAATCTTCACCTTCTGGCAGATCAAACACTTGGACACATACACAGCTATATCCTTCTTCATTCCTGGCCATCAGAAATTCCTCTTCAGGTCTTGATACATCTTTGTAGCACCAGGATGAATAGTAAACTGTCCCTTATGGGCCTCTGCCATAACCTCTTCGGTCAAGGGACCTCGAGGAATCACAATACGCTTCTGAAACAACAGAAGTCCATCCTCATTCCAAGACACACCATCTTGGTTCTTCACGTAGTCGAGACACTCTCTCTGCACTTGCGCCTCTTGGATCTTCTCTATAAGCTCATTCCTGACTCTCACAGTCTCCATCTCGAGAAGTGAGCCCGCAAGCAAGGTGGTCACCTTCAGATCTCGAAACTTCTCTATGAGGTCGAAGTCACCCATCGTCAAACTGGATAGACTCACAGATTTTCGACTGAAAGCATCAGCTACCACATTGGCCTTTCCATGATGGTACTTCAACTCAAAGTCGTAGTCCTTCAGAAACTCCATCCATCTTCTCTGCCTCATGTTCAGCTCTTTATGATCAAACAGATACTTCAAGCTCTTGTGATCACTGAACACCGCAAACTGCATGCCAAACAGGTAATGCCTCCAAATCTTGAAAGCAAACACAATCGCAACCAACTCCAAATCATGAGTCGGGTAATTCTCCTAATGAAGCTTCAACTGCCTCGAAGCAAATGCAACAGCTCTACCAGACTGCATCAACACAAAGCCCATCCCCTTTCCAGAAACATCACAGTAAAGCTCAAACTGCTCCTCAGGATTAGGAAGGATCAACACAGGTGAAGAAGTCAATCTCTCCTTCAACTCCTGAAAGCACGCCTCACACTCGTGAGTCCACAAAAATGGAGTCTCCTTTCGGGTAAGGCGAGTCAAAGGGAGAACCATCATGGAGAAACCCTTGATGAACCTCCGATAATAACCTGCCAAACCTAGGAAGCTCCTCACCTCCGTAACTGTCTTAGGCCTCTCCCAATCCAGCACGGCCTCAATCTTGTTGGGATCCACTGCAACTCCATCTGCTGAAATCACATGCCTCAGAAACTTGACTGATTTGAGCCAAAACTCACACTTAGAAGGCTTAGCATAAAGCTTTTTCTCCTTCAGCACTTGCAGAACAATCCTCAGATGCTCTGCATGCTCCTCCTCAGTCTTGGAGTAAATCAGAATGTCATCAATAAAGACGATCACAAACTGATCCAGATACGGCTGGAAAATCCGGTTCATGTAATCCATGAACACTGTCGGCGCATTGGTGAGTCCGAAAGGGATCACCAAATATTCAAAGTGACCGTATCTCGAACGAAACGCGGTCTTAGGGACATCCTCCGGCTTCACCCGAATCTGCTGGTGTAACACCCCATGTATACCCGGAATATTAACATTACATCGTATTAAGCGGTGCTTAATTAAAAATGCGGAATATTCTTTTTCTTTTCAATTATGACGTCATTATCAATTACCAACTTGATTACTTAATCAATTTCATAAAATATCGCTTGTATGTAAATTGCAATAAGACATCTACTGAAATACCTCAATATATAGATAAAGTGTGTATCTAAATCACGGCATTACATCAAGTAATCCGAACAATATCCTGATGCATTATTACAACTCCAAAAGACTCAAGACATAATCAAGACATAATAGTACTATGTGTCATGGACAATCCGCATGCTCAGCAAATAAACATAGTAAACAACAAGTCTCAACATAAAACTCCACAAACGTAAACTGAAGCTATAAGCATAAACAACATGCAAATCCAGCATCCAATCATGGCAGCATAATATAACAGCAATCTAACTCAGCTCCGGCCTCCTGCCGCCTGAGGTCTCAACATTACCTGACCCTGAAATAAGCATTCCCCAAACGTGGGGTGAGATCTCTAAACTAGAAATCTCAGTAAGACAAGGGGTCCTCAAGGATCTTCCACCCCAAGCTCACTTACATGTGCAATATAAGTTCAAAAAGCATTTATATCATTATCAGTTCCAAAACTATGTAGTGCAACAGATATCTATGGCATGTGTGTAATCACTATCTACTGGCCAGAGAAATGTAGGAATACGTCTATTCCCTACATGTAGTACAAGGAACACCGCTTGCACCTCATCCACAGCCTCACCCTCTTGTATGTTCTACATACTCAGGCTTACCGTATAGGTGGAACACCTCCATGCATATCAACAAGGCACTAACATATAACAGCTCAACAGCATTTCAAAAACATCAAAAGCATGTAACACACCATGCATATACCATATCCCCATGGGACATGGTGGAACAACAACATGGCTAAACCGAGGACACGAAAGCTTACCTCTAAGCTAGCTATCCAATGCCACAAGCTCAAAGTCCAATCACAGCAGATCACAATCTGATATGGACCAAACATAAATCAATAACATGTACCACATGCATACAAATTAAAGACAACGCCTTTTCATTACGTTTTCAAGTCTTAAAGCTTCTAACAAAGCCACAAGCCCTAAATCCCATGATTTTGGCTTAATCCATTAAATACAGAAGTTCAACTTCATCAAACTAGGATCCACAAACCCCCAATAGCCTACTGTACACATAGCACAGCTGCTGTTCTGCGAAATCCCAGAATATCCGGATATCTCACCGTCCATATCCGGATATGCAATATCCGGATATACAGATTCACATATCCGGATATCCAATATCCGGATATCCCAAAACCACGTATCCGGATATCCAATATCCGGATATCAGTTCGACAAATATCCGGATATCTCACGACAGAATGCAGTTTCTGCATTTTCGTGAAGATATCCCTTAAAGGTTCCCTTTTTATCGATTTTTAACACCTAATCATGCATTTCTAGATGTGTTAAGCCTCACCCAACAACAAGTTATCATCTTTTAACCTTAACATGCATCAAACTACAATTTTTAAGCCTTAAAACTCAAGTTAAAGGTTGATATACATACCAAAGCTCAAAAACAGCAAAGGGAGATGCTCTTGGAGCTCACAATCAGATTCAAGCTACTGTCACAAGAGGATGCACGAAAATGAACACAAGATGACTCTTTTACTCAACAAGAAGACACCTTGAAGCATCAAAATGCCAACAAAAGGTCTCACCCCTCAAGAACAGCAAACACATCTCTTCAAACTCCCTCACACAGGTTCTCTAACTCAGAAACACCACCCCAATGTAGTCCCAAGGCCAACCCTCACCCTCACCAAGTGTTTAAATGGAAGGATAAGCATCAAAGGTGAATGCTTGCTCAAGAAATGGTGAAGAAGGCAAGGAAAGAGTGTTTTCTGGTCATCCTCCAAGTTACTCACGTAGAGAAATCTGATCCTAGGGTTTTGTGCCCATAATGGGAGTATTTATAGCCCAAACACACTTAAACACACAGTATTAACTTTAATTTCTACGCTTAGTATTTTAATCCCAAACTTTGGATTCTCAAACTACATAATTTTCTAAGATTTATCATATTTTTCTTATATTTTTCTGAGCACCTTTCCGGTACGCGCTTTTCAAAGCCAGTACCGGTTTCTAGCACCAGTTCTCATTATTTGGACTTGAAACTCGTTTTACAAGTCCTACATGTTATTCTAGTAATTATCATGCACTTACACTAATTTTCCGGGATACTTTTTCGGTACACATTTATACCGACTAGCAGAACCGGTATCTGCACTTTTCTTCCGAAAAGCGACTTCCAGCATTCTTAATCACTTATTATGATTATTAAGCCTTATAAATAATTATTAGGGTCAATTATGGAATCATTTCTTATCTTTGCATAATTAATTAATTAAATACCTTAATTAACGGTGCAGGTTCTTACATTCACCCCACCTTTTTAGGATTTTGACCTCAAAATCAGAAACATACCTGGTCGAAACTCGGGGTACTGCCGGAGAAGCTCGTCCTCACGCTCCCAAGTACACTCCTCAGGAGTCCTTCCGGTCCACTGCACCTTGACCATCGGAATGATCTTGCTCCTCAGCTGCTTCTCGCCACGATCGAGAATTCTGAGTGGTCCGACGGGAGTCTTTAGGTTCTCCCGAACCTCCACATCATCCGGTTGCACCACGTGCGACGGATCTGCTATGTACTTCCGAAGCTGAGACACGTGAAACACGTCGTGGATGTTAGCCAGGTTCGGAGGCAAGGCAAGCCAGTAGGCAACAGGTCCTACTCTACCAAGAATCTGGTATGGCCCAATATATCGCGAGCTCAGCTTCCTCACTCCGAGTGCCCGACCTACACCGGTGACAGGTGAAAGTCTCACAAACACGTGCTCACCCTCACTGAACTCCAGCGGACGATGCTTAACATTATAGTAGCTCTTCTGGCGATTCTGCGCCTGCTTCAACTTTTCACAGATCATCTGGATCTGCAAGGTGGTATTTTGGACAAAGTCCAAGCCAAAAAGCTCCTTGTCCCCAACCTCAGACCAACAAGTAGGAGTCCGATACCTCCTACCATACAGTGCTTCGTAGGGCGCCATGCCCAGGCTAGCATGAAAGCTGTTGTTGTAAGAAAACTCAACCAACGGAAGGTACCTATCCCATGTCGAGCCTTGCTCCAACGTGCAAGCTCGCAACATGTCCTCCAAGGTCTGGATGGTCCTCTCAGTATGTCCATCAGTCTAAGGGTGATAGGCGGTACTCAATCTCAACTGTGTACCAAAAGCCTCCTGCAGCGCCTCCCAGAACCGAGAAGTGAACTTCGGGTCCCTATCACTAATGATACTCTCGGGCACCCCGTGAAGCCTCACAATCTCGCGGACATAAAGCTTGGTCAACTGCTCTGCAGTGAAGCTCACCTTCACTGGAAGAAAATGGGCAGACTTCGTCAGTCTGTCCACAATGACCCAAATAGAGTCACAACCCGCCTGAGTCTTCGGCAATCCCACCACGAAGTCCATGGAAATACCTTCCCACTTCCACTGTGGTACTTCAAGAGGTTGAAGTTCACAAAGATAGCAACATCTTTCTTCATGCCCGGCCACCAGAAGTTCTTCTTCAAGTCTTGATACATCTTAGTAGCACCAGGGTGGATAGAAAACTGACCCTTATGGCCTTCTGCCATAATCTCCTCCGTCAACGGGCCTCGAGGAACTACAATCCTCTACTGAAACAAAAGCACTCCATCCTCATTCCAAGACACACTGTCTTGGTTCTTCTCCAAAAGCTCATTCCTGACTCTCACAGTCTCAATCTCGAGAAGTGCACCCTCAAACAAAGAGGTCATCGTCAGAACTCGAAGTTTCACAATGACGTCACGGCGTCATCCGATTCTCTGGGATCATCAGTCATTCTCTCAATAAGGGTGACCTAACCCCACAAACTTTAATCTACACAACACTCGAGTGAGTTGGGTCCTATTCCATGACTCTAACTTCAACAAGACTAGCAATTTATAATCCATTTCCTAAAAATAAATTCATATTCATTTCAAAGTACTAAATCATAATCATGTTCAATTCCACCAATACATGTTAGTTAACCAACTCATTTACATAGTAACGTACCTTAGTTCACGTACACCTGCAAAATTTTAAATTTTAATAACATAATAGCTAAAAACTCTATGTAACGGTATACCTCACTCTCCATGGTATCTGCAAAATTAAGAGTTAGTCAAAGGTGAAATAACATTGATTTATTATCACAGTTCATGGTACTCATTTCATGCTTAACACTACCCCTGGTGTTAACATGCCAACAACTTACGAAGCATAACAAACTCAACATAAAATCCTAGAGTCATGGAGACCACTCAACTCACAAGCTACTTGTACATGTACTGCCTCGCATATACAAGATCACACGTGGCCTTGCCACCAATTCTAAGTGTTACACACTCGGTTTCCCTGAAGAGAATTTCACATCCTCAAACAGAGCACCATCACGCTTAAGTAATGGCGTAAGGCCTCTTACCTTACCACAAAAATGACCGGTGCTCCCAAGGAGACACGCTCAGTCGAAGAAATCTTTTGCCGAAAGACCCTCAATATGCTTCTTCAGCTCTGCCAACTCCGGTGGCGACATCCGGTTTGGAGCTAAGGAAATCGGCCCCACACCAGGAAACAGGTCTATGGAGAACTCTATCTCCCTCTGTGGCGGAAACTCAGGAAACACCTCGAGGAACTCCCTCACCACAGGAATGCCGGTGATGTCCTCTTGTGTACCACTCACCAAACCTCCCAACATGACATAACCAAATGCCCCTGCTCTCAAGGCTCTCCTAGCCTGCAACAACGAAATGTACGGCGAGGAACTGGCTGTGGAATCACACGGAGACAACACCACACGCTAGGCACAACAATCAATCAAATCAATCAACTATGGGACAATCCATCCACGCTAAGGATGATTTCCAAAATAGCCATCGGCAACCCTATCAGATCTACCGAGAAGTCAAAGCCCTCCCACTGAAACACGATACTCGATGTACAGTGGTAGCATCACATATTTCTCCGGCGGCGGTAGTCACCCGCAACGGTGGAGAAAGCACAGACATGGGCAACTAAAGCCCCAAAGCAATCGGGATAGCAACAAACGAATGCGTAGCCCCGGAGTCAAACAATGCATCAACAGCAATACCACCAATAGACACAGCACCTCTAACAAGGTTCGGAGCGCGGTCCGACTGCTGCCTATCCAAGGTGTACACACGCCCAATAGGAGGTGGCACCGCATGTGCCGAAGTAGAAGCCATTGAAACCATCTGCAAAGGAACTGCCTGAACAGCTGCAGCTCTCGCCGTCGATGACGGACAGTCTCTAGAGAAGTGGCCCTCCATGCCACA
This sequence comes from Gastrolobium bilobum, assembly GCF_033153095.1. Lineage (NCBI taxonomy): Eukaryota > Viridiplantae > Streptophyta > Magnoliopsida > Fabales > Fabaceae > Gastrolobium > Gastrolobium bilobum. Next base: position 696,388 of record NW_026899797.1, on the reverse strand, counting down.
CTGGAAACAAATCAACTGACCCGAAGCACAACGGCCAGCATGTTCCTTTCCGCACCCCGCACATCTCGGAGTGGAAGGAGGCCTAGCAAAACTCCCTTGCTGTGAAGCAGCCCTCTTGAACTGACCAGGCGCCTGCCTAGTCGCCAACTGTTTACCCTTGCCCTTCCCAGCAAACCTCTTGTCCTTCCAGGACGTAGAAACAGGAGTGGAACTAACAGTCCCTTTGGTCTCGTCGACCTTGGCCCTCTTGGCCTTACTCGCTATGCAGACATCCTCAATGTCCTTACACTGCTGAACCAGTGTACCAAAGTCTCTCGAAATCGCTCCAGCTAAATGCTCAGCAATCACCTCACTAAGTCCTCTACGGAACTTAGCAGCCAGAAACATCGGAGTAGGAGGAACCATCCTGAAGTGTGCAAACTTCACCAGCTCATTAAACTTGGCCAAGTACTCGTCAACAGTCATCGAGCCCTGAACCAATCTATCAAACTCCCCATGCTTCCTCTCCTGCGCATCATAGGGAAAGTATCTGCCCAAAAAGCACTCCTCGAAGAATGGCCATGTCAAAACACGACCCTGCATCTCATAAGCACGAGAGGTGTTCGTCCACCACTCATGGGCATCGCCCTCCAGCATGTAAGTCGAGAACATCAGCTTCTGTGGGTCTGTACACTGCATGACCCGAAATATCTTGTCCAGCGACTGCAGCCATCTCGCAGCAGCAATAGGATCCAAAGACCCCTCAAACACAGGTGGCTTATGCTTCCTGAAAGGATTCAGCCGGCGATCTATCACATCACGATCCTCAGCAGGCTCTACCAGATTCTCCCTCGTCTCAGCGACATGAGCAGCACTGCCAATGTGACTCAGGCTCTCATCCTGAACACTAGGTGGAGGCGGCGGCGGCGGTGGCGGTGGTGCCTGGCCTACAGCAGGACCAACCCTCATCTCCTCCAACATGACTCTCATCATCGTCGTGTTCGCCATCCTGTTCGCCTTGAGGACATCCTCAGTGGTCCTCTGGTTCGCTTCACGAACCTCTTCTGCGGCTATCCGGTTCGCCTCGCGAACAACATCCATCATTGCCGCGTTGGCCAATCTAGTGGCCTCCTGATCGGCTAACCTAGCCGCCTGCATCTCAGTCAATGCAGTCAGGATAGGATCGGGTTGATCCTCAGAAGTCTCTCGTGTTCTCTCGGATATTACCATGACTCCGCACAAGTTACACAAATTGTGAGTTGACCAGGCCCACGCAGTGTGATCACGTATGCATCTTCATAATAAGATTCGACGGAGTAAACACACAAGACAGACACAACCAAACATCCTAATCATTGCAATACATACAAGCTTTTCCCTTGAACCGTTGCTCTGATACCATAAAATGTAACACCCCGTGTATACCCGGAATATTAACATTACATTGTATTAAGCGGTGCTTAATTAAAAATGCGGAATATTCTTTTTCTTTTCAATTATGACGTCATTATCAATTACCAACCTGATTACTTAATCAATTTCATAAAATATCGCCTGTATGTAAATTGCAATAAGACATCTACTGAAATACCTCAATATATAGATAAAGTGTGTATCTAAATCACGACATTACATCAAGTAATCCGAACAATATCCTGATACATTATTACAACTCCAAAAGACTCAAGACATAATCAAGACATAATAGTACTATGTGTCATGGACAATCCCCATGCTCACCAAATAAACATAGTAAACAACAAGTCTCAACATAAAACTCCACAAACGTAAACTGAAGCTATAAGCATAAACAGCATGCAAATCCAGCATCCAATCATGGCAGCATAATATAACAGCAATCTAACTCAGCTCCGGCCTCCTGCCGCCTGAGGTCTCAACATTACCTGACCCTGAAATAAGCATTCCCCAAACGTGGGTTGAGATCTCTAAACTAGAAATCTCAGTAAGACAAGGGGTCCTCAAGGATCTTCCACCCCAAGCTCACTTACATGTGAAATATAAGTTCAAAAAGCATTTATATCATTATCAGTTCCAAAACTATGTAGTGCAACAGATATCTATGGCATGTGTGTAATCACTATCTACTGGCCAGAGAAATGTAGGAATACGTCTATTCCCTACATGTAGTACAAGGAACACCGCTTGCACCTCACCCACAGCCTCACCCTCTTGTATGTTCTACATACTCAGGCTTACCGTATAGGTGGAACACCTCCATGCATATCAACAAGGCACTAACATATAACAGCTCAACAGCATTTCAAAAACATCAAAAGCATGTAACACACCATGCATATACCATATCCCCATGGGACATGGTGGAACAACAACATGGCTAAACCGAGGACACGAAAGCTTACCTCTAAGCTAGCTATCCAATGCCACAAGCTCAAAGTCCAATCACAGCAGATCACAATCTGATATGGACCAAACATAAATCAATAACATGTACCACATGCATACAAATTAAAGACAACGCCTTTTCATTACGTTTTCAAGTCTTAAAGCTTCTAACAAAGCCACAAGCCCTAAATCCCATGATTCTGGCTTAATCCATTAAATACAGAAGTTCAACTTCATCAAACTAGGATCCACAAACCCCCAATAGCCTACTGTACACATAGCACAGCTGCTGTTCTGCGAAATCCCAGAATATCCGGATATCTCGCCGTCCATATCCGGATATGCAATATCCGGATATATAGATTCACATATCCGGATATCCAATATCCGGATATCCCAAAACCACGTATCCGGATATCCAATATCCGGATATCAGTTCGACAAATATCCGGATATCTCACGACAGAATGCAGTTTCTGCATTTTCGTGAAGATATCCCTTAAAGGTTCCCTTTTTACCGATTTTTAACACCTAATCATGCATTTCTAGATGTGTTAAGCCTCACCCAACAACAAGTTATCATCTTTTAACCTTAACATGCATCAAACTACCATTTTTAAGCCTTAAAACTCAAGTTAAAGGTTGATATACATACCAAAGCTCAAAAACAGCAAAGGGAGATGCTCTTGGAGCTCACAATCAGATTCAAGCTACTGTCACAAGAGGATGCACGAAAATGAACACAAGATGACTCTTTTACTCAACAAGAAGACACCTTGAAGCATCAAAATGCCAACAAAAGGTCACACCCCTCAAGAACAGCAAACACATCTCTTCAATCCGAGGAAGGGGATACTTACTCTTGATCGTCACCTTGTTCAACTGCCTGTAGTCGGTGCACAATCGCATTGTCCCATCCTTCTTCTTCACAAAGATGACCGGTGCTCCCCAAGGAGACACACTCGGCAGGATAAAATCTTTCGCTGAAAGATCTTCAATATGCTTCTTCAGCTCAGCCAACTCCGGTGGCGACATCCGATATGGAGCTAAAGAAATCGGCCCCACACCAAGCAACAAGTCAATGGAGAACTCTATCTCCCGCTGTGGCGGAAACTCTGGAATCTCCTTAGTAAACACCTCTAGGAACTCCCCCACCACAAGAATGTCAGTAATATCCTCCTGTGTCCCACTCACCAAACCTCCCAACAAGACATAACCAAATGCCCCTGCTCTCAAGGCCTTCCTAGCCTACAGCAATGAAATATATGGTGAGGAACTAGCTGTGGAATCACACGGAGACATCACCACGCGCTTTGCACATCAATCAATCAGTGCACAGTTTCTAGACAACCAATCCATGCCCAAAATAATCTCCAAATTGGCCATCGGCAATCCTATCAGATCCACCGAGAACTCACGACCATCCCACTGAAACGCTACATCGCGATGTACAGTGGTAGAATCACATATTTCTCCGGTGGCGGTAGTCACCTGTAAGAACCCGCACCGTTAATTAAGGTATTTAATTAATTAATTATGCAAAAATAGGAAATGATTTCATAATTGACCCTAATATTATTTATGAGGCTTAATAATCATAATAAGTGATTGAGAATGCTGAAAGTCGCTTTTCGGAAGATAAGTGCAGATACCGGTTCTGCTAGTCGGTATAAATGCGTGCCGAAAAAGTATCCCGGAAAATTAAAGCAAGTGCGTGATAACTACTAGAATAATATGTAGGACTTGTAAAACGAGTTTCAAGTCCGAATAATGAGAACGGGTGCTAGAAACCGGTACTGGCTTTGAAAAGCGCGTACCGGAAAGTTGCTCAGAAAAATATAAGAAAAATATATTAATTCTTAGAAAATTATGTAGTTTCATAATCCAAAGTTTGAGATTAAAATTCTAAACGTAGCAATTAAAGTTAATACTGTGTGTTTAAGTGTGTTTGGGCTATAAATACTCTCATTATGGGCACAAAACCCTAGGGTCAGATTTCTCTACGTGAGTTGGGGCTGACCATTTGCTGGTTACTGTTCCATTGGCTTTCCCTTCCATTTCTTGAGCCAAGTTGTGATCTTTCTTGAGTTTCTTCACTTTTCCACCTTGTAAACACTTGGGAGCAGCCTTGTGGGAGTGAAAGGAGGGTCTTTTCTGAGTCTTAGCCATTGTTTGAGTCAGTCTTGAGGGCTGAGTTTGGAGGTTGAGTAGTGGAAGCCTTGGTCTTTCCATTTGTGAACTCCAAGTGTCTATCTTTGTGGAGAAATGAGCCATCTTGTTGTGCATTTTCGTGCACCTTCTTAGTCAGAATTGTGAGGAGCCGTGTTGAGCTCCAAGAGCATCTCCCTTTGCTGTTTTTGAGATGTGGTATGATCACCAACCTTTAACTTGAGTTTTAAGGCTTAAAAATGGTACCTTGATGCATCTAATGACTAAAAGATGATAACTTGTTGTTGGGTAATGTTGAACACGCCTAGAAATGCATGATTAGATGTTTAAAATCGGTAAAAACCCAACCTTTGAAGGATATCTTCACGAAATGCAGTTTCTGCATTCTGTCGTGAAATATCCGGATATCTGCCCGAGAAATATCCGGATATGTGATATCCGGATATGGGATTTGGACATCCGGATATTAGATATCCGGATATGGGATTCTGGATATCCGGATATTGCATATCCGGATATGGTCCCGAGGAATATCCGGATATTCTGGGATTTCGCAGAACAGTAGTTGTGTTGTGCATACAGTAGGCTATTGGGGGTTTATAGACCCTAGATTGATGAAGTTGAACTTCTGTTTTTAATGGATTAAGCCAGAATCGTGGGATTAAGGGCTTGTGGCTTTGTTAGAAGCTTTAAGACTTGAAAACATAATGAAAAGGCGTTGTCTTTAATTTGTATGCATATGGTACATGTTATTGATTTATATTTGGTCCATATCAGATTGTGATCTACTGTGATTGGACTTTGAGCTTGTGGCATTGGATAGCTAGCTTAGAGGTAAGCTTTCGTGTGCTCGGTTTAGCCATGTTGTGGTTCCACCATGTCCCATGGGGATATGGTATATGCATGCTGTGTTACATGCTTTTGGTGTTTTGGAAATGCTGTTGAGCTATTGTATGTTAGTGCCTTGTTGATATGTATGGAGGTGTTCCACCTATATGGTAAGCCTGAGTATGTAGAACATACAAGAGGGTGAAGCTGTGAGTGAGGTGCAAGCGGTGTTCCTTGTACTACATGTAGGGAATAGACGTATTCCTACATTTCTCTGGCCAGTAGATAGTGTTTACACACATGCCATAGATATCTGTTGCACTACATAGTTTTGGAACTGATAATGATATAAATGCTTTTTGAACTTATATTGCACATGTAAGTGAGCTTGGGGTGGAAGATACTTGAGGACCCCTTGTCTTACTGAGATTTCTAGTTTAGAGATCTCACCCCACGTTTGGGGAATGCTTATTTCAGGGTCAGGTAATGTTGAGACCTCAGGCGGCAGGAGGCCGGAGCTGAGTTAGATTGCTGTTATATTATGCTGCCTTGATTGGATGCTGGATTTGCATGCTGCTTTTATGCTTATAGCCTCAGTTTTTGTTTTGGATTTTTATGTTGAGACTTGTTGTTTACTATGTTTATTTGGTGAGCATGGGGATTGTCCATGACACATAGTATTATTATGTCTTGGTTATGTCTTGAGTAGTGTTTTAAAACCCGGCTCGGACCGGCCGGGTCGACCCGGGACTCGGTGACCCGGTGGGTTCCCCGGTCCGAGCGGGTAGTTGGACCGGTTATGCAGTCAGCCTGGATTGGACCGGTTGACCCGGCCGAAACCCGGTGACCCGGCGACCCGGTTGACTCGGGTTAAACCGGTTTTTCCTTCTTTTTTTTGGGTAAAATTTCTTGTTGTTGATAAGAACTCTTGAATTAAATCATATTCATATTTTATGATGAATATGATTAAAAGTAAGGTGAAAATAATAAGGTATTTTAGATTAGTGTAGTTCGTTTATGTAATTTAGTTGCATCTTATAATGATCTCATGAAGTTAAGTGGTGATAAACACCGAGGGTCTCATGATCTCATCTCAACAGTGGACACTTTTTTCTTATAGTGTATATTTCATGCATACTATTTGTTATCATAATTTAATTTATCCGTATCATGTCAAGCACAAAAAGTGCATTTAACTTATATTGCATGGTTTAATCCAATATTAGGATACGGTCTAGAGCTAGAAGCTTAGAAGTATATAATATTTGCTATCATTGAAAACCAATTTATTTCTTGAAGCTCATTGATAGTTTTCTTATATGAATTTTTATTAATATAAGTAATATTTTTATATTTTTAATATGTGAACAGTAAAACCGGTTCAACCCGGTTGAACCCGGTTGAACCAGTGACCCAGTACCTCGACCGGTTTGATTATCGGTCCGAGTTTTAAAACACTGGTCTTGAGTCTTTTGGAGTTGTAATAATGTATCAGGATATTCTCCGGATTACTTGATGTAATGTCGTGATTTAGATACACACTTTATCTATATATTGAGGTATTTCAGTAGATGTCTTATTGCAATTTACATACAGGCGATATTTTATGAAATTGATTAAGTAATCAAGTTGGTAATTGATAATGACGTCATAATTGAAAAGAAAAAAAATATTCCGCATTTTTAATTAAGCGCCGCTTAATACGATGTAATGTTAATATTCCGGGTATACACGGGGTGTTACATCACCCGCAACGGTGGAGAAAGCACAGACATGGGCAACTCAAACCCCAAAGCAATCGGGGTAGCAACAAACGAATGCGTAGCCCTGGAGTTAAACAATACATCAACAGCGATACCACCAATAGACACAGTACCTCTAACAAGGTTCGGAGCGCGGTCCGGCTGCTGCCTATCCAAGGTGTATACACGCCCAACAGAAGGTGGCACTGCAGGTGCCGAAGTAGAAGCCATCGGAACCATCTGCAAAGGAACTTCCTGAACAACTGCAGCTCTCGCTGTCGACGACGGACAGTCTCTAGAGAAATGGCCCTCCTTGCCACACTAGAAACAGATCAACTGACCCGAAGCACAACGGCCAGCATACTCCTTCCCGCACCCCGCACATCTCGGAGTGGAAGGAGGCCTAGCAAAACTCCCCTGCTGTAAAACAGTCCTATTGAATTGACCAGGCGCCTACCTAGTCGCCAACTATTTACCCTTGCCCTTCCCAGCAAACTTCCTGTCCTTCCAAGAAGTAGAAACAGGAGTGGAACTAACAGTCCCCTTGGTCTCGTCGACCTTGGCCCTCTTGGCCTTGCTCGCTATGCAAACATCCTCAATGTCCTTACACTGCTGAACCAGTGTACCAAAGTCCCTCGAAGCAGCTCCAGCAATATGCTCAGCAATCACCTCACTAAGTCCTCTGCGGAACTTAGCAGCCAGAAATATCAGAGTAGGAGGAAGCATCCAGAAGTGCGCAAACTTCACCAGCTCATTAAACTTGGCCAGGTACTCGTCAACAGACATCGAGCCCTGAACCAATCTATCAAACTCCCCCTGCTTCCTCTTCTGCGCATCGTAGGGAAAGTATCTGCCCAAAAAGCACTCCTCAAAGAATGGCCACGTCATGACACGATCCTGCATCTCATAAGCATGAGAGGTGTTCGTCCACCACTCATGGGCATCGCCCTCCAGCATGTAAGTCGAGAACATCAGCTTCTGTGGGTCTGTACACTGCATGACCTGAAATATCTTGTCCAGCGACTCCAGCCATCTCGCAGCAGCAATAGGATCCAAAGACCCTTCAAACACAGGTGGCTTATGCTTCCTGAAAGCATTCAGCCGGCGATCTATCACATCACGATCCTCAGCAGGCTCTACAAGAGTCTCCCTCATCTCAGCGACATGAGCAGCACTGCCAATTTGACTCAGGCTTTCATCCTAAACACTAGGTGGAGGCGGCGGCGGCGACGGCGGTGGTAACTGGCCTGCAGCAGGACCAACCCTCATCTCCTCCAACATGACTCTCATCATCGTCATGTTCGCCATCCTGTTCGCCTCGAGGACATCCTCAGTGGTCCTCCGGTTAGCTTCATGAACCTCTTCTGCGGCTATCCGGTTCGCCTCGCGAACATCATCCATCATTGCCGCGTTGGCCAATCTAGTGGCCTCCTGATCGGCTAACCTAGCCGCCTGCATCTCAGCCAATGCAGTCAGGATAGGATCGGGTTGATCCTTAGAAGTCTCTCGTGTTCTCCCGGATCTTACCATGACTCTGCACAAGTTACACAATTTATGAGTTGATCAGGCCAACGCAATGTGATTACATATACATCATCATAATAAAATTCGACGGAGTAAACACACAGGACAGACACAACCAAACATCCTAACCATTGCAATACATACAGGCTTTTCCCTCGAACCATTGCTCTGATATCATAAATGTAACACCCCGTATATATCCGGTAATGTTATTATATTATCGTATTAAGCAGCGCTTAATTAAAAATGCAGAATATCTTTTTCTTTTCGATTATGATGTCATTATCATTACCAACTTGCTTATTAATCAATTAATAAAATATCGCCTGTATGTAATTGCAATAAAACATCTAACTGAAATACCTCGTTAAATAAAATAACATAATGTATGGCTCTAGTCACGGAGCTACAACAAGTAGACCGGACCAACTATCAGTTTATACAACCAAGCTCAAAAGTACTAACGACATAGTGGCATGGACAACTCTCATGCTCACCCAAATAAGGCAACCAAGCCCAACATAAGTCTCAACATGAACAACATATAATAGTGCGGAAAACATAAACAGCATCCAATCCAGTCATGCTAGCAAATAAGCAGTAATATCATAATCAGCTAAGCTCTGGCGTCCTGCCGCCAGAGGCATCAGTCACATACTACCTGAACCTGAAATAAGCATTCCCCAAACGTGGGGTGAGATCTCTAAACAAGAAATCTCAGTAAGGCAAGGGGTCCTCAAGGATATTCCACCCCAAGCTCACTTACATGTGCAAAATAAGTTTAAAAGCATTTCATCAATATCATTTCTAAAACAGTGCAATGCAACAGATAATCATGTCATGTGTGTCAATTCTATTCTACTGGCCAGAGAAATGCAGGATTTATATACGCCAAATACCCACACATAGTGCAAGACGCCACTTGCATTCACCCCTGATCACCATATCGTATGACGCCACATACTCAGGCTTACCGTCAAGATGAAACAACACATGCATATTAAAAGCCATTACACATAAAGCTCAACAGCATTTCGAATATTCAAAGCATGTAACACAACATGCATATAACCACACCCCCATGGGACATGGTGGAACCACAACATGGCTAAACCGAGGACACAAAAGCTTACCTTGCAAGCTAACACCCAAAGCCAAGAGTCCACAGCACAAAGTCCAAACACAACAGATTCACAATCTGTTATGGACCAATACTATATCAATAATAATGCACCACAAGCATATAACTTAAAGACAACGCCTTTCCTTTACGTTTTACGTCCTAAGGCTCCATACCAAGCCATAAGCTCTTAATCACTTGATTCTGACTTAGTTCCTTAATTACAGAAGTTCAACTTCATCAAACTAGGGTCCACAAACCCCCAATAGCCTACTGTACACACAACACAGCTACTGTTCTTCGAAATCCCATAATATCTGGATATTCCTCGGGACCATATCCGGATATTCAATATCCGGATATCTCACTGTACATATCCGAATATACAATATCCGGATATCCAGATTCCCGTATCCGGATATCCAATATCCGGATATCCAAATCCCATATCCGGATATTTCTCAGGCAAATATCCGCATATTTCACGACAGAATATAGAAACTACATTTCGTGAAGATATCCTTCCAAGGTTCTATTTTTAACACTTTCAAACATTAAAGCATGCATCTTTATACTGTTTAAGGGTCATACTACTGTTGGTTACTTGTTTAACTCTTTTAAACATACCAAGACTTCATCTTTAAGCAACAAAACTGAAGACCAAGGTTGGTACAACTTACCAAAGCTCAAAACTCAGCAAAATGGGTGCTCTTGGAGCTCACACAACAGCTCCAAGGTTCTGACTCCAAGGGTGCACGAAAATACCACCCAAGCAAGGATCTTTCTTCACAAAGATTGCTCCTTGGAGCTCTAACAACCCAAGGAAGAAGCTCACACACTCACACAAGGCAGCTCAGACCCCAAACAGCCTCCACACGGCCACCACACTCAGGAAAAATGCTCTTTTCACACTCACAATGATCTCTCCCACTCACCCAAGGTACAAAGTGAAGATAAAATGAAGAAGAGAGGTCAAAAGGCTCACAAAATGGTGGTGGAACCAGCAGCTGACCAGCGCCACACTCACGTAGAGAATCTGTTTCCTAGGGTTTTGTGCCATCATAAGGGTATTTATAGCCCACTTAAGTCTCAAACACACAGTATTAACTTTAATTTCTACGCTTAGTATCTTAATCCCAAACTTTGGAATCTGAAACTACTCATTTTTTCAAGAATTATCATATTTTTCTTATAATTTTCGGAGCACCTTTTCGGTACGCGCTTTTCAAAGCCAGTATCAGTTTCTAGCACCAGTTCTCATTATTTGGACTTGAAACTCGTTTTACAAGTCCTACATATTATTCTAGAAATTATCATGCACTTATTATAACTTTCCGGGATACTTTTTTGGTACGCAATTATACCGACTAGCAGAACCGGTATCTGCACTTTTCTTCCGAAAAGCGACTTTCAGCATTCTTACTCACTTACTATAATTATTAAAGCCTCATAATAATTGTTAAGGTAATTATGGAATCATTTCCTAATTTTGCATAATTAATTAATTAAAATCCTTAATTAACGGTGCAGGTTCTTACACACGGCAACGGGATTTCCATAAGAACCAGTTATATCTGACCTTTCTTTGAGAGCGTTTTCAGCATTACGCGAAGCATGCTGGAATTGAAGTTGGTCGTATGAGATACACATGTGCGCTGATCATGAGCATCTTGGGGGGGGGGGGATGTTGTTCGTTGAGACTACATCCAACTTTGTGTCGGCACGATATTTATTAGTTTTGGATAATTTCCAGCGGACAGGGACATTTTCTTAGGGTTCAGCCTACTTGTATCCTTGTATAAGGAGTTGTGCAAGGTCACAGAGCTGAGACGATCCGACATGGGAGGATGTGCTTTGTTACTACAATTGTGGGCATGGACGCGTTTCCCTATGATCTCGCCAAGGCTCCTCAATGTGACTGACGCAGATGATATATACGGAGCCAAGTATCTTATTGTTTCTTTATCTTTTTCTTGCTACCTGCATAGTGTGTCTATTTTATAAAATTGTTACTATTGTTCGCTTATTTGTTTTGAAGATTTAATGTTTACACGCTGAGGCGATTCGTTTACTTGCACATCAGACGTTATCGTCACCACATTGATGTTATGCCCAACCGCAGGATACGATGGAGGCCTTACTAGGGATTCCTAACACATCCGCCGTCGGCTGACAAGTTCTGCAAATGGTTTGCTATATCTCCACTCATACACTACTAGGTTGTTGTGTACCAGAAGCCAGACAGAGCTCTCTGGAAGTTTGGGTTGCGTCAGCCGATCCCTACTGATCCTTCATCATGTTATGAGCTGCTGACCGTCACCCTTACCGGTGGCATTCCAGGGACGCCCTTGTTGTTCTGGGGGTTCAACCAGACACATTGAACGGTTATCTGTCAGTCAACAGTACTTACATTCAGTGGTATTTCCAGCATACTCGACGGTGGATGATGCAGATATCGGCGATTCATTCGCATGTAGTACGAATTTGGGTTTAATGTTATTTCCGTTTTAAATGTTAAAAATGTTGATTGACTAATTTAACATATTTGACTATTTTGTGAAACGCAGACAGACCGAATGGAGACGGTTGTCCACATGTCATCAGACGAGGCGAGGGATTCATTCTCCTTCCATCAGATATACCAGGAGGTGGTTCAGGCTCTGGCTACCTTCCATGAGTTCGGTAGATTGACAGACCCAGGAGAGCCTGCACCCCCACCTGCCGTTGTTTAGACAGTTCAGCCTCTCCGTCCTGAGCGTTGGAGCCAGCGTGCACACCATGAGGGATTACCTCTACATTTTCAGACTTCTCCTGCTACTGATCGGTCGGTTCTTTTGCAGTGTCTTACGTTGCGTCCAGCAAGGCAGTTTTATGCACTGGGGTACCCATCTTGGACATCGCATCCGTACTGGTGGTCGCCGTAGTATGTCCCTAGCACAGCCGGTAGTGCTCAGACAGGTGGCCCACCATTGTACTATCCCCCTTGATATTCAGCCCCATCACAGTCGCAACAGGGATTTTCGCCATATGTGTATCATCCGTTTCCAGTGCAGAGCAGTGGACAGTCCATGCCGCAAACGGGATTTCCAACACATACGTCGGGCGTGTTTCCCAGCCAGTCCAGTTCACAGCTAGACCACGATCTTGACGAGTTTAAAGAGGATTATAGACCACAGTATGATGCCCCTGTCATGGCCACACCACAGGCATACTCGATGGATTTCCTCCAATCACCACATTCAGGGCCTACGGGGGTGATTTCACCGGAGGATATTGCGGGGGTTATGGAGAGTGTTAACGATGTCCCTGGTGATTCTTCTGAGGATGGACGTGACGACGACGATGGCATCAGGTGGAACCCTGCTATAGATTCCAGGGTTCGTTGTGGCTTGTCACCGTTTAAGCATGACATGTCACGTTGCGCAGACTATCATGGGAGGAGGAGAGAGCAATGATTTATTATATTATTGTAGGGTTTTTTGTTAGCTCTTGTATATCCTAGTAGGACTTGAATTTTGTGGATGTTTGTGCTACTTTATGTTTATTTATATGTCACTGTTTTTCGACGTATTATCGCTGTGAGTTTTTTACATTACTTATGTTCGACGTATGATGTTTCTTTATGTTTGTTTGTATTTTGTTTAATTATTTTATCCTGCGTAATCTACAAGGAAGTGAATATGAACAAAACAAGTAACAACACGCAGAGTAATCGTAGTAATATAATGTCAAATGTAGGCTTTAAATAGTTTACAAACAATGAACACATCTGTTAACCCCCGTTATTGGCCTTGCTGACGAGATGAACACCAACGTCTGTCATGGCCAACAACCCTACAATAACCACATCTTGCGCGAGTAGTCGATCTTTCGCGTTCATCCATTTCGTTATGGATGTGTGTACTTCATGGCCTTCCTTTTTTACGCCTCATGGACACATCTGGGAGTATGGTTGGTCCTTGTCTGGGTGGTATGAAATCTTCATTGTCAGTTGGGTACCATTGTCCGGAATATACCTGACACTGAAATGCGGCACTATATGCTGGATCAATGTACTGCAACGGGTCATGGTTCACGGATTTGCATACTGCAATAACATGAGTACACGGGTACCTAAAAGCAGTAAACTCACCACGCTGGCATGCCCGATCAGCTAACGAAACCCACCATTTTTTTCTGCCTCTGTGGGTTCTTTGACTGTAGGATTCTTAAACTTCAAATATTGTTTTTTGTCTGTCATAAGACATAACCCAGTGTGTTGCATCCTTTTGTTGGTTCTCAACTTATGAATGCCAGAATACTTTGGCGAAAGGATTACCTCTGTCCATCTCCTTCCGGGCCTCCTAGCCATGTGTCAAGAAGTATTGATTTAGCCTGGCATATGTGATACGAACCAATGACGTGATAGGTAGGTTTCTGGCACCTTCAAGAACCTTGTTAACACACTTTAAATTTTTCTAAACTCGTATCAAAATCTAATCGTGAGGTAGTATAACTTACACATACCAACAAATATTAATTAAATTAATAACATCCTAAAATTGATACCAACAAGATCCATAGTATAACTTCTTTAACTGCTTCTTCAACATGACATTTTTGAACTTATGTTTGAAATTACTCGCCACATGTCGAAGGAAAGAAACATGGTAAGGTTTGGGTGGTTGCCACCCTAGCTCAACATTGTTAACAATATTCCAACTTTATGAGTCACATGGATTCGTATCATAGCCAAAAACCACAACCAGTTAGCAATATTCTCTCCAGAAAACAACAGCAAATGCAATAGGCAGGTTATAATTGTTACCATCAATGACTGTAGCAATCAATAACGTTCCGCTATGTTTCCCATACAAATGTGTCCCATCGATCTGGATCATAGGCTTACAATAATTAAAAGCATCACAAGACTGTTTGAATGTCAAAAATAACCTTTTGAACACGTTGTGTGATCCATCGAGCATCAATGAAATGGTCATTCACGTCCATTTTGTAAGGAGACCCTGGAGAAAACCACAACATATAATCCAACCATCTCGACAGAAACGCGAATGAATCATCCCAATCCCAAAAATTCCTCACAATTACTTTTTGTTTTGCCTTCCATGCCTTTTCTGTATGATATATGAAATCCAAGAATTAATGCAATCATTTCCTAGATTTGACCAATTTTAACACTTGGCTTTTCCCATATCATTTCTGCATTTTGTCAAACAAGAATGTATTAGCAATAGAGTCTGATTATTATTATAAACACAAAGGCCAATTGACTTACCGATGATCAATGAACAAATGAAATTTGAGTCAAGTTGTTTGTGATATTGTGAAAGTGATTGACTAACACATGTGTGGATGTTGTTTCATATGCCTATAAACCATTCAGTACCGCCTTTTTTAAGATATTCCCTCATCCTCCATGGACAACCATCATTGTGATTTTAACAAACCATTGTCAGCCTTTTCGTATCACTTTTTTCTACGACGGCCGTGTGATGATTTGCCATACAATATTGTTTTATTACCATCTTGACCCATCTGCTAATTAGGTATTTGTGCCCCTTGCATTTCATCACACTCCTGATCTGGGTGTGTCCAATTAATATTCATGTAGAGGCTTATTTGCAACCAAAACGGTACAGTATCTTCCCCTGTATAATCCCAATGCATGTCATTACTAATACCATTTCAAATAAAATAAAAACCACAGTAAATAAACTAACCTGCCACTGGTGGTGGGTCATGCGTTCCGACAATGCCCAGTGATGGAATCGGTTGACACAAGGCACTAGACGACTCCCTTTCGAAATCACCATAACCTTCTGTATCCGATGAGTCACTATCAGGAACAAGACCTTCGTCAACCTCTTCCTCAGAACTATCAGTACGCCACGAGGGATTATACATGTCATGGGCATGAATCACATCTGAAGGCATTGTTAGTGGGGGTGACACATGCATATCTTCCAGATTGACTAGCGGCTCCCTGTTAATGTCTATGGAGTAACTGTAAGGGACGGAATGTTGAGTGCTTATCTCTCCACTAGTGTTTAGTTCCATATACAATTCGATGTATGAGGACTTTCCATGTTGTCGAAATGTGTCAACTTGGTCAGATGATGCCACTTGGCACCTAGTTCGCTGGCCCATGCAGTGAACTATTAGGGAGGGAGGTGCCATGTGGCACATAGTTCGCTTGGACTCTAAGCGAACTTGGTGCATGTCAGACACGTGGCACACCTAGTTCGCTGCTTGTGGCAGCGAACTTCTCCAATGTGTTAGCATTAGTTACAATGTAGTTTGTTACTGGGAGTAGCGAACTATTTGTCCACCAGCAACGTGCCACATCAGCAAACCAAGTTCGTTGGGCACTTTAGCGAACTTGCCCGTGTGGCATATTGGAAAATAACTGTTGCAACTCGGCAAGTGCACCGGTCGTTAAGTAATAAAAGTGTACCGGAGTACGAGATCGTTCCCACGAGGATCGAATTTTCAAGAACTAGTTCGCTAATCGCGTCTTACTTGGACAATCAAAAATTTGATTTGAGATAATTGTAACTAGGAACTTAAAATTAAAAACAAGTAATAACATTCAATTAAGAAGATTCAGAATAAAAAAGACAATTGAAAAGATGATGATTGATTAAGAATGTAAAACAAGAGTAGTTAGGGTTTCGACTTCCCCTAATATCCTCGTTATGTTATGAATTAAAAAGTCAAGAACCTTTTCTTAATATAATGCCAATCAATTCTATCTAAGTTAATTAGGGCTCAATTCCTTGTTACCCTAAATCTATGTGATCTTTAAAGAACTCTAGTTCCCTGATTATTCTCCAAGAAAACATGCATTAAGATCAAGAATTTAAAGATTGCACAATTACCCTATGTCTATCCCTAGATCACAAGGATTATGATAAATTTATCAAGTCGGGGTTCATGCACCAACATCCCTATTGTCATACAATTCCCCAAAATCATTCTATAAGGAGCAAACTCATAGAAAGCATTAAAGACAGATAAATTTATTCAATTATAAAAAGAAAAGAATTCAAGAACAATTTAATCCATAAACATAAACGATTCAATTGGGTTCCATCTACCCCTAACTACATAAAAGACTAGCCTAGCATACTGAATTGAAAAAAAATAGTAAAGAAAAGAGAACCCCAAGCCTCCATTGGTGTGATGTTGACTTGGTTCCTCAGTGTTCCAGCGCTCCGCAACAGGATTCCTCTTTCAGAGGATGAAAAATACTCATTTGCACTAAGAGTAACTAATTTTATAATTATTTATGTTTGATTTAATAATATTTATGTTTTTAATCTAATAATATGTATCATAATGTGTTATACTCGCGTGTTAAATAATTTTATTTCTTCATTTCTTTGACTGTTGAATTGTAGTTGCCCAATCCAACCACAACTCTAATGTCTAAGATTAATTTTTGAAACGATTGTGTTATAAAATCGTTCCCCAAAATTAAAGGTAAAGAACACTACTACACTACTCTCTTGTCTAGTTCACTTTAATAGTTATGGTCAAACTTTGTTACACTCGCGCCGAATCACCCATAAAAAAGGTTTTTTGTGTGAAATAAAATTAGAGGTGTAAATGGGCTAGGCCGAGGCCGATAGAGGCCATATATATTAGGTCAGGTTTGACCTAATATATAGTCAAATAGAACAGGTCTAGCCTTTAAAAAAAATTCTATTTAGAAACCATGCCTACAGGCGGCCTATATCATATTATTTATATCAAATAAAATAAATAATTTTTTTTAATAATTTTGAATAATAAAGTAATATTATTTTAGTTATTTTTTAATTATTGAATGTTTAATAGGCTTAAAAAGGCTAACAGACCAAGGCCAAAATTTTTATTTTTAAAATATAGGCCATACCAGACATGTAATTTGGGCCTATGCTGGCTAACAGGTCAGGCCATGCTCAAGATTTTTTCCTCAACCAAAATTTCATGTTATCTTCTCTCATTATTTATAATCTATTATCATGTTTAAAAAAAATCAAAAAGCTGAAAAAAAATACTAATTTCCTGAAATAAACTAATTTAAACAAGCAATAAATTAACTTTTTTGTGAAAGACCTAAATATCATGAAAATTCTCAGGAGGAGAGTGTTTTAGCCTGAGTTAAAAAAACGATAATGAGGCAAAAAACTTCTATCACTCCTTGTGTAAAGAGTACACTGTTTAGTGCGTTGTAGTACCCCAAGTATGATTCAGTTATAGCCCATGACATTATTTAGGGTCCAAAACAAGGATTCTTTCACCTATATAAGCTGTTCTTGAGAGGAATTACACATCTCGGATATATAGAAAGTTGGATTGCTTATATTTTCATACTTTTAAGAATTGGAGACGCGTCAGGGACAAGACCAAGGTAGGATACATGAAGATTCACCACGTTTTTATATCAATGGAGTTTGGAGAAGCCTTTATTATTCTTTATGTTTTAGTTTTTAGCTAATTTTTCTTTGTAGGTAGGGTTAGAAGGAAACCAAATTAATCTTAATGTTTCTGAATTAATCTTTATGCATTCTTTCCTTTTTATTTTGAATGAATCTACCTGTTCTTCCTGCCTTCCATGAGTTCTTTATCTTATAGATTAAATTAGGAATCATGTATGACAATAGAAATGTTGATATCTAAAATGAGGTTGGTAATTCATCATTAATTTGTATAAATCTAGATATAGACATACGAATTGTGCAATCTTTATGATTAGTCATTTTAATGCTTAAACCCTTTTGAAGAACATCAAAGAGTTATAATTCTCTTAAGGGAGTAAAATATTATGATATCAAGAGATTGATTCTTAACTAATTCAGGGAAATCAATTGACAATATAAAAAAGAAAACTTAATTAAGGTTTTAATTCAAAGCATCAAGGGAGATTGTGGGAAATCGAATCTATAACTGCGTTTTTCTTGATTGTTCAAATTCTTATTATTGTATTCTTGTTTTGCTTTTAATTTAGTTTTTATTTAACTCTCTTAATTGAATTATCCAACTTAAACCAAATAATGAATTAATGTTTGAAATCTAATCCTCTAGTAACAATACTGTATATTTGCCGAATTGCAACACAAAGATTGGTGAGATGGAGTAGGAAGACAGACTATGTTACCTTCGTCCCACTAACATAACCTATCCATGTTTCATGTGAACGATCACCCCCTTATTCACAAATGCAATTTGAGTGGATTCTTTCGTGCTGATAGCAATATTAATTCAACTAATATGGCTTATTTTGTTGATTTAGTGGCTGCTAAAATGACATCAAGCACTCGCTCAAAACTTTCGTGTAGGGGAAAAAACGTTTTAAGATAACTTCATTCTTAAACTTTCTCAAATTTATATCAGCAACAAGTGTTGTCAACACCTCAGAGATTCAAAATTATGGTCAACTAACTGTATTTCTTCCTACCTTCTTGACATTACTTTGAAGCTACTTCGAGCTTAATTTCCCAATATAAAATTCTCTAACAGAAAATTACACTTGGGAAAAGCCACTAAAATTTATATTAGCACTGCTTCTGTTTTAGCTTAGCTTATTTTGTAATTAGCTTTTAATCTTCATTTACAGCTGTCAAGTGGTTAGCTTTCTGTTAGGCTTTCAGTTACAGATGTCATCTCAGATGGGTGCTGAGTTGCTGAGTCACTCACTTTCTATTCTGTATATAAGAACAATTCTTTGTATCACATAATTCAGTTAATTCATTACATGCAAATTCAATTGTTTCTTCTCTGCTCTTGTCTCTTCCCAATTCTCTTTCACCTTCCTTCATTTCTTTGATGGTATCAGAGCTCTCTTTTTGAGGGCTTGATCCACACACCATGTCTTCCACAACATCATCTCAAGATTCAATGGCTGAAAACAAGATTGTATTCTTGTTTAATCATCAGATCTCTGTGAAACTAATAGAGAAGAACTTTCTTCTTTGGAGCCAGATTGTTGAACCTGTATCATGTCTCATCAACTACATCATTTCCTTGTTAATCCTAAAATTCCACTACAGTATGAGTCAGATCTGGATCGAACTCAAGAGATAGTTAATCCAGCCTATACTGACTGGATAAAGCAAGATCAAATGCTTCTCTCATGGTTGCTATCAACAATTTCTGAAGAAATTCTTAATGAAATTCTAGGAGTTCATCATGCGTATGAAGCCTGGGAACAGATCCACAAGCTTTTTCATGGAATGATGCGCTCAAAACTACGTAAACTCAGATATGAGATTAGAATTATCAAGAAAGGTAACAAGTTTGTGGTAGAGTTTCTTCGACATGTAAAAACCTTGTGTGATGAACTCAAAGCTATAAAGAATCCAGTATCAGTAGATGAACACACAGAGATAATCTTGGATGGGCTTCCACCTGAATTCAATGCTTTCGTTTCTTCAGTTCGTGCACGAGAAAATCTATATGCTCTAGATGACTTGAGAATTGAACTCATAGCATATGAAATGATGTTAGTTAAACAGAATGAAGCTCTGTTGTCAGAATCAATGACAGTAAACCTTGCTCAAAAGGCTCCAATTTCGAATCAGAATGAAAATTCGACGAGCAATATTGATCCCCTAATCTCAACTGCACTTGATCAATAATACAACAATGGATCCTATTAGGCCAGCAGAGGTAGAGGAAGATCCTTTGGTAGAAACAATCGTGGTAGAAGTCGAGGAGGTCGTAACAATCTTCAGTGTCAACTATGCTACAAGTTTGGACACAATGTTCATAACTGTTGGCATCGGTTTGATGAACATTTCACTCCTACACAACCTGAACCAGAAGCACCTCAATATTTCAACAGAAATTCATACCAGAGGTCTTTTCACTATGTGAGACCTCCAGCCAGTACTCACTCTCCACAAATTATGCTTACCTCACTTCCAGCACAGAATGCTTCTTCACGGCAAAATGCAGCACTTCAACGAGGACTCTTACCTACTCCATCACAAGTATCACAATTGGATTGGTATCCAGATTCAGGTGCATCACACCATGTAATAGCTGAACCTCACAATTTGCTCCAGAGCTCTCAACTGTCAGGTTCTGATCAGATTTTCATTAGCAATGGTCAAGGTCTGGATATTCAAGCTATTGGTTCCTCTCATTTCTCATCTCCCTTTAATCCACACACAAATCTTTTTCTTCACAATTTGCTTCTTGTACCTTCTATTACCAAAAACTTAGTCAGTGTTAGCAAGTTTGCAAAACATAACAATGTGTATTTTGAGTTTCACCCATCCTTATGTTATGTCAAATCACAAGAATCACATGAGGTACTACTTGAAGGTGCATTAGGGATTGATGGACTGTATAAGTTCAATGGTGTTCAACTTCCTCATTCTTCAAGACAAATTAGGCAGCATAGTAATTCAGTGTCTCCTATTAATCCTGTTTGTAATCCTACTTGTACTCCAAATTTGTTTTCTGATTTGAATTCTATTGTTGTACCATCTCAGTGTGATAATACCACTGAATCCGTAAATAGCAAACCAGTAGAATCAAACTACTTGTACAACCTCTGGCATTGTCGTTTAGGACATCCTCATAATGAGGCACTTAAAAATGTCCTACACTCTTGTAATATCTCCATTCCTAATAAAGATCATTCATTTTTATGTTCTGCTTGTTGTTTGGGAAAGGCTCATAGATTATCATCTACTTTATCTACCACCAAGTATAACAAACCCTTTGACCTCATTTACAGTGACCTATGGGGTCTAGCTCCAATTAAATCCACCATGGGATATACCTACTACATGTCTTTTGTTGATGCTCATAGCAGATTCACTTGGATCTATCCTTTAAAACAAAAGTCAGAAGCACTTCTCACCTTCAAACAGTTTAATGCTCTCATTTCTCATCAATTTCAAATGACAATCAAAGCCATCCAAATAGATTGGGGAGGTGAATTTCTCCCCTTTACTCAACTTGTTCAGCAGTTAGGAATAATTCATAGAATTGCTTGTCCTCATACCCATCATCAAAATGGGGTAGTTGAAAGAAAGCACCGTCACATTGTTGAAACAGGTCTAACTCTTCTTGCACATGCTTTCCTACCACTAAAATTTTGGGATCATTCTTTCATATCAGTTGTATATCTCATCAATTGTCTTCCTACTTCTTCTTTGAATTTCGAAGTACCATTTACCAAGCTGCTCAAAGTTACACCTGACTACAAGTTCCTCAAGGTGTTTGGATGCACATGCTTTCCTTTTCTCCGACCCTATAACCACCATAAAATTGATTTTAAATCCAGAGAATGTGTCTTTCTTGTGTATTCACCACATCACAAAGGATACAAGTGTCTCAACTCTGATGGGAGGGTTTTCATCTCCAAGGATGTCTTGTTTAATGAAAACAAATTTCCTTACCCTTCATGGTTTAAATCTGACTTCTCTTCCTCTCACACTTCTAGTTTTTTTGTTAATAATGTCATACCTCTTGTAACTCACAGTCCATCAGTCACAGTATCACAGTTTTCCATGATTAACTTCAACACTGACTGCATACCTACCACAAATGCCTTATGTCCTGTTACCACCTCTATCTCAGATTCAAATAACTCATCCTCTCATCTTTCCCATACTGAACCACAAATTAATCCTATACCTCAGCTTCTATCATCTCAATTTTCCCTTACAGAACCATCTCCAACCCCATGTGATGTTCCTTCTCTACCTGCAACTGGTCCTGTAAGACATTCCACCCGATCCTCACATCCCACATCCTACCTCAAAGACTACCATTGTAATCTAGCCTCAAGCTCTATTACTTCAAAACCACATGTCATGACAACATCTCTTGAACCAAGCTCAATTAAACAGGCCTTGGCAACCCCTCACTGGTTCTCAACAATGCAAGCTGAGTATGATGCTCTTCAAGCAAATGATACTTGGACTTTAGTTCCTTTTCCACCCGACAGAAGTGCAATAGGATGCAAGTGAGTTTTTTGTGTGAAAGAAAATCCAGATGGAAGCATAAATAAGTACAAGGCAAGGCTTGTTGCCAAAGGATTCCACCAACAAGCAAGATTTGATTATAATGAAACCTTCTCACCAGTGGTTAAACCTATAACAATTCGAATCATTCTTACAATAGTTGTATCCTATAGTTGGTCACTAAGACAGCTTGATGTTAATAATGTCTTTCTTAATGGCATTCTTGAGGAGGAGGTTTATATGCAACAGCCCCCTGGATTCACATCTAATGACAAGTCTCTTGTTTGCAGGTTAAAGAAATCTCTTTATGGACTAAAACAAGCACCAAGGGCTTGGTTTGATAAATTGAAAGGAGGACTATTGCAGCTAGGATTTTTTGGCAGCAAGTTTGATCCTTCCTTATTCATTCATCGCAGCAATGGACAATGTGTCTTCATGCTCGTTTATGTAGATGATATTATTATCACTGGGAGTAATGCTCTTCTTGTTCAGAATCTGATTACTCAACTTAATTCTCTGTTTGCACTCAAAAATCTTGGTGATTTTGACTATTTCTTGGGTATTGAGGTCAAAAGAGAAAATTATGGTGCTATTTTTCTCTCTCATTCTAAGTATATCAAAGAACTACTAGTCAAGGCTCACATGGCAGAAGCAAAAGGCATCTCAACTCCCATGCCAACCGGATGCAAATTGTCCAAAAATGGATCAAACTACTATTCCGACTCATTCCATTTTCGCTCCACTGTTGGGGCACTGCAGTATGCCACCTTGACCAGACCAGAGATCAGTTATACTGTCAATAAGATGTGTCAATTCATGTCCCAACCTTTGGAAGAACATTGGACCATTGTTAAACTCATTCTTCGTTACTTAAAGGGCACCCTTGCACATGGACTGATGCTGCAACCCAGTCATCCTAACAACCACTTCTCTATCACTGCATATTGTGATGCAGACTGGGCCTCTGATCCAGACGATCGCCGATCCACCTCTGGAGCCTGTGTTTACTTTGGAGCCAACCTTGTCTCTTAGTGGTCAAGAAACAAATAGTTGTAACACGTTCTAGCACTGAGGCAGAATATAGAAGTCTTGCACTTGCCACTGCTGAGATTCTTTGGTTAAAATCCTTACTTAAAGAGTTGCACATTCAGTTTAGCACTCCTCTTATCTACTGTGATAATCTCAGCACAGTTGCCTTATCTCACAATCCAGTCTTGCATGCTCGTACAAAGCATATGGAACTCGATATCTTCTTTGTGAGAGAAAAAGTGATTGCTAAAGAATTACAAGTTCTTCATGTTCCAGCAGTAGATCAAATTGCTGATACTCTCACTAAGCCTCTTGGAGCTCCCAAATTTACCTCTCTTCATGACAAACTCAGAGTTGTTGATTATGCATCGTTCAATCACAAACTCTGAGTTTGAGGGGGTGTATTAGCACTGCTTCTGTTTTAGCTTAGCTTATTTTGTAATTAGCTTTTAATCTTCATTTACAGTTGTCAAGTGGTTAGCTTTCTGTTAGGCTTTCAGTTACAGATGTCATCTCACATGAGTGTTGAGTTGCTGAGTCACTCACTTTCTATTCTGTATATAAGAACAATTCTTTGTATCACATAATTCAGTTAATTCATTACATGCAAATTCAATCGTTTCTTCTCTGTTCTCTTCTCTTCCCAATTCTCTTTCACCTTCCTTCATTTCTTTGATACTAACATAACCTATCCATGTTTCATGTGAACAATCACCCCCTTATTCACAAATGCAATTTGAGTGGATTCTTTCGTGCTGATAGCAATATTAATTCAACTAATATGGCTTACTTTGTAGATTTAGTGGCTGCTAAAATGACATCAAGCACTCGCTCAAAACTTCCGTGTAGGGGGAAAAAAAGTTTTAAGATCACTTCATTCTTAAACTTTCTCAAATTTATATCAACAACAAGTGTTGTCAACACCTCAGAGATTCAAAATTATGGTCAACTAACCGTATTTCTTCCTACCTTCTTGACATTACTTTGAAGCTACTTTGAGCTTAATTTCCCAATATAAAATTCTCTAACAGAAAATTACAATTGGGAAAAGCCACTAAAAGAGAAAATTACTTGGATGTAACCAAAGCAGGGGAGGAAGCTACTAAAATTCACACAAACATACATGTTTCCGTGCAATACTATCAGCTAAAGCTTCTAGTGTCTTAAGGAAGAGGTAAATTACGGCCATTTGTGGAACTAAAATAAGAGGAGACCAAAATATAGAGGTGCTTGTTTCCATTTGCTGATTATTTAGCTGACAAATGACAAAGATGATCATGTGCTTTGAGACAAACGAGTCTCTTGACACGTCATCCTTGAGTTCCATTAGGTTGTTTCTCTTGGTAAGGTTTTGTATCTCCCATCTCCATAGATTCCTCCTCTGTTGAGGCCTGCTTCATTGGAACACCTTTCTTGTTACGGTATATGAAATACAATATTAGTTGCATTGCACCCAAAGCAGAACCAACACCATTAGGTACCTGCAAAACCATGTTTCTACCTCAATGCCAATACAGTAAAACGCAACTAGAAATTATTTAATTAAAATTGCAAAGTGAACTTACAGCAACAAATAGGTCACGGCCTAGCACACCGAAGATAAACCAGGAAGTGCCACAGAGAAGCACAAACAACGATAAGAAGAAGGGCATGAACTCCACACTCTTAGTTCTTATCACTAGTCTCTGCACATAGTTTCAAATCCGTTACTTAGATATTAAGCAAAAACATTTTTTTTTATACATTTGTAGGAATTAAACACACAACCTAATACAAATTATCTAAATCTCTCACCACTAGATCAATCTCAGTGGCTAACAAAAACATTTCTTGCACACCAAAATTTGTATAACAATTTATTTATTTTTCATCGGTTAAGGATCACTTAATTATTAATTAACTAGCTATATAAATTAAAAGCTGAATAAAGTTATTAATTATACAACTTGTTAACTAATAATTAAGTCATTATTACTGGGTACAAAATTTATTGGATACAAATAACCGAATTCATAAAAAAATAATAAGAAATTGTGAGCATTTGTCACTATATCCAAGACAATCACGATGATATTTTCAATGTAATTATTGCAACACTACCAAAGCAGGGTAACTAAGCCACAAAGGAATATTTAGGACGGCATGGAGGCATAATGGTCGAATGAGGTGGAAACTGAGCTTACCATAATTGAGAGTGGCGAACCATACATGATTATAGAAAATATGGCAGCAGCGAAGCCACAAAAAAGCTTCCTGGAATTGTCATGCAGAGCAAAAAGGGACACAAAAACAACAGCAGAGAACACTGAGAGCACGAAGGTGAAGAGCCCAAGAATTCTACCCTTTTCCTTCTTGGGTGCCAATATGATGAAGATCAAAACGTATATGGTTTCAATCACTGCTCCGGCGCCATTCACTGCTGATACTAATATGTTGTGGGGAGACACAAAAGGTAGACCATACCTGTCCATTGTAAAAATCAGAAGGACTAGAAACACACTAAATTAAAAATCAACAGAGGTGCTCTTATGATAGAAAAAAACTTTTTCTCAATTTTAGTGCCATGTACGAATATGCACCACAAAAATGAAAGAAATTAAGTACACGTGATTCGACGGAAGATTTGAGGGGAGGAGGTGATAAATGTTAGAGTGTAATATAAATCATTAAAAAGATCCTCACTTACCACTTAAGGTTTTGAGTTGAAGTGGTTCTTTACATGGTATCAGAGCTTGAGTGACTACAAGGTCACAAGTTCGATCCTCACCGCCCCTCACTTTAAAATGGAATTAAAAAGAAAAAACACAAAAAGGTAAACCAAAAATTGAGACTGTGCAATATCCACGCTTCCACGCTTCTAGCCCAAAGGGCTCTTGCGTGAGGGGGTGTGTTAGAGTGTAATATAAATCATTAAGACCTTCACCCAACTAGTTAAGGTTTTGAGTTAGAAGTGGTTCTTTGCAATAAAGCAAAAGAAAGAACAAGCGAGAAGCAGCTCACCAAGCAGAAAGGAGACAATTGAGCAGTGTCATAACGTATGGAATACCCGAGAATTTCTCTGTGGATTTGTTGATTATAATCCTCTTGAATGTGATCCTGCAAAACCCAAATTTGTCACAATTTTCACTTCATATTGCACTCTTCCACACATCCAAGAAGAAAAAGAAGGGGAAAATGCTGATTTTATGCACATGTATGCAGAGTTGGTTGAAATTCTCAATTTCGTAAACCATGTTCAGGACCTAAACAGAATAGAGAATGGAAAAGGTTAGCAAGGTTCATGGAAGCCCCTCCAAAGGAGAAGATCCACAACCAGAAAGAAAAAAAAAAAAACTTAACAGTTTGAGAGAGAGAGAGAGAGAGAGATAATAGAGAGGGAAGGAGATAGCTATGTGATGCATACACTGGAGCCAAGAAGAGGAACAGAGCGGAAGCATTTCCTGTACAAAGAACAATGAGAAACGGATAAATCCTAGAGAAGAAGGGAAAAAAAAAAAGAGAGACACTTGTAGAACTAAGAAGGATTGTTAACATACCAAATATGCCAAACACCAAATGCGCAACATCCATGACCTTGAACTTTTTTTTTTTTTTTACCTTTCTTCTGTCTGATCTGCAGGAACCAAAGTGCTCAAAAAATGCTTCTTTCTTTAAAAATGATAACAAGCTACCATGATAGGAGAGCACAAGTTAGTGGGGTTATATAGGAAAAGGAAACGAGTGCAAGTTTAAATACAGTATAATACTGTATTTGTCTAATTCGTGGGATTTAAATGATGTTGAGAACAGTTTTCGTTGGTAAACTTAGATTGGGAATGTGTTTTGTGTCTGAGTTATGTCAACCCAAATGAATGCAGATGCTTAAGCTATATATATATATATATATATATATTGTCATACTCATAACTCACTGGTTGAGGTAAAAGGAAAATGGTAGTTCCACATGACTCGGCAGGAACATGAGACGTATTCAACAGTGCAGTTTCTGCAATTAAAAAACAGTTGTAATGAGATTTTAACCGTTGTGATTTTAATTAAAAATAAAATTTGCAAAAAGTGCCAAAGACCAAAGGCCAAAAACCAGAGGCCAAAACTGTAGATTTTCCTTGATAAATTTATCCCACGTATCATTTTGTAACCGGACAACGGCTAAGCAGAAAAGAGCTGTTTAGTTTCTTGTCTTGAAAATTATTTTCTGTTTTTTAAAAATGAAAAAACAATGGACCTTGTGATTGGATCGAGATTTATGAGATCAATTCTTTGTAGAGGTTAAAAGACAATAAGCTAGAGTTCTTTCTATTGGGATAAGTTCTGTCTTCACTTCCAGTTCTGCAAGATAACTAGGTGCCATCATTGTGTGTTAAACACCCTCTTAGTCACTCTTATTTATATAGTTAAATAATTCAGCACACAGGACTAAAATTGTGGATACAGTAAAATTTATTGTAAAAATATTTTGTATATTATGTGTTGATTTAAGTAAAATAAAGCTAAAATAAGAGATAGATCGAATTATTGATTTTTTTTTGTGTACAATTTTTTGCTACTTAATTTAATAAGTAACAAAAATATGAAGATTTATGCTATATCTTGAGTTTTATTTTTATCTTTTTCAATTCTTATGCTATTTAAATTATCAAACTAAATATAATTTACTTTTCTGGCATGCATCCTCTGCTTACCTGCAAACAAACACAGGTTAGAAGAACAGAGAAGGAGCATGTGACACTAATGCTCGACAATATCTATTTCGTGGGAATAGGTGGTAATGGGAATCTGCCTAGTTTCTCTAGATTTCCCCGAGGCTATCGTTGAATTCCACGAATCCTTTGGCGGATAAATCTGAGGAATCAATCAAACGGTGGATTGTGGAATTTCTGCGTAATGTAAAGAGAAGTAATGGTTTATTTGCAATTTATTTAATTTAAAATGTATGATAAGTGACTTTGTTAATATAATTACAATTCTTATCCTAACTTTCATAATTAAACATGCTATACTCTTATTTAACATTATCCATTGGAATAACTTTTTCCTTTCTTAAAATTATATTTTATACCTCATGAGCTTATAGCTCAGCTTTGCATACATTGGCCCATGATCAGAGTCATTGGATCTACTCACCTATTTCCATCCCCTTATCCTTTTCACTTTCAGGTGGTACACTAAATTCTCGCTCCAAAGTAGGGTTTTCCTTTGGTCGAATGAGACCTCACGGTAAAAAAGAATTTAAATTTTATGTAACAATATTTTATACAACAGTAAACTTTTACTTTTGTATTTTAAATATATATTGTTTTAATTTTTGAATGATTTTCATCATTAATTTAATTCATCAATAATATAAAGCATCATATCTTTACTTTTCCAAATATTTTTAATATAAATTTAGTCTCTAGACAATATAAAATGTCATTAATTAAATTCGTTAATCATTTAAATATCTTTGATTTAGTCCATGAATTAAGATTTTATTACAGTAACTTTTAAAATTAGAAACAAATGATAATTATGTGGTATTAATAATAAAACAATAGATATAATAAATACTAATGTTATTAAAACCGGCCCGGTCATTCACTCGGTCGAGGTACCGGGTCACTGGTTCAATCAGTGGGTCACTGGTTCAACCGCATGACTCGGTAATTATATGTAATTTTATAATTTATATTAAAAAATTATAAACATACTCAAATATCTAAAAAAAAAATACAAATTTCAAATATTTTAATACAAAATATAATAAATCACATATTATTATTATCAAATAAAAATATAATGATTATGATACAGGACTTTAGGTTCAGAAAACGACATCTCTAACTATAAACTAATTCAAAATTTTATGCATAATACATAATTGAGATAATATTAGTGTTGTAGGTACATAACTTGTGTAAGTCAATAAGTAAAAAAAATTCAAATATGGCTATTATGATTTTTTTTGGGACCGGACCGGGTCCCCGGTTAACTGACCGGGTCACCGGTTTTTATGAAAACCGGCCGGGTTGGACCGGGTTGCACCGGTTCTGATGCATGGCCGATCTGTTGTTTCAACCGGACCAGTTATATGACCGGTTTACCAATTTTCGAGTCGACCCGGCCGGGTCGGTCCAATTTTAATAACTATGATAAATACAATTAATTATGAGTCATGTTTTTTTTAAAAGGGATTTATAGGTGTCATGTGACAGTAAACTCACTAAATCATGCCATAGACACACCAATTATGGGACCCATTATTTTTTTTAATAAAAAAAAAAAAAAAAATAACTTCACACTAATCGATGAGTCAGCTGGAAGTAAATTAAAAGTTCTGTAACATGATACGTGATAATCCCTTTTTAAAAAGTTAGTATATAATTCACTTGTTCATCAATACTGCGTGAATACTACATAATTTTCGTGTGAAGGCCTTTGATTTTGAGACTTTAGCTGGAGGACTAGCTTGGGAACATAGGATACGAAGGTCATTCCCGAATCAAAGTAATCAATTTATGACTTGCCAACCCCAATGGATGCAAAGGGAAATTAAAAAATGGAAGATGATTTTAATACATCTAATTTGGGTGCATTGAGCATGTTATCATGTTATTAATTTACTAATAAATATAATATTATTTAATTAAAACTAATTGTACACCAATATTTTACATATTTAGTGCCCTTCAGCATTACACCAAGTTAGTCTTAGAAGTTTAGAATCTCTCTTTTGGACATGACATGAACACGATCGAGGCATGCATGTGTGAAAAAGAAATTGCTCCGCGGCCTATTTGATTTTTATTTAATTTTTAGATTAGATTGAGAAAATAAAATAATTAAAATTATGATAATAATAAAATTAGCCTTATGGAAGAAAATAAGGAGATTTGAAACGACCAGAAAGATAATACAATCTGTCCTTTTAGACTACAAAAAGCATGTTGGCAGTCGGCAGAGATTCCATAGTGACTGCTGGTCAAATTTATTCAATTTTTTCTTTGTGAGTTTACTTAGTTGGATATATTTTTATCGAAAATTTAAATAAGTCAATTCAACTCCAATTATGTAATGCTATTCATTAATAAAGAATTAAAAAAAATTAAGGAATAAATACTCAGCAGTATGGTAATTTTCTAGTTCATTGTAATTTTAAATTTTGACAAAAACCCGCGCGGTCGATTTCTTCACATTTGACAAATAATTCAATTCATTTAACAAGTCATAAGCTTGTAAACTCAAACTGAGAACACATTATCCTATACAGCCTTCCTTCGCACATCCTCCGAATTGATGTATCTCAGTTGGTAAGGTTGAATAAATAAAGAGAGAATTTGAGTTCAATTTTCCTAAATATATTTGAGGAGGGACGAAAACTTTGGGCGTTTGGTACGTGAGGAATTTTTATTTGTCCGGGAATCTCGATTTTCAAAAATATGATTTTTGCATTTAGTTTACGATAATATCTGAAAATTTAAAATTTAAAAAAATTCAATTTCCCGAAAATCTCTCAAAATCCCGCATACCAAACACCCCCTAAGGGAAATCTTTTTCTTATATTGATGTAGATAATATTAAGATGGATCTACAAATGATTGGAGAGAAGAAAAAAAAAAGTAAGACCCACCTTTGTTATTTTGGATACAAGTGAAAATTGAACACATAACCTAATATAACTCACTCAAATCCCTCACCATTAGACTTATTCTAGTGGCTTAAAACAGGTTTATGCTTTTTTTTTTAAATATAGGTTAAGGCAGACGTGTAATTTGAGCCTACACAAACTAATAGGCCAATCCAGGGTAAGCTTTTTTACACATGGATAACCTATTTAAGCTAATATCTAGCCTATCCTAGTCTATTTACAGTTCTACGCATCATTTTTTGCTTGATGACTGATGAGTAATAAAAAATCACCATACCGGCACTACCATGGAGGTAGTTCATTCTGATCTGCAATAAAACTCAGTTTTCCATTATTAACGGAACACCCTTCATTATGGCTTTTGTGACCTTGCTTCAATTTGGCCAAGAAAATACATCTTTTAGT
Organism: Gastrolobium bilobum; assembly: GCF_033153095.1. Lineage (NCBI taxonomy): Eukaryota > Viridiplantae > Streptophyta > Magnoliopsida > Fabales > Fabaceae > Gastrolobium > Gastrolobium bilobum. The sequence goes on along the minus strand of NW_026899797.1, from coordinate 664,636 downwards.
TCATTCTGATCTGCAATAAAACTCAGTTTCCATTATTAACTCAACACCCTTCATTATGGCTTTTGTGACCTTCCTTCAATTTGGCCAAGCAAATACATCTTTTAGGTGCCCGTAGCAGTAAACTATTTATGTAATATATTATAGAATGGAGAGCACGGCCAGGGCCAGCTTATGGTTTTTGGAATTATTATGGCTTCACGTTCAAAATGATATTTTTGGGTCGGTTATTAATTTATTATCCCTAGCAAATTGAGTGGGTCGTTGAGAAGTATTCATTACAAAATTCAGAAGATGTAACACAGATTTCTGTGATATATATATATATATAAAGTGGGTCGTCGAGAAGTATTCATTACAAAATTCAGAAGATGTAACACAGATTTCTGTGATATATATATATATATATAGGGGCAGGATATTCTTACATCGGTGTAAGAGTTAAAAGTCTTACACTCAATCTTGACCATTGATCCACTTGTATCAAATGGCTCACATTAATAAAAAAATTAGAGCCTTGAGATATAAGTGGAATCAACGGACAAGATTAAAGGTGTAACTTACACTGGTGTAAAATGATCCTAACCCATATATATATATATATATATATATATATATATATATATATATATATATATATATAAAAAAAATTTGGAAATAAATGCAGATAACTTATGCAGAAATATTTTTTCATATATATATATATATATATATATATATATATATATATATTAGTGTTTTTTATAATTATTTTTAACACATACGAACTAGGGACAATAGTGTTTATTTAAATACTGAAATGCATGTCCAATATCTATATATATATTGTAGAACTGCTTTTTGATTAAGACCAGAGACGAAGGAGTGTTCTAGTATTCGTACAGAGAAGGAACAACCCATCTCAAATTAGGTGCTTATGAACTTTGGTAGACTTTATTTATTTAGAATGTGAATTCGATTAGTTGAGATTTATTATATAAAGTAAGATTTATCATATAAATCGTTGAGCCTATCTTTCTTTAATGGACTCATTCTTCTGTTCTCAATTTGAGTTCCAAGAGAAGAGACCGATTGTTTGGGTCAAATCTCCAAGAACCTCGCTTTCACCATGTTTCCTTCTTCTTCCTGAAATTGAGTCTTTTCGACTGCTTTATTCTACTTCTCTTTCAGTTCACGCACGTAATTTCAATTCTACGCGGAATAAAATTAAAAAAATAAAGAAATAAAAATTATTAATTTTGTTGTGCTGTGAACAATATAACATGATGTAGTTGGTAAAAAAAAAATTAGAAACTCGTAATGTAATTTATACGTTTTGTGTTGTATATATGTGCTATTAGACAGTCAAACATACATCATATTGTTCCAGGCATCTAGCAAATCTCATAATTCAACCAAGAAGGGAGTGCACCGTCCCACTGAATATTTAGTAGGATTCATTTTGTGACATGTGTAGGATCCGTGTTCATATTTTGATAAAAAATTATCACGTCATCAGGGAAAGAAAAAATTAAATGACACTTGACCTGAATAAGAAAGTAAATCTTGTACGTGTCACAAAATGAATTACAGTCCCACTGAATATTTAGTGAAACGGTTGTATTTTAAAAAAGTTTTTATTATTCTCCTTTTAAATAAGATAGTTATTTTATATTGTAGAGAGAAAATATGTGAGTGCCACCATTACAAGAAAAAAAAAAAGGTGAGGTGCGAAAATCGGAGTGAGAAAAAAGGAGAGAAGTTGTCTTATGTAAAATGAGAGTAATATTTTCCTTTTAAAAATTTCCCACGCGGGGACCCTTAACTACCACCAAAATTATTGAGCCACGTGTCAGGAAGAGGCCATTTCGCCTTCTTTTTCTAGCTTTTTCTGTCTCCACTTGAAGTGATGAGACTTATAGGTCTACAAGTTTCATTCTCACACGTCTTTATGCTTGTTACCACCTTAATTGGAATTTTATCCTTTGCACCAAGATCATTGAACTGAGGCTCACCACCCTTTCCAAAACAAAGTGCTTTCCGCTGTTTATAGTCTCTTGTTGGCTTACCTTAATGTACAACTTTACATTAGCAAAAACCAAAAACTTCCAAATCTCTTGTATGGGATTATATAAGCCAGGATCTTTCGTAATCTATATTAGCCTAAATGGTTCAGCATATCATCAGCATAGACAATGAACTTGAGATACAAATAGTAAAAGCATCACATCACAATCTAGTTTCATGCATCATTCTCATTTCCTCACTTGCCCTCTCTATTTGTCCTTTTCACTCTTGGAAATATATGCTGGCCGTTGAAGCAAGTCCAGAGACCTATTTTTGGAGCAGCCTATGACTTACACCTATCAATAAATACCTTAGGGTCTACCATCATCATGTTACCAAATATTCCTTACTTTAAATGGTTGAATTTTTATTTTTTACTAGGACTTATGAAGCTTCCACTTAAGCCTCCATCTCAAGCTAACAGAAAATAACCATCGAACCCAGAACTTTAAGCCAATGTGTGGGAAGGGTCAACCGAAATTACCACATAGTGCACCATCATACAGAACAATGGTCTCCACAGTTAAAACTTTAGGGTTCTATATCTTTGGAAACTGTAGAGGGAACACTGTTTTCCTCACATGTGTCAGTGCCCTCGTCACGAGTCTAATGATTGGTTATATATCTGCTCTCAGGTCCATTGAAAGCAACCTGCACCTCATAAGGTAGGCCACGAAATAAGAATCATTGCCTAATAAAGCTAGACATGAGAATATAAGACATCCCATCATTGGGTTACATAATTTGTCTCATTGCTGGCACGTGCTCTTCTAACGTTAGTTGCTTTTTAAAATGAGTTTAACAGTTTACCCATTACCAAAAGTTATTGTCAATTTCCAATCTACGTTAGGGACAGTTGTTTATTGTCGAATTATAAAGATTGTCTTTAGCCTTTAGTCTTTACCATCCCACAATGAAAACATAAATTAAATAGATAAAGAACTATAATGTTGCTTTAAGGCAAAAGCTAAGGAAAATATGTAGAATAGGAATACTTGCTAAATGAATATTTGAGGCAACTTCGTGCTCATAATTTGTTTTGTATCAATAATCTTTTCGTAAATTCCTATTTGTAATTATGGATAGCATTTGTTCATTGTTGACTTGTAAAGAATTTTGGGTTGCCATGATATCAAGGTTGTTGAATAGTAATACGTATCATGATCGTTTGCCTGATTTTTTATATCGTGTATCGTGAATCGAATTGAATCATAAGATACAAAAATATAATAAAAAATAATTTAAAAATATAAAATATAATTAATATCATATAAATCCAAATTTAAAAAAGGATCTAATCAACAAAATACATATATTATATACTTAAAGGAGAACTAAAAAAACTGACGTGTCAAGCTCTCATGCAATTTTAGCTGTGTATTCACACTATGTGTTCACACTTGCATGCCAAATTTCAAAATAAAAAATACATAATAAGTTTTTGATTAAATCAAAAATCAAAATTAAAAAATTAGTGGGAGACATCAAATTAATGAATCACTATCATTTTTACATTGGAATTGTAAGGTTTTTAATTGTTGTGTTGGAAGATGGAAGGTTCTTTACTAATGTTACTTGAAAATAGAAAACCCATTATGTAACGCCTCGTCTGCAGCCGGTTAATTAACATTCATATGATAGTAAGCGCAGCAGGCCCAACTTAATTAATGCGGAAGCTAACTGAATAAATTTTCTCTTTTCCTTATGTATTGGCAAACTTTTTCACTTCTGTGGCTAAATAAAACGGACAGCATTTCCTCTGTATTTTGGACCACTAGGGATAATTCTCATTATGATAATTTCAACCTGATTGACAGTTTAATATAACTCAGGCATACAACAACATAGATAAAACATATTGCCCAGTCATCCATGGCCTAGGCTATCTCATAATCACACTGTCTCAAAATAATGTCCATGATGTTACTTATATAATTACATCAAATAAATAAAAGAGATGCAATTAAATAAGTAACATAGACCTGAGCATGCATAACTAACAGCATATACAGACTATCGACATGGCATAGACATCTCCTATGCTCTCAAAAAATATACATGGCATATACAACTCCAAATAAAGTATGTCAAGTACAAATCTAAATATCCACATGACCTTGACAATCATGTCAAGTAGTATCCCTCATCTGGCCTCTTGCCACGCGATACCTCAGCACCATCAGCTCCTGTACCTGAAATGGTAATCCCCAAACCGCGGGGTGAGATAATATAATTACCTCAGTAAGCTAGGGACCCTTGGAGGGCTCCTCCACCCCTAAGCTCACTTCTGGTATAAACACAGTATAAAAATCCATGCATGCATCAGAATATGTATGACAATGCAATGTGCAATAATGTAATTCTACTGGCCAGAGAATATAACAAGTATGGATTACGCAAGGAAACACCATCTTGCAATATACCGTATGAGAAAATATCGTCTCATACTATGCATAAAGAAACACCATTTTATGCCTTACACAAGGAAACACCGTCTTGTGTGGCACACAAACATACATACATATACATGCAACATATAACATCATTTTCACATATCATATCAAATTACCATACTCCCTCGGAGTCTGATGGAACAAACAGAGGATTAACCCCAAGGACCGAAAGCTTACCTGGCAAGCAGTGTCATCCACTAATTCTCGTGTCCACAGCGTCACGATCTCTCACAAAGTGACAACCTAGTTCCAAGATGTGAAGACAATCAGTATTCCTATATACCAGTCTACCACGTTTAATTTTCAAGACTACACATACAAGAAACCTTCACTTGATTTTTTTGTCCAATTTATCAAAGTGTCTTAAATGGCGATTTCATAATTTTTCCTTTTACGGGAACCAATCCCAAACATGTTTAACAAAGGAACTCACCTACAAATCACCCTCCAACTACTCATACCATTTAATCCCAATTTATACAACCCTATATCATGCATTTTCTCCAAAAACACAAGAGGGGAGTTAGGGCATTTACCTTAGAAGCTTCAAATCACTAAGAGGAAGACAACCCAAGCCTTCAAGCTAAGAAAAACATCATTTTTCTCCTCTTGTGAACAGTACCCGCGACCTAGAGATGTAGAAATCTCTCAATATAATGACTACCAACTAAAATTATGTTATGGGTTTTGTAGAGGATGAAATTTGACACACTTTAGGCTTTGGAATGGATTGATTTCATCAATCCTAGCTCAAGTTATCAAATATTGAAGACTTTCTCAACTTTTTTTTTTTTCTTAGCTCCCTATCGTCGGCTCGTCGCGTGAAGGAAGAAGAAGAATACGAAGCTTTTTAACATATTTCACTTACATAGGTTAAGTGAAATTCAACTGGGTAAAAGCTTATCTATCCTGCTCACTAAACTCTCATTCCAACGTTGCACACTAGTCCAAAATATTTTTATGGTAATATCTATAATTTTACTTTTCACTTTAGGGTAACTTTATTTACCCGCATTTTTACCCCTTAACTGTCATTTTAACTCCTTTTTCACCAAAGGTGACTTTATTTCTTTTTCTTCTACTTTCCTTATAATTATTCCTAAATAACATGATTAAAACTATTAAATTCACGCTACATGTGAGGGTTATTATACATTATTTCATATTTTCTTATAGCCTTCAAATCATTCAGATGCGTAATCTTCTACCTCCTGTATATTTTCATCTCTTGCTTCTGCGAATTTGTTCTGACTGTTTTGTTTCAGCTATTTGTTTGTTGGAGCTATTTTGTTCGTTTGCTGGAGCTATTTTATTTGTTTGTGTTTCATGATGTTCTCCAAGTATGACTTTATAAAGGATATTAATCCTACCAAGGAGGATTGGAGGATTAAGGTTAGGATGATGAGGTGTTGAAAGGTTCCTAATTTTCACCGTAAGGATTTTAATGATAATGTGGACATGATTCTGATGGATGAACATGTAATGGTTCAATGATTATTACCATGCGATTTTTTGGTGTCTTTTGTTTTGTTTTCCATTAATATACTAATGTATCTCTTTTGTAGGGTGAAAAAATTCATGCTACAGTGAAAGGTTCTTTGCAGGTCCGTAAAAAAAATCGAGAAAGAGATGTCTATTTCATGAAAAATTTTAGAGTTGGATTGAACGGTGATATTTTCAGGCCAACTAGGCATGAATATTGTCTGTCTTTCAACTTGAGAACTGACTTGAAATCCACGTTTGATGCTTCTATTCTTGTCGATGGTTTTGATTTTGTTGATTTTGACGTTATTGAGAAGGAAGCACCCAACTCTCCTTATTTAGTAGGTAATATTTTTGTCTCTGATATAAGTACAATCTTATTGTGTTCGTATGACATTCTTCTCTATCTCTTTTCTTCTACAAGTATTTTCTCCATAATTTTTTTCATTTTTTGAATATTATAAAATAAATAAAGGGTTTGTTTTTTCTGATGTTACTTTAGATAACTTTATCTAATGTTCATCAAAACGACGTCGTTTTGGGACGGAAATCATGGTATTTTTGTAATTTTAATTTATTTCAAGGTTATAATAGTCTTTATCACTCTAATTTTTTAATTTTTCAATCCCAAAATGACGTCGTTTCGATGAACATTAGACAAAGTTATCTAAAGTAACATCGGAAACTTTTTCCCATAAATAAATTGCACAATTGAGTCGATATTGTTCTGGAAAAGTATCTTTGGGCATGATATATTATAAAATAAGTAAATTTTTTAATATATACGATGATTTCTTACAACCACTACGAAATATGGGTCATAAGCCTGGGTATACTTTGTGGGAGCGATATGTAGATCAAGTAAAAACTTTCTTTGCAAATAATCAATCTCCTCAAAATGTGGAAATAGGATTTCAAGGATATTTTTTTATAGTTCTTGCTCATTTTATGCTTTTTAGGGGTATCAGTGAGAAAAATACGAAAAATGCATATTGGTGGAAAAGGAAAAGATCAAGGCTTTATAACAGTGAAAGCAAACAATCTATCATGAAAGCAACATCATCAATGAAATTAGGGTTAAGAAGAAGAAGAACGATGTGTGAGTATATTCGGTGGAAGATGAAAATATGAGTTACCCTCTTTTGGTTTTTCGAATTTGCTGCTTCCCATTTTCTTTTCTTTTTTCTTTTTTTCCTTTTATTTGTATATGCACCATGCAATTGTGGCTTTATAATAACAAAAAGGATATATTATTATATATTCTTTCCTTTTCTTTTTTATTTTTTTATTTTTTTCTCCACCGAACATAATTACTAATATGCTTTGTATATCCAAAAAAATAATGATTTTTCTTTATTTTTTGTATGACTTTTATGATGTATCCTTTGTATATCCTTTTTTTCTTTTTTTTCCAGCGAAATTAAATAATATTTAAAACTTATTTCGGTAAAACTTTCAAAAATTTAATATGCTTTAAATGTGAATAAACTATTGAAATTCGAAAAACATCTCATAATAAAGGAAAATAACTTTTGAAATTGTGCAAATAACCTAAAATTTTTGTTTGTTTATTATTTTTATTTCTTTATATGTTCATCTTCTCAAGCTCTACTTCTGTAATATTTAAGTTAAAAATTGAAATTTCATTGTTTAGTTTCAAATAAGAAATGTATAAAACAAAAATACATATTAAATAAAACACATGCAAGCAAAAATACGATCCAAGTAATGCATCATATGAGACATCGTTTGGAATTTCTATTGTAAACCTGAATGCCTTGAAAATTTCAAGGAATTCCTATTCTAATTCTGATTTCTTGAAAATTTTCAAAGGTCAATGTAGATGTTTTCAAAACACAAAGTAATTATATTACGAGTAGTCTTTTAACAGTTAATGAAAATAGCAGTTATTAATATACCTCTAAGTATTAGGAATAAGTCATTTATTATATAATTGCTGTAATTGTTGGATGTTAATAATGAGTTGCCAATTCGATGAATAAAAATGGGAAATCATTAATCCCAAGATGAATGAGATATGAATGGAATCCTTATAAATATGGGAGTTGCCAATGCTTATAATGATAAGATGGAAAATGAAAAATAATTATATGAGATATAGAATTTAAAAACACAGATGAATGAAAATATTTTATTTTACTTCGAAATTTAAATTATTTAAAATAAATAGTTAGTGCAAAAAAATTTCAGCATTAAATAGTGGCAGACATGTGCATTAATATCCCACTTCTATTTTAAAATTCGAAATTTGAAGTTGATATAGGTGGGAAAAGAGTTTAACATCTTTTAATGAGAGACAACTATATTAAGTTTTCATTATTTTCTACGTGGGAATTGTTAAACCTCATTTTAAAAAGTGTTCATTTTTTCAACAGTCCATGTAGATAAGTTATTTACATTGAACTTAAAATGACATCGTTTTGGGACGAAAATCAAGATATTTTTGTAATTATAATTTATTTTAGGGTTATAATAGTTTTTCTCATTATAATATTTTAATTTTTCAACCCAAAATGACGTCATTTTAGGAGTGAATATAGATAACTTATCTACATTCACTGTAGAAATATTAAAGCCTTTTAAAAACCATTTTTATGCTTTTTTCCATATAATCAAAAAATCAAAAGACCCAAAGAAATTTCTGAAGTTGCAAATATATATCAGAAAAATATTTTTGCAGTTACAGCCAATGTTGTTAAAATCTAGATCTTAAGTAAAATCGGAAGTTGATTAAAAAATCGTAAAACGTAAAATCGTAATGTAAAAAAATCATAAAAAATCATAAAAACGTATAAGCGTTTGAAATATTAGTAAAATCGTTTTGATGAAAAAAAATCGTAAAAACGTAAAATCATAGTGATAAATCGAAATTTTAATAACAATGGTTACAGCAGATAAGTTATATGCATTTACTCCCAAAACGACGTCGTTTTGATTTTAATATATTAAAAAATTATAGTTATAAAGACTATTATAACTCTGAAATAAATTAAAATTACAAAAATACCTTGATTTCCACACAAAATGACATCTTTTTAGGCTCAATGCAGATAACTTATCTGAAGTAACTGCAGAAAAAGCGAACCATACATATATATATATATATATATATATTGGAAAACCAAAATCATAATTATCATAAAATCAACATATGTTTAGAAAACATGCAAGTCAAAAATGTGTGGAATCTTACTTATATTAATGATGTCTGTCTTATCGTTTGCAGTTTTGAATTTTGAATTTTTTTAAAAAAAACTTAAACAAATATATTGAATGGAATTTAAAAAGGCAAAGAAGGTCATTACGTGCCATACAAGTACATGCATTAAAAACGATAATAGCCAAAAATGTTTGGAATTTTAATGTTATTAATTATGGCCTTCTGTATTATTTGGAATTTTAGTTTTTGATTTTTTGAAGAAAACAAAGCTAAACAAACATATTGAATTTTATTTGAAAACTATTAATGTATGTCATTACTTCGTGTCATTCCAGTAATTTTGCATTAAAAACTGAGATGATTAAAAACGATGATAGCCAAAAAAGTTGAAATTTTAATGCTATTAATGATGTCCTTATGTATCATTTGGAATTTTAATTTTTGACTTTTTAAAAAAAACTTAAACAAACAAATTGAATTGAATTTGAAAACCATTAATGCAAGTCATTAGTTCGATAGGTTTGATTTTGCTAACCGGTGTTAGTATTTTACGGACTACTTTAATATTTTCCTCTACTTAATTTTTGCATTTGAAATTGTTAAGTCTATTAATAATATTTATTATTATATCTATTCTCATTACTTTCTGCATGAAAAATTATTAAGCTTATTAATAATATTTATTATTATGTCTATTGGGTGAAAAAATATTTAATATTTAAAATTCAATCTTTTTATATTTGAATTTTTAAACTTAATAGGTAGCAAAAAAGTTTAGTGTTCAATGCTTCTGTTTTGAGAAAAAAAAAATATATATATATATATATAATAAATTTAAATTTAATATAATAGATTATAGATTAAAAGAAAAAAATTAAATTATAAAAATATATGTCTAGTTGACAAAAAATAATTTAAATTTGAAATTTAAATAAAAAAATAAGAAATGACATATTTATACTTTAAAAAGGAAAAATTAAAAATTAAACACAAAAAAATAATACAAAAGAGAAATCTTCTCTTAACAAAATTTTGGGCCCTTTTTAAAAAAATCTCAATACAATATTATTGCAGCACGAAAGAGAAAATTAAGAATATGTATATATATATATATATATATATATATATATATATATATATATATATATATATATATTGCAACACGTTTTAAATATATATGTATAACCAATAAAAAAATGGTACATTTTTTTTTGCAGTAAGCCTAATACGACGTCGTTTTGGGACGGAATTCATGGTATTTTTGTAATTTTAATTTATTTCAGGATTATTATATTCTTTATAATTATAATTTTTTACTTTTTTAATCCCAAAATGAAGTCATTTTTGGGAGTAAATGCAGATAACTTATCTCCAGTAACTGTAGAAATATGATTCTGATAAAAAAATATAGATATTACAGACTATTTTAATGTTTCCCACTACTTTCTATATGGTTTTTATGATGTATCCTTTGTATATCCTTTTATTTTCTTTTTTTTCTCTAGCGAAATTAAGGGGGATGTATTGGATTGAGATTTCAAAGGATTTTATTGGATTATTCTTTGACAAAAAAATTCGTTGGTATTTATTACAAAAAAAAAATTTGTTGGTATTCGATTAGGATTTTAATGGATTATTTTAGAATCCGTCCAAATCTGTTGGTATTCAATCAGGATTTTAAACAATGGAATCACAATCTCGTGGTATTCAAAAATCCGACGATTTTAATGGATCTTCTATTGTGTGGATTTTGTAACACACCGTGTATACCTGGTTTGTTAACATGTCATTGTATTAAGCCACGCTTAATTTAAAATGCGGAATATCTTTTTCCTTTCAATTATGTCGTCATTATCAATTACCAAGTTTATTACTTAATTCTTTTTCAAAACATTGCCTGTAATGTAATTGCAATTCAACAACTAACTAAAATACCTCATAATATACATAAAAAGTCAAAGTAAACAAAACATAATGCTCACCAAATAAGGCAACAAAGTCAACAAAGGCTCAGCTCAATAATCCACACAAGATGAAGCTAATAGCATAAAAGCAATAAACATAATCCAGCATCCAAACATAATCAGCATAAGCAGGTAAACATCAATCAACTAAGCTCTGGCCTCCTGCCGCCCGAGGTCTCACCCCAGTATTACTTGAATCTGAAATAAGCGCCCCAAACGTGGAGTGAGATCCCTAAACAGAAATCTCAGTAAGGCAAGGGGACCTCAAGGATTTCTCCACCCCAAGCTCACTTACATGTGCAATATAAGTTCTAAAAGCAGTTTAACAATATAAGTTCCAAATCAGTGCAATGCAGCAGATAATCATGTCATGTGAGTTAACTATTCTACTGGCCAAAGAAATGCAAAATTTACATTACCCACATAGTACACGCCCATGTCGTACCTGCCCACAAGATCACATCCCATCTAGGTGAAACATCACATACATATCATAAGCATATGCACTTAACAGCTCAAAAGCATTTCAATAATCAATACATGAAAACACATCATGCATACAAACCATCCCCCCATTGGGTATGGTGGAACCAACAATGGCTAAACCGAGGACACAAAAACTTACCTTGCAAGCTAACTATCCAAGCCAAGCTCACACTAGCTTAATGCCCACAACAGCACAATCACAATCTGTTTATACAATAACTAATCATTAATAATCATTGCTCAAGATTCCATTAGGTGATTAAGGCTTTCCAACTCATTTTAAGTCATTTCATGCAATTTCTGCAGGAGGTATTCGAATACTCCTCGATGAGTATTCGAATACTCCTTCTCTCCAGAAAGTATTTGACTTCTTTCACTTAAGTATTCGAATACCACAAGGTATCCGAATACTTTTCCCCCAGTATCCCAATACCACCAGGTATCCGAATACAAACACAACAGTATTCGAATACTACTTAGTATTCAAATACTTACTCAAATGTATCCGAATACTTTTTGTAAGAACCCGCACCGTTAATTAAGGGATTTAATTAATTAATTATGCAAAAATAAGAGATGATTCCATAATTGACCCTAATAAGTATTTATGAGGCTTAATAATCATAATAAGTGATTAAGAATGTTGAAAGTCACTTTTCGGAAGAAAAGTGCAGATACCGGTTCTGCTAGTCGATATAAATGCGTGCCGAAAAAGTATCCCGGAAAATTAAAGTAAGTGCATGATAATTACTAGAATAATATGTAGGACTTTTGAAACGAGTTTCAAGTCCAAATAATGAGAACTGGTGCTAGAAACCGGTACTGACTTGGAAAAGCGCGTACCGGAAAGTTGCTCAGAAAATTATAAGAAAAATATGTTAATTCTTAGAAAATTATGTAGTTTCATAATCTAAAGTTTGAGATTAAAATGCTAAGCGTAGCAATTAAAGTTAATACTGCGTGCTTAAGTGAGTTTTGGCTATAAATACTCCCATTATGGGCACAAAACCCTAGGTTCCACTCTCTTCTACGTGAGTTTCTGGTGTGGTCAGCTGCTGGTCATTGTTCTTGTGCTTCCTTCTCATTTGTGTTGAGTCTTCAAGCTTTTACTCTTGATTTCCCTTCTCTTAATCTTGTAAACACTTGAGAGCATCCTTGAGTGAGTGAAAGGAGGGTCTTTTCTGAGGTTCCAGCTTCTGTGTTGAGCTGGTGAGGGGGCTGAGTTTGAGGGTTTGAGAGGAGTCATCTTGTTCTTGGTGTTTTGAAGCTTCAAGGAGCCTCCTTGTTGTGTAAAAGAACCACCTTGGTGCACCATTTTCGTGTGCAGTGGGAGGCAGAATCTTGGAGGTGTCTAGTGAGCTCCAAGAGCATCTCCATTCTGAGTTTTGAGTCTTGATTGTGATCTGCTGTGATTGGACTTTGAGCTTGTGGCATTGGATAGCTAGCTTAGAGGTAAGCTTTCGTGTCCTCGGTTTAGCCATGTTGTGGTTCCACCATGTCCCATGGGGATATGGTATATGCATGCTGTGTTACATGCTTTTGATGTTTTGGAAATGTTGTTGAGCTATTATATGTTAGTGCCTTGTTGATATGCATGGAGGTGTTCCACCTATACGGTAAGCCTGAGTATGTAGAACATACAAGAGGGTGAGGCTGTGGGTGAGGTGCAAGCGGTGTTCCTTGTACTACATGTAGGGAATAGACGTATTCTACATTTCTCTGGCCAGTAGATTGTGATTACACACATGCCATAGATATCTGTTGCACTACATAGTTTTGGAACTGATAATGATATAAATGTTTTTTGAACTTATATTGCACATGTAAGTGAGCTTGGGGTGGAAGATCCTGGAGGACCCCTTGTCTTACTGAGATTTCTAGTTTAGAGATCTCACCCCACGTTTGGGGAATGCTTATTTCAGGGTCAGGTAATGTTGAGACCTCAGGCGGCAGGAGGCCGGAGCTGAGTTAGATTGCTGTTATATTATGCTGCCATGATTGGATGCTGGATTTGCATGCTGCTTATGCTTATAGCTTCAGTTTATGTTTATGGAGTTTTATGTTGAGACTTGTTGTTTACTATGTCCATTTGGTGAGCATGGGGATTGTCCATGACACATAGTACTATTATGTCCTGATTATGTCTTGAGTCTTTTGGAGTTGTAATAATGTATCAGGATATTGTCCGGATTACTTGATGTAATGTCGTGATTTAGATACACACTTTATCTATATATTGAGGTATTTCAGTAGATGTCTTATTGCAATTTACATACAGGCGATATTTTATGAAATTGATTAAGTAATCAAGTTAGTAATTGATAATGACGTCATAATTGAAAAGAAAAAGAATATTCCGCATTTTTAATTAAGCACCGCTTAATACGATGTAATGTTAATATTCCGGGTATACACGGGGTGTTACACTTTTCTTCCCAGAAAAGTATCCCAATACTCTTGCAAGGAGTATTCGACTACCAAGGGATAAGTATTCGAATACTACACGAAAAGTATTCGAATACTTATCAGACAGAATGCAGAAACTCGAGCATTCTTCTATATAAGTCCACTTTGAAGTGTCCAAACTCGATTTGGAGTCCAATGTCTCCATTAACAGATGTTTATTAACATAATAGGAACTCAGATACACAGTCATTAACCCAAATGATCCAAGTTTTACTTTTTAAAGGATTAAACTAGCTTAAATCATCAAAATACCAAAGAGGTGTTCATGGTATACCTCAAGGCTTCAAAACTCCAAAAATGAGACAGAAAAGAAGTCATCTACACAGCACCTAGTTTCTGTCCCTTCAAGACTACAAAAATGCAGCACAAGATGAGACCTTTACACCAAAAGGTGACTTCTTGAAGCCTAAAATGCCATGACAATGGCCTCACCCAACCCAACTCTCAAACTCAGCATCATGAGCCTCACCAAACAGTGGCCAAACTCAGAAAAGAAGTGTTTTCCTCACTCACAGAGCAAGCTCACATCAAGCTATGGTGTTTAGGTGAAGAAACAAGGTAGAAAGATGGTTCTTGGGGGTTTGTCTATGGAGAATGAGGGTGGCAAGGGAGGAAATGGGCGGCAGCCAAGAGTTCAAAACTTTTCACGTAGGCATATCAAAAATCTGACCTAGGTTATTATGCAAAGGTCCTTATATAGCCCACTTAAGTGTAATCACACAGTATTAACAATAATAGCTACGCTTAGCATTTCGACTTCAAACTTAAGATTCAGTCCTAAATATTATTCTAGAAATATTCCCACACTTATAATAATTTTTCGGGATACTTCATCAGTACGCATTTATATTGAGGAGCAGAACCGATATCTGCACTTTTCGCCAGAAAATCGACTTTCAACATTATTAATCACTTACCATAATTATATAAGTCTTCTCATAATTATAAGGGTCAATTATGGAATTATCTCATTAATCTCATAATTAATTAATTAAATTCCTTAATTAACGGTGCGGGTTCTTACAGATTTCGTGAAACTTTTTAGTGAAAAATACAAATAGGATGCCTCTCTCACAATCTCACCTTAACCCCTAGGATTTCTTGAGATTCTTCTATTGCAGTGTTTACTTCTTCCTTTGGAAGATTGACTGCTCAAAATTGGGTTTCGCCATGGGAGCTGAGCGATTTTCATCACAAAACAACCAAGAAACGACAAACCAACGAGATTTTAATATAATCTATCTCGAAAATAACATATTTTTGAACCATTTTTGAGAAATTTTGGAAGTTTAAAAAGTGATTTTTCAAGCTATGGGTCGCGATTTTTCTTGGCACAAAAACGTATGATTTTTGTATTAAAAACAACATAAAACAGTGAAAAATAACAGGGGAACTAAAACCCTATAACCAATTTTCGTTTTACATCAATGAAACAATATCAATTAAAGAAAGATTGAAACTTTCATAATATGAACCCTATATTTCGTAACAATATATTCATGAATGAAATTTCTTCACTATAGGAAACGATTTCAAACAATTTTTGTGTCAATAGATAACTAAAAGCTTGTTTCTCAAAAGCCCCAAAGCAATTTAAGGTTTCAATGTATCGATTGAAAAAAATTTGAAAATTTTTCTAAACTTTCATGTAATTAAACCCAAAATTTCATATTAGAAATTTTCTTAGAATATTCAATGAAAATATGCATATGATATATGGTTAGAAAACTCTCATCACGTAAAACAAAAACCCCAAGGTTTTCAAGATCAATTGCAAAAAATTGCAAACAAAATTTTATCATTAACTTTAGGTTCTATATGCAAATTTAGAATTATTTTTATAATTAAAAAAATTGGATCTTATAATCAAATATGCATAGCTTTGATACCAAATGAAGAAGATAATTTTCAACCCATTAGATATGTGAAAAGTTATTGCTTAGTAATTTTGAATGTTTGTTAAAAATTATATTATGTTTTACTGATTGAGAAAATTATATTAGGTTTTACTTTTTTTATTAATTTCATTGCATTCATTTGTTATTTTTTTATGGGGAAGATTATACTTACAACCTATTTTTGTTTACAACATTTTACAACCATATCTTAACCGTTGATTTCCGTCAATTAATGGTTATTCGCAAATCAAACTCATTAACTAATATTTAATTTACAACGAATGATAACCGTTGATTGACGGAAATCAACGATTAAGATATTGTTGTAAAAAGTTATAAACAAAAATAGGTTGTAAGTATAACCTTTCCCTTTTTTATTGACTCTTGTAATTTTGAATGTTTGTTAAAAATTCATATGATTTTTTAAAATCTTATAAATCCATATTGTCTTTTCAAATCTTATGAATTCTATTAAAGTCCTTTAAAATTCAATCTTATGAAATCTTGATTGTAAAGAAAGTTTTTTAAAAAAGTCTTTAAAGTCTCTCCAATTCTAAATAGTCTTTTAAAATCTATAAGATTTTTTAGCTTCAAAAAGTCTTTTGAAATCCTAATCCAATACACCCCCCTAAACAATATTCAAAAGATTTCAAATTGTGTATTAATACCGGCCAATTCTTTGGAATGTAAAACCAAAAAATTCAATATATATATATATAGGAGTAATATCGGCCAATTTCTTATATTTACTGTTTAACAAACTCGTCTTTGTGTGGTTAAGATCAATGGATTTACTACTGATATAAAATACTGATAGTTACAAGTGACAAAATGGGCTCGGGTCGGCCCACATCGCCCGGCAACATGTTTTTATATTCTTCACCAAATTATTATTGGTAGAGTTGAAGTATTAATGAGATTAAATACAATGCATTAAATATATGGTTATATATATATATGTTCTAATTTTATGAATAATTATTTTTATTTATGCAATTAAGCTATTAAATTATCTTTTGATATTACAACATAACTTCAACTATGAAATGTATGTTAGACTATTAAACATACTAACTCAAATATTTTCTAACTCTTCATGTGATATACGTCACCAATACAAAAATATAGATACATAGTAATCTAGACGCAAGTATAAGAACTTTTTATGTGTGGATAAATATTAAAACCTATTACATGCTGATATAAAATGCTGATAGTTAGAGGTGGCAACCATCCCGCCTACTAACACTTTTTTCTTATATCTATTGTCTAACACACCCATTTTTGTGTAGCTATGATAATTGGATTTACCGCTGTAAATATTTTAGAAACAAGCATCTAAATAAAATGAACAATCAAATTGTGATAAATGAAGGTCTATCTAAACTAAATGAACAATCAGCACAACATTATAATAATTAAATAATTTTTTCATTAAAACTAAAACGTAAAAAATGTAGCTTGAATATTTTCTAAAAAATTTAAAAAATAACTTCTAATTTTTTAACTTCCAATCGTTTAAAAAACCGAGTAATACTTAATTTTGAAGGAGATTTTTATGTAGGGTGCTGATTTGGAACATTATCCAGGAGATCTTAACGTTCTTAATGAAAAGTCCATGTTATTTAAGGTCAACGTAAAAAAAATAATTTGGAGTCATATAGGGTGTGCATGACAACCATTCTCTTCCCTGGCACTGTTTCTGAAAAGAAACAATTCTTTTCTATTTCTGTGTCTTAGAACAGTTTATGAGAAAAAAAACGTGTTTGATAACGTGTTTTATTTTTATTCCGAGAATGAGAATTGTGTTTGATAACACGTTTTATTTTTTATTATGAGAATCAAAATTACGTATAAATCTATTTCATTATTTTTTGTTTACAAATTTCATCACTTGTATAAACTAACAAATTGCAATAGATTTTAATTAAAATGACAACATTTCATATTTAAAAAAATTATCTAAAAAATTATAATATTTTATTGTGTAATTGTTTTTACAACAAATGCTAAGATATAATTCTAAACATTATTTTTCATCCTCTTCTCAATTCATTTTTTTATTTCTTATTTCCTAAACATCATATTGGAGGCAAGTGGTTGTCTATAGCTAATTGATTTGCAATATTTTTCTTAATAATGTCTATTCCTGTCACTTGTTTTTGGAGGAGGAGAAGATCCTGAATGGGGCTTGATACTTGCTTTTGGACCTGAGATTACTTTTGAGGGAATTCTAGCCACGAACTTGTGTGCTTGAACTCTCAACAAATGAATGTAAGGTTTATTATTATTATTTATGTATAAAGCTTGGGTTCGCATATGACAGATTGCTAAAAAAGTTATGGATTTGAAATATAGAGGAGATAAAAAACAATACTTTAATTTCCCCTTTAAGCGAAGCCCAACCCTACTAATTAGTTAGTCCAGGTCCCATATGAAACAAATCAGAATTATAATCATGGGAAGATTCATATGCAATTATGCAGAAAATGTTGAAGGCTGGTGGGAACGCGAAAGAGAGAGGGAAGGAGACGAAAGAAATTCCGCGATGAAAAAGGGTTGTGGTCTGCTGATATGTCGATGGCCGGTGATGCATTGGTGTTGATGTGTGAGGGGGTACGAAGAAGCGAGAGAACGAGGGAAAACTGATTCTATTTTTTTTTCCCAGAATGAGAAAAGCAGAAATTTTTTGATTCTTTTTTTTGTTTCTCGGCATAAAATTAAACCGGTTCATCCGGAGAACAAAAAAATAAACTGGTTTTACCAAACAAGTTTCTCATCCATTTTTATTCCCAGCAACAGAAATTAAAAAAAAAAACTCATTCCGAGAAGGTTGTTATGCACACCCATAATGAACGAAGATATCAAATTTCAAGAGTTTGCAGCAGCGAAGCTATTGTCACCTCATTCCTTAAGTCTTTGATGGACTCGAATGTATGTTGTTTTTCTTAAAAATTTATCAATGTGGGTTCTTTATATTGTTACAAATGTTTAGCATGTGTTTTAATCTTCTTCTTTCTTTCATGATTAAAAAAATTACAAGATGAAGCAATCTTCAATCATGCTTCCGACAATGATGTTGTATCGGCGGACACTGGAAAAGTTGCAGTGTGTATTAAAATTATTATTAATATCAGAATTAATCAATAAATTTTTTTTCAAAATTGTTTTATATTTCATACAATTTTTATTTCTGACCAGGATGTTGAAAGTCAACCTGTGAGAGTACAGTGATGCTGAAATTTCTCTGTCGTAGTTGACACCTTCTGTGAATTTTACTGATTCTTGTAACATCCCGGGCGCTGACGAGGATGGGAGGTGATCGCCGGTGCGAAAGGGCATGGACAAGGAGCGGCTCTTGACAGGCTTCTAGCGGGGGGTTACATGAATGAATCGAATCGACACCCGAAAGAGAGGAATTCCAAAGACTGTGCAAGTATGAGACTGCACAGTTTGGGATAGCTTATAAGAATTAATTGGTACTACCTATACTAACAAGATGCACCTTCTTTTCGACAGCCCGGAACGGAAGAACTTCATAGTTAAGCGTGCTTGACTTGGAACAATTCTGGGATGGGTGACCTCTTGGAAAGTATTCTCAGGAAGTGTGCGAGTGAGAAAAAAGTACACTGAAAAGTCTCATGTTAATATGTGGGGATAGTCATTGATTCTTGAAGCGGCCGGGCGTTACAATTTTGTTGAAGACAAATTTAATTGTTCAGCTGACAACTGTGCGTCCTCTTAAAAATATTAAATTGGAGAAGGAGTTAAGTACTCGGCTATTTATTCCAAACAAAATTGAGTATTTATTTCAAACAAAATTGAAGATTTTGATACTTGATGATAATGGTTGTGTTACAAATAGTACCTTTAACATCGTCTACAAGGAAGTATTTCAAAGATTAGCAAGTTGATTTGATGTTGTTTAGACACATTTGTTCCAATGTAAACAAAAAAATATGACTCATACATGCCTATTTGGTTAAGTTGCTTCCAAATCCCTTTTCAGACAACGTTTTTTGGGTTCTAAAAAAAATCAAATTTTTTTTTGCTGAGACTATTACTTTTAGGTGTTAACATATTAGCGTAATCTATTTAATGAGTATTTTCATTTTGTATCGCAGGCATAAATGTGATGGTAGAAGATGATATCCCTGGTAATGCATAATCATAGGAAATCACGTGTTTGGTATGTGTTGAACTCATCCCTCCAATAATTGCTACGGAATGACACTGAATTGATAGTGTTTTCTTATTATAGGTACAAGCTGATCTTTTAATTTCATATTTGCTTGGTCTGATTGTTACCTTAATTTTATTGGTGGCAGTTATAGTTAACAATAAGTTGTATGCATTTTTCTTTTTTTAGCTATCTTCATGTTAACATAGTCTACTATGGCGTATTTTTTTTACATAACTGATTCAGTAGATAACTATATTTGATTTGCAAAATAATTGATCACTCTGAATAGAAGATTTTTGTTGTGGTTAATATTTGCAAAGTTTTGTGTCAATGTTGTAGTTTTTTCCACCTGAAATGTAGAACAAAATAACAACACAATTTTTTTGTAAGTGTAAAGTTTGCATTGCGATTAACCAATCACGACGGACGACAAAAAATTTGATCTTTTCCCCCGTACATCTCACGGGTAATATACTAGTAAGTAACTAAAGTATAAACAAGTTATTTTCTTATTCATAAATCATCAAGACTAATAATATCACTATTATTATTATCAGCATCTACAAGTGAGATAACTAATCCATCTTTTTTTTATTTTTTTTATTTTGAAGACTAGAGAGATTTTAAATATTTATTTAATTATTTTTTTTATTAATACAGATTTTTCATATTGATTTTTGAGTTTAATTTACAAATCAAATCTTTATTTTTTTCTTATTAATAATAAATTTTAAGATTTTTTTTGAATTTAAATCATAAATCAAATTTTTATTTTATATTAAAAATTATAAAATTTGATTTAATTTTTGTATCATATAATACACGATACAATATAATATTGTATCATTATATACAACCCTTTTTCTAATACACCCCTCCATATATATTGTTGCATTGCGAATTGTATCGTATTATACGATAGCCATGCATGATACCATCCCAACAGTTTTAGTTGGATTTGATGCCAGCCAAGTAGACTATAGTTCTTCTTATGTACACAACGATATATCATGTTGTAAAAGATTAGGTGATACATTATTGAAAGGACAAAGAGGGAAAAAGTTCGGAAGACTAAAGGGTAAGGGCAAAGTTCATCCTTTTCTGCATGCTGGTAGAATCCGTTTAAAGGAGATTGCAGTTTTATATTTTGGGCTATAACAAATGAAGTCAAGATGTAATGAGAAATCTTTTGTTTATGAGAAGTATAAAGACAAATGATAAATAGAAGAACTTCTCGTGTGGGTCCAAAAAGCTCGTTCCACTAACAGGTGAGCAGTGACACAGATTTCGTTAAAATGTATGAGTTGTTGAAACAGGGAAGAGAGATGTTTATTAATGCTTTTATTGATTTCTACTATGATACTGATACAAGAGTTTCTGAGCATCTAGCAAATAGCTTTCCCATAAAAACAGTTAAATCATTGCTAAAGACTTTCGTTGATTTTATCCAAAACTACACACAAACTCAACCTTTAACCAAAACAACACTTAAAACTCTATTTTAACTAAGGATTTTATAAGAGTTACGAGTTATGTTGTAGGAAAAGTGATTGTGTTATGTTATAAAGATTCGTTTTGTCGCGTTATAGTTTTTTTTTTATTAAACATGCGGGCCCCACAAAATGTTATGTGTGTAGGAAACTTTTTCTGGTCATGTTAAATGATAAATACAAACCCCTTTAACTAAAGGGATGATCAAACTCAATACTCAAGCAATGATCATTTAACTTGAGAAATGTTTTAAGTCTCCACCTCTCAAGTTTTAAGTAAATGTTTACCCTTTATTTACTTTACTTTCCTATTTTTCTTCCTTTTATAGTTTTATTACTTTCTTTCTCCCTTAATCCCTTTTCTTTTCTTTTCCTCTTAATTCCTAAACACGTCTTTATATTTTTAAGGGACAGGTTATTCTATTTATTTATGTTTATTTTATCTACAACTTTTCAATATCATAATATTAGAATCTCGAAATGAAAGAGAAATGATAAAGGTTAATTGAGATTCTGATCTAAACGATATTAAAGAATGATAAGTGTGGAAAAAAATAGGATAACATATCCCCGTTTTTAAAGGGAATCCCCAATTAATTCCTCTTCTTTTCTCTTGTTAAAAATCATCAAAACCACCGTAGGGCCTTATTTCCCATTTAATTCTCCCCTCTACTTTCGTTCTTACATTCTTATCCCTTTTTGACTTCGAGATTAATTTGAGTGTTGGAGAGTCCTTATCAGTATCCTAACCCAACTTTTACCAGTGGACTGCAATTGCCACGAGAAACTCTCCAACATAATAAAACTATAGCTGATCACAAAACTCATAACTTTACTTTTTTGAAAATATTCCTAAAGGAAGTTGCAATTGAATGAATAACTTGTTTCATTAATTTTGTACAAGTCTTTTAAATAGACCAAAGTTACATACAAGAGAGGGCTAACAAACCTAACTTAACAAACCTAAAAATAATGGATGTACACTAGTAAACCCTAAAATAAAGGAAAACAAATAATACAAGTTTACATCAGAAAATAATAACAAACTAAAACAAACTAAGTTGTTTACTGTTATCCTAATACTCCCCCTCAAGTTGGAGCATGTAAGGATGAAATGCCCAACTTGGATAATAGGAATTCAAATTGTTTTATGCCAAGAGCTTTTGTGAGGATGTCTGCAGGTTGAGAAGAAGTAGGGATATGCTCAGTGCAAATAGTTTTCGACATGATATGCTCTCTAACAAAATGACAATCCAGTTCTATGTGTTTTGTACGCTCATGAAAAACTGGATTAGATGCAATATGAATGGAAGATTTACTATCACAGTATAGGCGCATGGGCATGGGATGAGCAATTCCAAGATCTTGCAGGAAAGCTTTAATCCATAATAATTCAGATGTAGCAGCAGCCATGGATCTATATTCAGCTTCTGCAGAGGAACGGGAAATTGTGTGTTGCTTCTTTGATTTCCATGCAATTGGAGAGTTACCAAGTTTAACAAAATAACCAGTAATGGATCTTCTAGTAACTGGACAACTCGCCCAATCAGAGTCACAAAATGCCCGAAGATGAAGATCAGAGTTTGATTGTAAGAGAAGGCCTTGACCAGGATTCCCTTTGATGTAACTCAAAACTCGCAACACAGCATCATAATGTTCTTGTAGAGGATGTTGGAGAAATTGAGCAAGTGTGTGAACCGCGTAACTCAGTTCAGGTCGTGTAATTGTAAGATAAACGAGACGACCAACAAGGCGCCTGTAACGAGTAGGATCTTCATACGCTGGTCCATCCGCAAGCGCCAATTTATGATTCTGATCCATAAGAAATTCAGCTGGTTTGCATCCTAGTAAACCACATTCACTCAAAATATCCAGTGCAAATTTTCTTTGACTAAGAACTAAACCAGATGAGCTGCGAGCAAATTCAATACCTAGAAAATATTTAATTTTTCCAAGGTCTTTAATTTTGAACCAAGACTGCAGATGAAGCTTTACTCGATCACAAACAGAAGTATTATTGCCAGCCAAAATAATATCATCCACATAAATTAAAACATCAACAAAGTTGTGATCCTGAGTAAAAGTAAATAACGTATAATCTGCCTTGGATTGCTTGAAACCAAAACTAAGAAGAGAATTACGAAGTTTGGCAAACCAATTACGTGGTGACTGTTTAAGACCGTAGAGAGATCTTTGAAGTTTACATGCAGTGCCAGGAGCTCCATTAGAAAAACCAGGAGGAAAGCGCATATACACTTCCTCTTTAAGGTCACCATGGAGAAATGCATTTTGAACGTCCAATTGATAAAGATTCCATTCTTTTGCAACAGCAACAGAAAGAAAGGCACGTATGCTTACCATTTTGGCAACCGGAGCAAATGTTTCAGTATAATCTTCTCCTTCAGTTTGATTGTTCCCAGCAATAACCAGTCTAGCCTTGTATCTCTCTATAGAACCATCTGAGTTATATTTGATGCGAAAAACCCATTTGCAAGGGATTGCTTTCTTATCATAAGGAAGAGGAGCAACAACCCATGTGCGTTTTGCCTCAAGTGCTTGAATTTCAAGCTGCATAGCCTTCTGCCAATTCGGATTCTTTACTGCCTCCTTGAATGAACGTGGTTCAATAGAACTACTAATAGCTGCCAAAAATTTTTGATGCTTTGAAGAAAATACATGATTAGTAACATATTTTTCAATAGGATAGACCATACCTGAGGAGACATTGGAGAGAGAGTTGACAGAAGAGGGTGTAGTTGCTATGTGACATTGATAATCCTTAAGATATGCTGGTGGATGATGGAGCCTTTTAGGTCGAACTAGAGATACTGGCGGAGGGGAAGAAGACTCACTCGAAGAAGGCAAACTCCCCTTGATGTTCGACGTCTGAAATGGACTGTTGTGCGACGTCTGAAGTGATGAATTTTCGACATCATGTAACGCTGGAGCAGGTGCAGTTTCATCGTCCAAAGGTGGAACAAGTGTAGTTTCAATGGAGTCTGATTCAACTAAAACAGCAGGTGAGGAGATAGGTTGCGACACAACTTGAGTTTCTTTTATTGCAAATGGAAAAATATCCTCAAAGAACTGAACGTCACGAGAGACAAAGATCTCCTTTGTATGTAAATCAAACATTTTCCAGCCCTTCTTATTTGGAGGGTAACCCACAAATGCACATTTACGGGAGCGTGCAGCAAACTTATCAAGAGGTTTGGGTAGGACCGTAGCATTGCATAAGCAACCCAGAATTCTAATATGATCATACATTGGTGGAGTATTATGTAAAAGTTCATACGGACATTTACCACCAAGGAGAGTAGTAGGAGTCCTATTAATCAAATGAGCAGCTGTAAGAACACATTCACCCCATAATGTAAGAGGAAGAGAACCGTAATGCACGTGCAACGTTGAGTATGTGACGATGACGTCTTTCAACTCTGTCGTTTTGTTGCGGTGTATAGGCACAAGAGAACTGTTGTAAAATTCCACGATTTTCAAAAAAAATTCGAAGAGCAGAAGAGAGGAATTCAGTTCCGTTGTCAGTTTGAATCTTTTTAATGGTATAATTGTACTGAGTTTGCACCATTGTAGTGAACTTGATTAAAGTAGAACATGCTTCATGTTTTTCACGCAGTAGATAAATCCATACATGGCGGCTAAAATCATCCACAATGGTAATAAAATAACGTGCACCACAAGATGAAACAGTTCTATATGGCCCCCATAAGTCACAATGTATTAAATCAAAAGGTTGCAAACTCTGCTTTTTATTAATAGGAAAAGAGGAACGAGTCTGTTTGGCCTCCAAAGCACCGATACGTCAATTCTGGAGAAAAAAGCGTGTCGGACACGTGTCCGACACCGACACGTTCCGACACGCTTCGACACGCGTCCGACAAGTAGTCAACTTTTTTCGACACGTTGACTATCCCGACACGCGATTTTGACCGTGTCGGACACGGTCAAAGGGTACAAATGTAAATATTTTGAAATTTTTATAAAATTAAAATTAAATTAAAATAAAATTAAAATAAAAATAAAATAAAAACAAAACCAAAAAAAAACATTTGGTCGAACAATTTGGAGCCCTAAATCAGACCACTCAGACCCCATTCCATCGTTCTTCTTCACCTCACCGGCTCGCCGTCCGTCAATGCTCTTTGAGGTGTGTTCTTCATTCTCAACGTACCTTTTTTCTGTAGCAACCCCTCAATTACTTTTTTGTGGGTGAGTCTATCTTCTTTTCTTTATCTCTCACTCTTATGATTTTCGATTCTAAGGTTTATTTGTTCCGCTCAATATTCTACAGATCTCTTTAGTCTTCATACTGTCCATTCCAACAATACTCGCAAGGTTTATCTCTCTTTGTCTTATGATTTTTCTGTATCACATGATTCAGATCGACCTGTTCCGATTTATTTACTTTTTATAATATTTGTTAGTTTTATTATATTTTTATACATATGCAATTCGGTTCATTTTTTTCCCTAATTTATTCGGGTTTGAAGACACATCCCTCATGAATTTAACAGGTGCCTATTTCCCCATTTCCTAACATGTTCTTCTTAACATGCGTCATCACCAATCCATGGCAGCAACTTAGCCATATATAATAGATGGGACCCAACAGTTTAACAACCCCTCAAGGTGAACACGGTACAATCTTTTCTTTTATATATATATATATATATATATATATATATATATATATATATATATATATATATATATATATATTCATCGGTGTAGCATAAATTTGCTACTAGTATGCAGTACATAATTGAAGACATCTTCAAAACATAGAAGTCATTGTTTTCATAAATTTAAGAATAACTAACAATCTATTTTTTTTCATAGATATGTTGGTATTCCAATGCTTGTGCTGATGTCAAAGACCAATGAATTGTATTCTTGAGGTGGGGGCCTAATTGAAGAAGGGAAAATAAGAAATTTAGTTGAAGGAAAGAAGGCAAAGAAGGCAATCATATTCTGGTTGAAACAGAGGAGGTAGGGTGTGTATGTTTACTAGGGAATATGGATAATAAAACAAAAACAGAATACTTTGGTTGGCTTTATATGTTTTTTTATTGAACTATTTTTGATTACTAAGTAGGGTGTGTATGTTTACTAAGTAGTTTGTTGTTTTTTTTTTGTCACTGAAAGTGGGCTATTAATTATTTTAAAATTTATCACTAACCGCAATGTGTATGCTCCTATTTTTTTGTTTAAATAATTGTACATTGGATTCTTTGTAATTGTAGTTGTGGGCGGCTAAATGCTTTACTCTTTATCATTCTTTACTGAATAGTTTATTGTCAAATTGTGTGCTTTTGTTTCTATTAATTTTTAAGTGTACTTCACTGATTTAGCATCTATGTTCTTTAAGAATTAAGACCAAGATATTATATTATACCTGCTAAAATATATGTGAAAACACAGATATACCTTATCATTACTTGGTATTCCATCTACCTTATGTATTATATATGGACTTAATTATGAATCATATAACTTTTTATTTGTTTAACACATTTACAGGATTACAATATGGATCGTTCAAGTTCTGCCTCCGCCAGTGGCAGTGATAGTGCCACTGCTGCTAGTGTCTCTACTGCCAATGAATTACTAGATAAACCCTTATGGAAATATGTTACCCAATTGGATGCTAGAGTGGAAGCAGGAGGGAATTTGTCTTGGAAATGCAACTTTTGTAAAAAAGATTATAAAAGTTCATATACTAGAGTGAGGGCTCATTTGTTAAAAATATCAGGCAAAGGAATTGGGAAATGCTTAATGGTGCAAAATAGAGACATGATAGAGATGGAGAGATTGGAACATGAAGCTGAACAGAGAAAGCAATCTAATGCACCTAGAAATGTACCGTTACCCCCTTCTACCTCTTCCACTGGCCCAAAAAAAAGAAAAACTACGGGTTCTCTGGAGATGGCATTCAATGTTGGGGAACAAGAAGAATTAAATTATCTTATTGCTAGAATGTTTTATTCAGCAGGATTGCCATTCAATTTGGCAAAGAACCCTTACTTCCAAGCTTCGTATACTTATGCAGCAAATCATAATATTGGAGGTTATTTGCCACCAGGATATAACGCGTTGCGAACCACTCTGTTGCAAAAGGAGAAAGAAAATATTCATAGGTTGTGTGAACCTATTCGAGAAGCATGGACTCATAAGGGAGTAAGTATTGTAAGTGATGGGTGGAGTGATTCACAAAGGAGGCCACTCATTAATTTCATGGCAGTATCTGATGGTAAAGCAATGTTTTTAAAATCAGTTGATTGCTCGGGGGAGATCAAGGATAAAAATTTCATTTTCAGGTTGTTCGTTTGCTCTTTTATAATCTGTTTGAGTGTGTTTGTTTGTTTGCTCGAGAAAGACTAATGATGAAAATTTTATTTTCAGGTTGTTGAAGGAAGTTATTCAAGAAGTAGGAGAGGCGAATGTGGTTCAAGTAATCACAGATAATGCTGCAAATTGTAAGGGAGCAGGGCAACTAATTGAGCAGGAATTCCCATCTATTACCTGGACACCGTGTGTTGTTCACACATTAAATTTGGCAGTGAAAAATATTTGTGCTGCAAAGAATGTGGAGAACAATCAAATAACGTATGAGGAATGCAGTTGGATTTCTGATATTATAGGTGATGTTGCTGCAATAAAGCATTTCATTATGAATCATTCTATGAGATTGGCCATCTATAATGAGTTTGTGAGTTTGAAGTTGCTTTCTATTGCTGATACTCGTTTTGCTTCAATGATTGTGATGCTGAAGAGGTTCAAGTTAATAAAGAGCGGTCTCCAAAACATGGTGATAAGTGAGAAATGGAATATTTATAGAGATGATAATCTTGGGAGGGCCAGACTTGTGAAGGAAAAATTGTTGGATGATTGTTTTTGGGAATCAGTTGATTACATACTTGCCTTCACTGCTCCTATTTATGATATGATCAGAGCTTGTGACACTGATAGAGCTTGTCTTCACTTGATATATGATACGTGGGATTCAGTGATTGTGAAAGTGAAGAAAGCTGTATACCATAAAGAGGGGAAGAGGATGGAAGAGAGCTCCTCTTTTTATGATGTGGTGCATCGCATTCTTGTGGATCGTTGGACAAAAAATTCAACTCCACTACACTGTTTGGCACATGCTTTGAATCCCAAGTAAGTTTTTAAATATGATTCAGTTTAAAATTAATACTCCTCATCACAGATAATTTGACAATTTTTTGATTTTTTTTTTTTTTTGGTTTCTCTTTTAGATACTATAGTCAACAATGGCTTCAGGAAGATTCTAGTCGAGTTCCTCCACACATGGATTTAGAGCTTACTCAAGAGCGACAAAAATGTTTAAGGAGATTCTTTCCTAGCATGGAGGACCGAAGCCGGATTAGTTTGGAGTATGCAGATTTTACTAGCAATAGTGGAACCTTTGGCGATTTTGATGCCATCAATACTCAATACACTATGGATCCGAAATCTTGGTGGCTACTTTATGGTACTTTTACACCGATGCTTCAAAAAATAGCATTGAGACTTGTGCAACAACCTTCGTCTTCATCATGTGCTGAACGCAATTGGAGTACTTATTCTTTTGTGCATTCCATCAAGAGGAATAAAATCACTCCAAAACGTGCTGAAGACTTGGTTTATGTGCATAGCAATCTTCGACTCTTATCAAGAAAGACTCCTAGTTATGCACAAGGACAAAATCAGATGTGGGATATTGCTGGAGATACATTCGATTCACTTGATGATGTTGGAGATCTTCAATTTGCTAGTCTTTCACTTGATGAGCCAGAGATAGAGGCCATGATTATTCAAGATGGAGATGAAAATAATTAAACTTGTGAGTGGTCTACACTCTACACATTACACTCTTGGGATGTTCTATTATTTTTGTTTCATATTTATGTTATAGAATTTGAATATTTGATTATTTATATGACTTATTATGAGTTGATATATGTATTAAATATAAACTATACTATATATATTAAAAATATTATTTAATATCAAAACGTGTCCCAACGTGTCGAAATTTAGCATTTTTTAGAATTAACGTGTCGGAGTGTCGTGTCGTGTCGTGTCCCGTGTCCCGTGTCGGTGTCGGTGCATCATTGACTTTACAACAATTATCGCAAGAAGCCAATTTATTTGAATAAGAAACAAATGGAAGCAAGCCTAAATAATTCCTGGAGGGATGCCCCAATCTTCGATGCCACACGTCAGAAGAAGACTCTCCATGAACTTTATTTGCAGAAATAATTTGTTGAAGCACATACACCCCTTCATGTTCAACACCCTTGCCAATCGTCTTCCTCGTCTGTAGGTCCTGTAATATACAAGTAGAATCAGTGAATAAAGCAATGCATTGGTTGCAGCGGATGAGTTGAGATATAGAGAGTAAATTGCATGTGAGAGATGGCACATATAAAACATTTGTAAGTAACAATGTAGAAGATAATCGCACGTCCCCACACTGGGTTGCTAGTGTACGAGTTCCATTTGGTAATCCGACGGAACAAGGGGAAATAACGTGAATATTATGAAAGAAGGAGATGGTGCCACTCATATGTTGTGAAGCGCCGTTGTCCAGAAGCCAGGGCTGTGTAGAAGGTACTATACCAGATAATTTTTCAGTTGTTTTGGAAGAAACAGCAAGAGACATCAGATGTTGAATCATGTCAGGAGTATAAAAAGGTGATTTGGGATCAGAAATTTTGAGGGTTTGGTTGTGAGAGGTCATGATGATGAAAAAAAAAAAATTCCACAAAGATCGTTAGGCTCTTGATACCATAAAGGAAGTTGCAATTGAATGAATAACTTGTTTCATTAATTTTGTACAAGTCTTTTAAATAGACCAAAGTTACGTACAAGAGAGGGCTAACAAACCTAAAAATAATGGATGTTACACTAGTAAACCCTAAAATAAAGGAAAACAAATAATACAAGTTTACATCGGAAAATAATAACAAACTAAAACAAACTAAGTTGTTTATTGTCATCCTAATAATTCCAATCGGTTCATTACTTTGCAACTAATCTGATTCGGGGTGGGTCCAGGATTAAAGCTTTAAACTCCTCGTAACTTTACTTTATTACTTTATTTATCCCGCACATAGCTAAGCCTGTCTTTAGGCCTAATAGAAAGCCCTTACCCGTACCAATACCAACAATATATTCAAATCACTGTCTCACTTCAAATAAAGGGGCCGCAATAACAGTAGATACTAATACCCACAACTGTTCACAAGTGGACAATGTGAATCAAAATTTGAAGTTGAACATGCAAGTGATGAAATTGTGTGGAATCATGCAGAGTTTTAACCTTTGCACTTGGACGTATAGAAACAACTCATATCATTTTTCTTGTTCAATAAGGAACCACATTCAGCAAGGATCATTGAGTTGGGCTCTTGTTGTGTATAAACAAACTCGGCAAGAAGGAATATACGATCCCGGTGTGGTCCCTCTGTTACTCAAGGCTTGCGATTCTCTTTCCTTCCTTCACTACGTGAAAGCCTTGCACGCAGAATCCATCAAGGTCGGTTCAGACAGTGACGTTTTCATTGGAACCGCATTGGTTGGCACTTATGCCAAATGCGGTGTCGTTTGGTATTCCCGCAAGCTGTTCGATACAATGCCTGAGAGAAATGCTGTGACGTGGAATGCCATGATCATGGGGTATTTGAGACATGGTGACACAGAATCTGCTTCACGTGTGTTTGAGGAGATGCCGGGGAAAACACGGGTAACTTGGAGTCAGATGATTGATGGGTTTGCCAGGAGTGGAGATATTATCGCTGCTAGGAGGTTGTTTGATAAGGTCCCCCATGAGTTGAAGGATGTGGTAACATGGACTGTGATGGTTGATGGGTATGCTAGAAAAGGGGAAATGGAAGCTGCTAGGGAGATCTTTGAGCTGATGCCTATAAGGAATTGCTTTGTGTGGTCATCTATGGTTTGTGGGTACTGCAAGAAGGGCAATGTCACACAGGCTGAGGCTATTTTCAACCGGATTCCAGTCCGGAATTTGGAGATTTGGAATTCAATGATTGCTGGCTATGTCAGGAATGGATATGGTGAGAAAGCACTGCAAGCTTTTGAGGAAATGGAAGCTGAAGGGTTTGAGCCAGATGAGTTCACTGTTGTTAGTGTTTTATCTGCTTGTGCTCAGCTGGGGGTCTTGGATGTTGGTAAGCAAATCCATCACATGATAGAACATAAAGGGATAACTGTGAACCCGTTTGTTTTGAGTGGACTGGTTGACATGTATGCAAAATGTGGGGACTTGGTCAATGCAAGGTTGATATTTGAAGGGTTCACTGAGAGGAACATCTTCTGCTGGAATAGCATGATTTCAGGTTTTGCCATCAACGGAAAATTCAGGGAGGTTCTTGAGTTTTTTGGCAGGATGGAGGATTCAGATATAAGACCTGATGCTATCACCTTTCTTACTGTACTCTCGGCTTGTGCTCATGGGGGTTTGATCAGTGAAGCTTTTGAAGTATTATCTAAAATGGAAGCATATGGAATTGAAATAGGCATCAAGCATTACGGTTGCATGGTTGACCTCCTGGGTAGAGCAGGGAGATTAAAGGAGGCTTTTGACTTAATAAAAAGAATGCCAATGACACCTAATGACACAGTTTTGGGAGCAATGCTTGGTGCATGCCGGATGCATTCAGATATGAAAATGGCAGAACAAGTAATGAAGTTGGTCGATACAGACTCTGTTATAGGTGCTAATTCTCACAATGTGCTCCTGTCAAATATCTATGCAGCTTCTGAAAAATGGGAGAAAGCTGAAAACATAAGGAGGATCATGGTAGATGGAGGGTCTGAAAAGACACCCGGGTGTAGTTCAATCATCTCTAGTGACTCTGTCGGAGATTTAAATGTGAGTAGAGAAACATAGCATCAAAAGGAATGGGCCAAGTGCAATTTACAAGGGAGAAATACCAAAATAAACACTGCTCTATACACGAAATATTCTACATAGGAAAAAGGTGAAAAGGCTTTATTAATCTTTGTCATAATGGTAATAACTCTGAGCCCCACTCCAAGACCAATCCGTGGTTGCTGCCTCCATTAGGGCTAATATTCCAATAGTTCTTAATTACTGAAGCTTTTAGATTTGTGGTGACTGATCAAGATGTTGCCTGAGTTGAGGGAAAGAGACACTGCGTGTTACGTCCCATCTAAACGTTAGACCCAAGAGGGTTAGTAAGCGGCCCACTTATCTGGACCAGTACCATTGTTAGGTGACTGAGCCCATCTAATCGTATTTTGACATTGTTGGTCTATGAAAGCTAATACATAAGCTCCACACGGAATAGTTACTGGAATTCAGTTAGGAAATTGTTAGAATGTATTAAAAACACAGATGGGAAAGGAAAATGGCATGAAAAGTTTGACAATCTCTTCCCTCTTCTGATCTCATCTCTCCTTTTTTCTCTCTCTTCTCTAAATCCTTACAATTTCAAGAATATTCGTAACAATTTGGTGCTTTCATTTCACTCACTTCCCTCCCGAAAATTCATGGCAAAAAACACCCGATTAAAAAATGTTTCAAATCGTATGGATAACCTGCAAATTGAGGTTAACCAACAAATTGATGAATTACAACACCGTCTGGAGATTTCTGAATCAATCCGTGAACAACAATTCCTCAACCTTCAAGAATCCCAATCACAAGTACAAGAAACCCTCACCCGTATTCTAGCCATTCAACAACAGAACTCGGGAAGCACCTCTTCTGCGAGCATTCTAGGAGCTGGACCACACAATCACAATCATCATTCGGGATCAGACACACACAGCTTCCATCAAATCAAGATTGAGTTTCCCAAATTCGCGTCTGGAGATCCTTCCTCTTGGATAACAGCAGCTGAGAGGTACTTTTGATTCTACAATATTCAAGAAAATGAACGGTTATTATTAGCTTCATTCACCTTGAAGATCCAGCAGCTTGTTGGTTTAATGGATTGTTTGATGATAGTAATTTACCTGCATGGCCTGCTTTGTGCATTGCATTACAATACCGTTTTGGTCCTTCAGAATTTGAAGACCAAACAGGTGCATTAGTGAAACTCCAACAAACAGGTTCAGTGAATGAGTATCAAGATCTTTTTGAAAGGCTTGCAAGCAAAGTTTCAGGGATCTCAGTTTCCTTGATGCGTAGCATTTTCATTTCTGGCCTTAAACCAAAGATCTGTCGCCTGGTGCTGACACACAGACCTCGTGATTTCCATGAAGCTTTTGCTCTAGCAAGAGTTTATGAGGATCAATTCACTGATGAAAGATCTCACAAACCATGGGTTACATCAACCAAAACACTATCGTCATCCACTACATTCACAGACCCCAAACCGCTTAGTAACCAACCAAAAACCATACACAATAAACCAATTCCTGCCTTACCTATCCGTCGATTATCTCCAGAAGAAATGCAAGCTAAAAGAGAGAAAAACCTGTGTTACAACTGTGATGAAAGATACGTTTTCGGTCATAAATGCAAAGGCCGAGCCACACTACTATATTTAGAGGGAATGGAAGAAGAACCTGACCCACCTGATGCTAGAGTCACAAATGAATTGCAACCAGAACTAGAGATAGCCCCGGAAATAAGTTTCAATCCTTATTTGGCACTCCCTCAGCCAGATCATTTCGTGTGCAAGGATTGATTGATGGACACTCAACATAGATTTTGATTGATGGAGGTAGTACTCACAATTTCATAACTCCGAGGATGGCTCGTTTCCTTAATTTGCTGCTGCTGTCTATTGTACCTTTCAAAGTACTGTAATGGTGATAATCTCATCTGCTCGGCCAAATACGGTAACACTCCAATATGGATCCAACACCACTTGTTCCACGTTGAATTATATGTTCTGGAACTTAAGGGAGCTGACATTGTCTTGGGAGTCCAATGGCTGGCCACCTTGGGTCCCATTGTCACGGACTATCAAGCTCTCACTATGACCTTCAACCACCAAACAGTTCCAATTACCTTGCATGGGGACAATCCATTCCAAGCCAATCATATTTCTCCTGCCCAACTACACAAACTAGCCACCCAAGATTCAATTGAAGCTTGTCTAATGTGCTTCAATACAGCAAATCAAACAGAACCACCCATACCTAAACCTATACACACGGCAGAAACCCAACAATTACTGTCCCAATTCCCTGACATCTTTGTTGAACCATCTGACTTGCCACCAGACAGAGCCAATAACCACCGTATTATTCTGGAACCTGACACCAAACCAATACAAGTCAGACCTAATCGTTACCCACATTACCAGAAAAATGAGATTGAAAAGTTGGTGCAAGAAATGTTACTTACCGGTGTTATCCATCCCAGCCAATCAGCTTTCAGCTCACTTGTTCTATTGGTTAAAAAGAAAGACGGTACTTGGCGATTTTGCGTTAACTATAGAGCACTAAATGCAGTCAAGGACAAATTCCCAATACCCACCATTGATGAACTCTTAGATGAATTACACGGAGCAATAGTATTTTACAAATTGGATTTGCGTTCGGGTTATCACCAAATCCGAATGGCACCTGAGGATATTCATAAAACAGCTTTCAGGACACAGCATGGCCACTATGAATTTATAGTGATGCCCTTTGGTCTCTCCAATGCTCCTTCCACTTTCCAGGCCACCATGAATGAGGTGTTTTCACCCTATCTTCGTTGTTTTGTGATTATTATTTTTTATGACATTTTGGTGTACAGTCATAACTTGCAGGATCACATCCAACACCTGTCAGTTGTTCTCACTACACTGTGCAGGCATTCTTTTTTTGCCAAGTTGTCAAAGTGCCTTTTTTGTCAGCAGACCATACAGTTCTTGGGGCATCTCATTTCGGGTAAGGGTGTGGCACCGGACCCCCAAAAAACTTCAAGCTATAGCAGAATGGCCTCCTCCAATTAATGCCACCCAAGTGCGTGCATTTTTGGGACTGTCCGGATACTACCGCAGATTCATTAAACATTATGCCCAAATAGCCAGCCCACTGACGGATTTACTGACCAAAGAAGGCTTCCATTGGTCTGCGGAAGCAGCAACAGCCTTTCAAAAACTTAAGAAACAGCTCACTTCAGCCCCAACTCTGGTCCTTCCTAACTTCAAGGAACCTTTTACCATTGAAACTGATGCCTCAGGTGTGGGCATAGGTGCTGTATTATTACAGAAGGGTCATCCCATAGCATTTTACAGCCGCAAATTATCTCCAACCATGCAGGGTAAATCCACTTACATCAGAGTGATGTTTGCAATCACATCCACGGTGGCTAAGTGGAGGCAATATCTTTTGGGAGTTCCCTTCACCATTTGTACTGACCACCAGAGCCTCCATAACTTGATGAATCAGGTTATACAGACACCTGA
Source organism: Gastrolobium bilobum (assembly GCF_033153095.1). Lineage (NCBI taxonomy): Eukaryota > Viridiplantae > Streptophyta > Magnoliopsida > Fabales > Fabaceae > Gastrolobium > Gastrolobium bilobum. The sequence goes on along the minus strand of NW_026899797.1, from coordinate 628,570 downwards.
ACAGCAGTAATTCCTCTCCAAACTACTGGGATTCAACTATAACACCATCCACAAGTCTGGCAGGTCCAACAAAGTGGCTGATGCTTTGTCCAGCCACCCCAACACCCAATCAAAGGCAAATTGTGTTCGCTTGGCAGCTTTCACAGCTCCCATCAATAGCTACTGTGAGCTGTTACAGGAAGAACTAAAAAAAGATCTGTATGTTGCCTCGATCTTACAGACCCTTAATCACAACCCAGCATCACTTCCTCAGTGGCATGTTAAAGACAACTTGATGTTTCATCATAGACGCCTCTTTTTACCAGCTGAATCACAGTTGATTCCTCATTTATTGCAAGATCTACACTCCTCTGTACAAGGTGGACACTCAGGTGTCAGAGGCACACTAGCAAGGATCAACCAGAACTTTACCTGGAAATCAATCAGAAAAGATGTTACGCACTTCGTGCAAAATTGCAAAATTTGTCAAAAGATTAAGCCACCCAACCATTACCCATTGAGATTGCTTCAACCCATTTCCCCACCAGACCAAATTTGGACAGATTTAGCAATGGATTTTATTACACACCTGCCTAGTTCATATGGATTCTCAGCAATACTGGTTGTAATTGATCGTTTCTCCAAAGGTGCCCACTTTGCTCCTCTACCGTCCCAGTACACAGCATACAAGGTAGCCCAAGTTTTCTGGAACACGGTTGGGAAGCTCCATAGGATTCCACACTCCATCATATCTGACCGTGATCCCATTTTTTTAAGTAATTTTTGGCGAACTCTTTTTCATCTGCAAGGAACCAGTCTAAAATTCAGCTCAGCATATCACCCACAAACAGACGGAGTCATAGAAAGGTTAAACAGAAGCTTGCAATTGTACCTTCGTGCCTTTGCACATGACTTTCCTGCGTCCTGGGTCAAGCATTTGGCATGGGCTGAGTACCATTACAACACCCCTACTCATAGCTCCACGAGTATGTCCCCTTACCACATCATATTTGGTAAACCTCCACCTAATATGCTGGCATACACATTAGGGTCTTCATAAAATGAGGCAGTAGATTCAGAGCTGACAACACGAGCAGACGTCCTCGCCGGAGTAAAAATTCATCTGATTAGGGCTCAGCAACATATGAAATCAGTTGCGGACAAAAAGAGAAAAGACATTACCTTTGAGGTGGGAGATCGAGTCCTGCTCCGTTTTCATCCATATCGCCAGTTGTCGGTGCAGAGAAGATCATCTCATAAACTGAGCTTGAGGTACTACGGACCCTTCAAAATCATGGAGCGGATAGGTCCAGTAGCATACCGGTTAGACCTCCCTACGTCCTCATGCATACATCCGGTTTTTCATATGGCTTTATTGAGACCCTTCCGTTCAAACCAGACACCTCATATTCATCCACTTCCACAGTTACCTACCGCATTCACACCAATCCATAGACCCAAGGTTGTAGTGGCATCTCGCACAATCCGGCGCAACGAGATACAGGTACCCCAACTCTTGATTCAGTGGGAGGGTCTACCACCAGAAGATTCCACATGGGAAGATGAACGAGAAGCCAGGGAAAACTCTTCCCTTCTGTCCGACATTATAGGCGTGATGGTTCTGCCGGAAAAAGGGCAAAGCTCGGAGCTTTCACCTTCCAAAACCCAAGCCATTCATCCACAGGACCCGAAAGCCACAAGCTCGCGATCTTCATCTTGTCCAGAAGTGCTGATTTCAAATTCCATAGTTGATTATGTCGCGTTGACAGACAACCAGTACCACAACCCTAACCTTCAATCAGAACCACACCCACCAATTTCAATCACGACCGTCAATCTCCCAACCGAACCCACTCATCCAATGGTTGTTAATAATCCCTTTACAGCTGGCCACCAACCCACCGACAAAGTCACACTTGTCACTGTTCTTGACCAAGACAACTCTTATCACAGCCACCTCAGGGACGAGGCGGATTTTCAACAGGGAGGGGATGTTACGGCCCATCTGAACGTTAGACCCAAGAGGGTTAGTAAGCGGCCCACTTATCTGGACCAGTACCATTGTTAGGTGACTGAGCCCATCTAATTGTATTTTGACATTTTTAGTCTATGAAAGCTAATACGTAAGCTCCACAGGGAATAGTTACTGGAATTGAGTTAGTAAATTGTTAGAATGTATTAAAAACACATATGGGAAAGGAAAATGGCATGAAAAGTTTGACAGTCTCTTCCTTCTTTTGATCTCATCTCTCCTTTTTTCTCTCTCTTCTCTAAATCCTTACAATTTCAAGAATATTCGTAACACTGCGCTTTGAAGCCACTTATAAAATGTTGAAAGCCAATGAAGGTTGACTCAATTATAAAGCGTTGAAAGCCAACGAAGGTTGACTCAATTATAAAGCGTTGAAAGCCAACGAAGGTTGACTCAATTGGTAGTATCCAATATCTCCAACAAAGAAGTCCTGAATTCAATTTTTGTTGGTGGTCCTTCATTTATAAGTCATTTGTAAGTAACCATTATAAGCTTTTATTGAGGCTTGTAGCAATGCTCGGACCTACGGATAGAACAATTTCTCCTTCACTTAAACGTTAAATTGTTGCAAATTATGTAACCAAGCTTCTTAATTACCACTGCTTTCATGATCAAGCCTGAAAGAAGAGCATTTGGTGTGTACTTAGAAGGTAGAACAGAAACTACCAAGCAATGTCAACTTCAGAACAGATTATTTACCTCCCACCGAGACTAAGCATAAAAATGTAACTAAACTGCATGGGTATATTGAAGGTACAAAGAATTTACATATATGATCTCTCAATTCACAGAAATCCCAATCAGACAAAGTAGTGGGAAACAACTTCTTTGTTATATAGTACATTACAGATACTGAAAGCTGCATACGTATGATCTCTCAATTCACAGATCATCCCAATTATACAACTCGAAAAGAGTCAGCTATCTTCTTCAAATCTTTGTAGTGTCTCTTCCACTGAAGGCCTGCAATTAAGACAACATTAGATTCTAATCTGTTAATTCTTGTATACTCTTTTTTATACTTTTTTTTTTTTATAGTACATTATATACTTTCTTTATGGTTGTTCAAAACTACTTAGAAGAGGAGAAATATCTATACCACTGCCGGTTACAGCAAACAAGTACAGGCGATTGCCAGCTGCAGTGGCAGTAATAAAAATATGAGGAGGCTCTAGCTCAAACTGGTAGTAAGTTCTTCCTTCATGTTCTGCAACACTTGCACTAAGAACCTTCCCTTCTACATTTTCCCCAATCACTTCTGGACCAAATGCATTGATCACTTTGTCTGGAAGTCCGATTTGTTCTATTTTAGCATCATCGCCAAGGTCTGTATAGTAAAAATGTTATTATCCAAAACTAGTAATACGTGGAAATTCTACCAAGCAGTTTCCATGTTCTTTCTTTATCAATTTTTTTTTTCCTTGTCTCCAGAAAACCAAAATGGATAAAGAAAATTAGGCAAACTCACTATCAGAGAATCTAAGAACAGGAGCAACAATGACAAACAGGCGTCCTTCTTTAGAGCTGGCAAATCTCAAATCTATCTCTGTGCCACCAAGATCCGCTATTGATACCGGTACCTGTTACACAGATGAATGGTGAGGTTTACAGAAGTAGCAAGCAGAAGAACAAAAGGCAGAGATTATGTCCTCCAGATGATCAAATGTTACAACAACATATCTTTCTGATAAAAATATAAGTAAATTGCTCACACAAAAAGAGAAGTAAGTTATTTCATATGCTCATTTAAGGAATTTCCAATGTATGCTTAAAACTTTTTAATACTTGGGACCAGTTGAGACAGAACAGAAATCTTATAGGATTATTTTCAAACTTTAAATAGAAGATATTATTAATCATCACCTCTTCCCATTCTGGAGGCACTGAGAAGGCATATGGGATAATAGGACTCCATCCAACACCATGTCCTCCTGACTTCTCATCTGGCCTACGATATGTCCTCCAACCTGTCTGATCAAATACTTGCCCACATTATGTCACTTATACAGTTATACTTAAAATCTATAACAGAAGAGACAATTGGAACTCGAATTTCAAAACTTGTAAAAGCACAACTTCAATCTAAAAATAAACTAATCCAAAGTACGCACCTAAACACCGCATGCCTTAAGCCTACAAATGGAAGGCAATTTTTATTTTTTATTTCCTAGAATGACCATTTGGTAATTGGTAGCTTGATGAAAAAAATTTACCCTCGTAAAGGGTATTAAGTATTAAACCACAATGTTCAACCAAATAACGAATTCTTTTAAACTAAACAACCATAAATTTTATATTGTAGTAGTATACAACAATTTTGACCATCTTTCATCATGCAACAATTCGCAAATTTCCTTTACCATGGCTTCCATTTGCAATTTATCTTTACTGTGGATTTTATCTTTTCTGTCATGTTAAAAATTCATTTGCTACAGAACAGACTACAGTTACGGACTAGAGAATAGAAATAAGGGTTTTATGTAATATAACATGGTGTCCACATGTTTTTCTTTCTCTTTTATCATTCCACTCTCTCTCTCACTTTTGATGTGAGAGTTGAAAACAACACTTACATCATGTTACACTAATAAAACCCTAGAAATAAATGGTAGAAGGGTTTGTCTCTCCAAATAAATATAATCTTTGATGATCCAAAATAAACGAACCTTGTTCATCTGGCTCGGAGAGACCAGGGATTCTCCCTGCTAGAGGACCTTGTTTTACCACTGCCAAACTCTCTCCCGGAAAACCCAATAAGGAAACCCCAGAAGCCAAAACTGTTCTTCTGTTCACCAACAAAGTGGAACAGTTCTCGCTTTCTCTAGAAATCAAACAACTGTCTTTCGAGACCGAAGCAGCTACAGTTCTTAGAACTCCATTTTGGAGTGAAAAGTGGCAAAGTGATTCTGAAGAGGGTGGCATATGCATGTGTTGCCGATTCCTCCAGCAAAAAACACTGGTTGTGGACAAGGCTGTTGCCATGTCCACGAAGATTTATGTGTTTATTGGTTAAGGATGCGAGAGAAAGGAAAAGAGAATTTGGTCAGCTCAGTGTACAAAACTGCGGAAAATCACATAAAAACTGGGGAAAACATTAATGTAGAAGTTGAGGTCCTGAGGCTAAGGTTACCGAGGTTAAGGATTTTTGTGGACACGGTGTTGTTATGTTTGTGAAGCTCGACTATTTTGTTCCATGTTTCTGCTAACATGTTGCAATTTCTGACCTAACACGTGTCAAATTCGTGCAATTTCTGGCCTTACACTTGCACCGAATACGTTTCTAAGAATAGAACTGATATTTGATCTTTCAAATATTTATGTTAATTATAGGTTAATGATTCAACTAAGAATTTGATCAACTCCATAATGATTTACAGCTCGAGGATTTTTCTACTTAACGAAGGATGTTTATGTAACTCTTTTGTTGTAAGATCGAGATTTATATAATAATCAATCTTTGAGAGTGTTTAAAGCCTACTAGACCAGTCTCTAAGTGATAAATCAATTGGAATATGTTTATCTATATAAAACATGTTTATGATTATTATGGTTTTAGTGCATACATTAGCAATGGTGAAATAACATTTATGTCCTTTGAGTTTCTAACTTGGAAATAAATGTGGTAATATGAGTTGAACTTGATGGATCAATCAGTCAAAACAAGATGGCTTGGGTTATATATCTCAAATTCAATCCATCAACCTGTCTCAACCCGCCCCGCTTAGTTCTAGGTCACAACGGGTTGGCAGCGAGTTTGGGGCTTTCGGTTGGTTGGCCCGCGGGTCATTCTTTTTTTAAACTATTAGGTAGTATTTTATTTGTCATTAAATTTTTATTATATAATTTTTTTATTTTAGTATTCCTCTAGAAAAAATAAAGAAAAAAATTATTTATGACAAAGATTATCCATATATGGAGACAAAATTAAGTTTCTAAAAAATGTCTGACTGAATATTAGCTTATATTTAGACTTGAGATTGGAAAAAAATTAAAGAGAGCGTGAAATAAAAATAAGTAATATTATAAAATTAATAAAATATAATTTATTTTTATTTTTTAAGAGGAGTGGCGGGGCGGGCCAACCCATTTTTAACGAGTTGACAGCGAGTAGGAACAGACTGACTCGTTTTGCCACCTCTACTTGAAACTTTAGCTATTTGCCCCTTAATTTTTTTAAAGTAGATAAAAATTTAAATTAGAGAAAAGTATGTTCATTCAAAGGTTAGAAAAAGTTGCTAACCTCATTGAGGATTTACAATAAAATTATAATATTATCTAGAGAAAAATTCGAAAAATTCCTATGATTTTGCTTCGAATTACTTATTTCCTATGTTTTTTCTTAATCATTTACCCCACTATTTTTATAAAGTTAAAATACTTACCGAAAAGATTAAAAGTACAAAAACAGATAAACAAAAAAATTATAAGAAAAAAAACAAATATGTCTAAATTAAAAAGAAGAAAATAGGTTTACGAAAAAAGAGAGAGAGAAGAAAATAGACCCGCGAGAAATAGAAGAAATTTGAAATTAACGAACACACAACGATTGAGTGTGTCCCTATACCATATCTGTACAAATAGAATATATCATTTATACAGAATGGTATGAGGAAAAAAGAAAAGAAAAAATAAGACCATATATGTTAAAAACTTACAATAGAAACAAAAAGATACTAAAAGTAAACAAATTAAAATAGTCTAAATCAAAAAGAAGAAAATAGACCAAAGATAAAAAATAAACAAGACTAAATATGTTTAAATAAAAAAAAGAATATAGTCTGAAAATAACAAAATAGAAGAAAAAAATAAGACTAAATATGTTAAAATTTTACAAAACTAATTTCTTTTTCTCCTATTTCGTTTTTGTTTAATTTTTTTCTATTACTTTTAACAATGATAGAAAATACTAAAAGTCAAAAAAAAATAAAAATAGAAGGAAAGAAAGACCAAATATATCTAAATAAAAAAAAACAAAATAGACCGGAGATAAAAAAAATGATAAGACCAAATATATCGGCAACTTACAGCACTAATTTTTTTTCTATTTCTTTTTTGTCTTGTTTTTTCTTTTATTTGTTTGTGTCTAGTCTATTTTTTTATTATGATTATTTTTATTTGTTTTATTTTTAGTCTTTTTGTCATTGTTGTAAGTTTCCAATATATTTGGCCTTATTTTTTCTTTTCTTTTTTATTCTCAATCTATTTTCTTCATTTCGATTTAGATATATTTGATTTTTTTTTCTATTTTCATTTTTTTTACTTGTAGTTTTATCGGTAAGTGTTGTAAGTTTTCAACATATTTGGTCTTGTTTTTTAAGTGATTAACAAAGAAAAAACAAATGGAGGTAAATGATTCAAAGCAAAATTATAGGAAAGTTTTTTTTAAAAATTTCCTATTAGTTATTAAAGAAAGAAGGGGATAATTATGTTTACAAACTCTTACAAACTACATTATGTACCTGGGGAGTACACTCATTAGTAATGTATTCGCCAGAGTACAAAATGTAGTATATAAGAGTTTGTAAACAAAAAGTTAATAAATATTACATATTCCAAGAAAGAAACTTAAAAATTGAACTCAACAAGCGAATGACTTATGCTTGTTGAGAATGGTATGGGGGAGCCCAAAATCCTTTGCAAAGGATTCCTCCACCAATGAGTCAAATGACAAACCATAATAACTGGGTCGACACCATATCTCAACTCAAAACCTTAAGGCTATAGGTTTATGGATCTTTTGCACTTATATAGTCCTCATTTGATTTATGTCTAACCAATGTAGAAATTCACACCACTACTCACACTTGAATATTTTCAACATCATTCCCTCAAGTGTGAGGCCCAACATCTTGGTCCCCCTTGGGGACAACTTCTACGAAAATATTTTCTTTTCAAGTATTAGAGTAACACTAGCCTTCTACGGAGGCCCAACAAAACCGTTGCTCTAATACCAATGTTGAGAATGGTATGGGAGAGCCCTAAATCCTTTGCAAATGATTCCTCCACCAATGGATCAAATGACAAACAACAATAAGTGGACCGACACCACATCTCAACTCAAAACCTTAAGATTATAGATTTATGGGTCTTTTACACTTATATGATTCTCACTTGATCTATGTCTAGCCAATATGAAACTTTACACTACATACTCACACTTTAATATTTCCAACAATACTTTTGTTGTTTTAAATTCTTGCAATATCTATACGTTAGTTAGTCATGGCAGTTCATTAATTTCTCAAATTTATAATTTTATATTATAAAGCTATTTGGTATGCTTGACACTTAGACATCCAGTAGGTAATTGATTATTTTGGCAATATGCGAGTGGGATGATATGTCATTGAAACCTTATGGATTGTGAACTATATCCAGTGTTTTAAAACCTCACCCCGTCCCCCGAGTTAACCCGGGTCAACCTTGACCTCTTTCTTATGTAGGTTGGGGTCACAAGTTGGACCTATATGCTCATCGACCCCTCCGACCCCTAAAACCCGGCCGGGTTTCAGTGACTCCCGGATCACAGGGGTCAAAGGGGGTCACTGTATGTTTTTTTTAAAAAAAAAATTCCATGAAACAACTTCGTTTTATTAAAATAAATAAATAAAAATGCTTGCAAACTTAAATCTAATCGTTCTCTTCTCTCCCAGCGACCTATATGTCTTCAATCTTCACCTCGCAGACGTGAATCTTCTAGAAAATGTAAGAATTTTATCTATTCAAATGAAACCCCTACGGTTGTCGATGGAAAACAAAAACTCATTCTTACTTTCTTTACATTTTCCTTTGTCAGGGACCTTCTCCAAAGAGGCAGAACCGGGTCAGCGTATTGATCCATTAGAATATGAGTTTTGTACTTTGGTATCTTGATACTTTAATTAGGTTGTGTAATATTGACTTGTGATTGTAATTAGTGAATTATGTTAAGTATATTTTGAATGTTTGATGATTGGTGGTTTGTTTTTTAATATTTTTATATATGATATATATATATATATATATATATATATATATATATATATATTTTTTAATATATAAAACCGGGTCAGCATAGTGACCCCGTGACCCCCCGGTTAAACACGTGACTTCATGACCCCTGACCTCGGCCGGGTCGATGGTCGGGCCGGGTTTTTAAACACGGACTATATCTGAGATTATAATTATTTTTAGTGGCGGGTTAAAAATTAAAGATTGATTCTTCGTCGTTATAATATGTAACATGAAATTATTCTTTTCTAAATGTATAGACATAGCTCGGGTTTCTACTTTACCAACATGCAAAGAAGTTCAGATGTGTTCTGTCTTGGTCTTGGTGATAGAGATGTCCAGCCGATAGTTGGTATATTTATGTTGGATCTGAATGTCTTCTCTCAAGTATCTATGAGGAAGATACCTCAAATAATCATTGTATACTATTATAGACAGCCAAAGAGTGGGGTGTATGCACAGTGACAATTAAAAGAGAGTTTAGAATGTGTGTACTTGACTGGCTTAACTCTTTATTTATAGGATTTATCTATGGATAGTGGATTTCTGGACCTTTGCAGGCTTTTTTGAAGATCCATGTCCATATTCATAGCTGTCGCATTAGGATTAGCATTTTATTTATCTTATTTTTCTCTTTCAGATGCCCTTTCTTAGGCCTTCCAGAATGTAGACCTCTCACATAGGCCCATAACAAGATGTATAAGAAAAATCCATAAGCCAATGCTTATAGGCAATGTTATTAAACTCGGCCCTGTTATTGATCCGGTCAAGGTACTGGGTCACTGAGTCACCGATTCAATCAGTGGGTCACTGGTTCAACCGCATGACCTAGTAAGTATATGTAAATCTACAATTTATATTAAAAAAACGATAAATATACTTAAATACTTGTAAAAAATATACCAATTTCAAATATTTAATATGAAAATAATAAATTACACATCATTGTCCAACAGAAGATCAATCAAACATATAATATTTGTGATACTAGTGTTTTAGGTTCAGTAAACGATATCTCTAACTATAAATCAAATCAAAATTCCCTGCATATTGCATAATCAAGATAATATTAGTGTTGTAGGTACATAATCTATGTAATTTAATAAGCTACAAATCACTCAAATATTTTCAAAAGAAAACAAACCATTTGTGTTTGAGAATAAAAAAAAGATATTAATTTATGAAAATAAATTAGTTTTTTTTATAGACCGAGCCGGGTCACCGATTTTTACGAAAATCGGTCGGGTCGCACCGGTTCTGTAACATGGCCGGTCCAATATGAAAACCGGACCGGTTCACCGATTTCCGGGTCGACCCGGCCGGGTCGGTCCGATTTTTATAACATTAATTATAGGACTCATCTGAATCTTCAAAAATCTTCATCATGTTAGGAATGTGACTTCCATACTCAAGAGGGGGGTGAATTGAATATTATAATATTTTCACAAAAGCCCCCTTCAAGTTTCTAAATAATCATTTCAAGCAAACTTTGATATGTGAAAAGCTAATCAATACATTCAAATAATCCATAATATACAATATATCATAATTATAGAACTTGTACTAATACATATAAGATATCAAAGAAGCAATTAAAGTGCTAGAAATAAAGAGTTTAGAGTTTAGAGAATTGCAAATATCCTGGTTCGGTCACCACTACTTGTGACCTACGTCAGACTGAAGCCGCTTGATCAACACTTTTACTAATGGTCAAGCTTCACGGGTGTTTGACAAACCTTTACAATCTTCCAAGACTTCGGATTCTTGGATACCTTACAATCTCCAAGTTTACGAGTACTTGGCAACCTTATAATTCACTCCAAATTTAAGGAGGGAAATATTTGAAAATGAATATACACTCTCAAAGTGTGGATATACAACTTGAAGCACAATGGGTATATGGATTTTCAAGATATGAGCTCAAATATGTTTGATCTTTGAAAGATATGAAAAAATATGCAAATGATAGTGTAGAAGCTCTCAAATCATCCTTAAGATGTGTAGGAATAGTGATCAATGCATTTTAGGGTCATAAGGAATGTATTTATAGGGTCATTTTTCTCAAATGATAGTGTAGAAGCTCTCAAATCATCCTTAAGATGTGTAGGAATAGTGATCAATGCATTTTAGGGTCATAAGGAATGTATTTATAGTGATTTTTCTCAAAACTAGTCATTTATAGTCGTTATAGACTTTTTGTCGCAGGGGGAATCCATTCTCATACTTAGGTAATCGATTCTCAACCTTTCCAGGAAGAGGGAATAGATTCCCACATGGTGGTAATCGATTTCCTAGTGAGGAAATCGATTCTCAACCTGTTGGAAGGCTGGAAATTCGACAATAATAACATTATTTCGTATTTTGGGCATAACTTGAGCTATTCTTGTCAGATTGATGTGATCTTAGTCTCGTTGGAAAGATAAATGAAAGATCCACAACTTATATGAAGAACACAAGTGGCTTATTCGGTCCAATTTTAACAAGTGGCTCTTCCATTATTATTTTTACAAAACAAAAACTAATAAATCATTACATGCATATCAAACACAAATAAAGAAAGTGTTATGACAACCAAATACATATATCTATGATCATTGAACAAATGAAATTATAACAAAGTTGTTTGTCATCTTGAGAAAGAGAATGGTTAATACAAGCATGATTTCTATTCCATTTGTTGATAACCCAAATAGTGTAGGTCTCTTGTACATGTACCCTCACCCTTCATGAACAACTGTTATTATGATTTTGACATATTACAATCAATTTAGTAGGGTCACATTTTTAGACAAGGATTGTTTGATATATCTTCATTCAATATTGTTTTATCGCTCTTTGCACATTATACCTGGACTCAAACTCTTAATTTTGATATAACTCTTATTCTAATTGCCAATTGCCCTAATGTTCTCCCTCAAAGCCAAGCCTATCTTGATCTAGGTAAACCCAATTAATATATGTATAACGTACATTATCGGTCGAAAATGAAATATTACTATGACCTACACATTCACATACAGCAGTAAGATGCATAAACTAAATAATACAATTAGGTTCAATAAATGATACATTTCGTACATTTACCTTCCACATGATGTTGATATCCACACACAACACATGGTGATGGAACTTGAGGACATATCACAACATTTATCGGCACATTAGGCATACATGGTTTAACATCAAAATCACCCTTCATGTCGGTATCTGATGAGTCACTAACTGAAATTAGACTTTCATCAGCTTTATCCTCATTCCTGTTTGTGGACCAAGTAAGGTTGAAATTGTCTTTCTCGACTATCATTTGACTTAAAGTTGGTGGAGGTGAAGGTGGAAGTAGAGGGAACATACCTTTGTTAATTTTCATGATATTGAATTGGTTCATTCTCAAGAACTAAAAAATAAACCGATTTTGTCAAATATTATTTTTATCAATTTCTGTTCTTCGAGAATAAAAATTGAAAAAAAATTAATTCTGATAAATTTGCCATGCATGCTTGTCCTGTGTTTGGCATGAAAAAGTGTCTTTTGGTAAACTTAATAACAAGATTTTATATTTAACAAATTAGAAAATAATTTGAAAACGTAACATTTTAATATTTTTTTTTTAATAAATATAACATTTTAATATTTACTTTTGCAAAACATGTTATAATGTTCGGAATCCCTATATGTTACCCAAAGATGAATGATAATAAGAAGTTAAATATAAATAAAAAAGGATAAGCTATACTTATTACCATATTTTCTTATTATCTTTTATTATCGTTAGATCAAAATAAAATTAATAATTATAAAATAATATCGAGTTAGAATTATTGATTTGATTTTGATATATTAATAATAAAATTGGTAGTAAGGAATAAGGATAGTAAAAATATGATAGTAAATATAACTTCCTCGATACAAAAATATTGTAGAAGTATAATTTTTCAATGCAAAATTCTATCCGAACATGTTTTATTTATTTTGGTTTTTGGTAGGAGGTTTTATATTTCCTAGCATTATCATCATAGGTTCAATTTTCTTTTAAATACTTCTGAGCAGTGTTATTAAAATCGAACCGATCTGGCCGGGTCGACCCGTGAACCGGTAAACCGGTCATATAATCGGTTCGGTTCAAGCAACGGATCGGCCATGCATCAAAACCGATGCGACCCGGTCGGTTAACCGGTGACCCGGCCCAATCCCAAAAAAATTCCAAATTTTTTTTCAAAATAAATAAATCATAATAGACATATTTAAATATATTTATTTCTTATTAACTTACATAAGCTATGTACCTACAGCACTAATATTATCTTAATTATGCACAATGCAGAAAATTTCGATTTGATTTATAGTTAGAGATGTCATTTTCTGAACCTAAAGTCCCGTATCACGATCATTATATTTTTATTTGATCCTTTATTGTATAATAATATGTGATTTATTCTTTTTTATATTAAAATATTTGAATTTTTTGTCATTTTTGCTTAAATATTTGAGTATGTTTATAATTTTTTAATACAAATTATAAAATTACATATAATTAACAGATCATTCGGTTGAACTAGTAATTAGTGAAGGAGTGACAATTGACCTAGTACCTCCACCGATCAATCACCGGCCGGTTTTAATTACATTGCTTCTAAGCTTACACGCCGACAAATTGATGGGGGTTAAAAGAGGCAAACGAATTGGATTAGGAAAATTAATACAACCCAAGTCGTCGTCTCTTTTTCTTGTAATTTTACAGTTCATACCATTTTATCTATTCAATCATCTTATTTAATTAATTGGATTTTTACGGCCTTCATTGCTATTTGCTGTCACCATAAAATCTCTTCTAGGCTGCTGGCACGCGCGCATAGCAGCAGCGCTCACATCAGAAGCTTAGGGTTTTCGCCATGAGTCACCGAGGAATGGACCGCGACGACGAGGAGGACGAGGAGTACGAGGAGGATGAGCAGGTTGCCGATTTCGACGAGGATGAAGCGGAGGAGGAGGAGGAAGAAGAGGAGAGAGGAGGCGGCAGGAAGCGTAGGAGATCTAGCTTCATCGACGACGATGCCGAGGAGGTCGACGAGGATGAGGACGAGGAGGACGATGACGAGGATTTCGACGGTCGTGGAAGTGGCCGGAAGCGCCAGCAGTACAGGAAGATGGATGCTAAACATTTTCTCGACATGGAGGCCATGGTCGATTCCGACGATGAAGAGGAAGAGGAAGAAGGCGAGGATGGTGCGTTTTTCCTCCCCCCCCCCCCCCCCTTTTGCTTTTCTCTAATTAGAGGAAAACCAATCCAATTAGATATGAAAGGGAGAGAAATTAGGGTTTCTCCTTCTCAAGTGTCTGTTTTCTTCGTCATTTAGGTTCATTTTTGTTTGAAAATCATCTCGTAGTGTTGGTTATATGAGATGATCCTTTTTTGGTAGGAGATTTGTAATTTGGGGCATACTGTTTTGTGTTAACAGGGGATTGAAATTCACCATTGCTTATAAGTCTTGAAAGTTAGAAATGCTATTTAATCCTGAACTCGCACCGTTTCTTGCTTTTTAATGTAGATGCATTGTCATGTATGTTATTATTGGTGTTTGGATGCAATTATGCAAAATCGGTTGTCGTTCTCAGTTTTTTTTTTTTTGTAAAAAGCCAGGTTCTTATACATTTTCATGTTACTTTTTCAGATGATTCTGCTTGGTTATGGGGGCTTGTTGTAGTTGAGTTTTTATTGATTTGGAGTTTGAAGTGCTACTCTTTGTGAAAATAAAAGGTTGTCAAAACAGAAAAAAAATTATGTGGTAGTCAGTAAATCAATTATGTGAATATAGCTCAAAATCTTTTTCATATAGTTTCTATAATTGTAATTGGTAAGTTAAATTCTTTCCTCCCCTCACCTTCTATAGATTTCAGTTGTTTTATGTCATGAACCTAAACTATGATATATTGAGAGTATCTTAAAACACTAGTTGTTTACAAAGACAGTGTTTATAACCATCCGGAGTTTAATAATAAACAGTAAAATAAGTGTCTCCTTTGCATTCCCTATTTTTTGTTTTTATGTTTGAAGATATCTGAAATTGGTATCTAGTGACTCGAATTGTAGAGTTTTCGTGAATACATCAATTCAGAATACATCGGTTGCTGCAAATCTTCTTTATCTCTGCCTTTTAACATGTTTGTTATGCATGTACATTGTGTTATGATGCTGTATTTTTTACTTTTGTGTGAGACTCAATGCTGGGGAAGGATTGAATTTTCTGTTTTTCTACTGTTTTGCACATGATTGATCAGTTGTCAGAAAATTGTTATGTCTCAGGCTCTCAGGTACTTTGTTTAAAATATGTCAATTATCTATGTGGATAAGTTAACAACCGTCTGAAACATGCAGACTTCATTGTTGAGGGTGGAGCTGATCTGCCTGATGAAGATGATGGTAGAAGAATGCGTGGTAGAAGTATGCTGCCACATCACCAAGACGATCATGACGATCTTGAAGCTGTGGCAAGAGGCATAAAGGAACGATATGGAAGGCGTGTGTCAGATTATGATGAAGAAACCACAGATGTAGAACAACAAGCTCTTTTGCCATCTGTGAGAGATCCAAAGCTGTGGATGGTCAAATGTGCGGTATGATCCTATCAATTTTGTTATAATTTCCTGATTTTGGCAAGGATATAGAAGCATGTCATATCCTTTGGTTTATGTTTCATTAGATTGGTCGAGAACGAGAAACAGCTGTATGCCTTATGCAAAAGTATATAGATAAGGGGTCTGAATTACAAATCAGGTCAGCTATTGCTCTTGATCATCTCAAAAACTATATATATGTGGAAGCGGATAAAGAAGCCCATGTCAGAGAGGTATTGCATTCTAAAATGTCTGTTGTTCATCACACATATCTTTATGGATAAAATTGTGAAGCTTTTTTATTTTGCATATGTTTCAGGCTTGCAAAGGTCTACGCAACATTTTTGGACAAAAAATAACACTTGTTCCAATCAGAGAAATGACTGATGTTCTGTCTGTTGAAAGCAAAGCGATTGATCTTGCCAGAGATACTTGGGTGAGAATGAAGATTGGGACTTATAAAGGGGACCTTGCCAAAGTATGCATCACATTCTAGAAAACTCATGATACCATTCCATTTGCTTTCTTTATTCACCATCAAACATCTCTTCTGTAGGTAGTGGATGTCGATAATGTGCGGCAGAGGGTTACTGTGAAATTAATTCCAAGGATAGACCTACAGGGCCTTGCAAACAAATTGGTATGTAATGTTTCAGTGTCTTGTTCATTATGCTTTATATTTGTCCAGCAGTAGCTTTCTTGAAAGTTAAAATAGCTCGAGTCCCTAATTTTGTGCAAAACACATGTATCATGCAGGAAGGTAGAGAAGTTGCGAAAAAGAAGGCATTTGTTCCTCCTCCTCGTTTTTTGAATGTCGATGAAGCTAGGTAGTTATGATTCTCTCCTTTCTATTATTGAATGTCTTCTATTTCTTGGAAACTTTCCAGTTCCTGGTCTGATAGAATTTATGCTTTCTATTCAGAGAACTGCATATTCACGTGGAGCATAGACGTGATGCATATGGGGAACGATTTGATGCCATCGGAGGCATGATGTTCAAAGATGGATTCTTATATAAAACTGTATCAATAAAATCCATTACTGCTCAGAACATCAAACCTAGTTTTGATGAGCTTGAAAAATTTCGTAAACCGGGTGAGAGTGGAGATAGTGATGTTGCAAGTCTGTCAACTTTGTTTGCGAACAGAAAGAAAGGGCATTTTATGAAAGGAGATGCTGTAATTGTTGTCAAGGGCGATTTAAAGAACCTGAAGGGGTGGGTGGAGAAAGTTGATGAAGATAATGTTCATATAAGACCAGAGATTAAGGGTCTCCCGGTAAGTATGATTTGATTGATAATAGACTGGTTTCCTTCCCTGGAAAATCTTCCAGTTTCGCATGTTGATGATTAGTAATAAATTGTTTTAATGATCTAATTATCTTTCTTTTTTTCCCTCTCATTTTCTAGAAAACTCTAGCTGTAAATGAAAAGGAACTTTGTAAGTATTTTGAGCCTGGAAATCATGTTAAGGTTGTTTCCGGTGCACAAGAGGGTGCTACTGGTATGGTTGTGAAAGTCGAGCAGCATGTTCTGATCTTAATATCTGATACAACAAAAGAACATGTGAGTTAATTTTCCCTTTATTTACTTGGTGAAAGACCTGTGAATTTCTACTTATTTTTAGTGCAGAAATGACATAAAAATATCCTTTCTTCAGATCCGTGTTTTTGCCGATGATGTAGTTGAAAGTTCCGAAGTGACCACTGGAGTCACAAGGATTGGGGATTATGAACTTCGTGATCTTGTATTGCTAGAGTAAGCCTTATGTTGTTTTTGAGATTAGGCATAGCACCTTGCCGTATGCTGTAGTTCAAACTTATCTCACTTCATTGTAACATGGTGCAGTAATTTGAGCTTTGGTGTGATAATACGTGTAGAAAGTGAGGCATTTCAGGTTAGTATCTTAATGAATCAAAATTTTAAGACCTTTTAATTAAAATTTTGAGACCTTTGTTATTATATTTACATCTGTTGCCTTTTTCTAGGTTCTTAAGGGGGTTCCTGACAGACCCGAGGTTGTGCTTGTTAAATTAAGAGAGATCAAGTGTAAGATAGAGAAGAAAATAAGTGTGCAGGATAGGTTTAAGAATACAATATCATCAAAGGATGTTGTGCGGATTGTTGAGGGTTCCTGCAAAGTGAGATTCTGACTTTTGGCTAGATTTATTTCTTTGAAGTTAATATTGTTCTGATTTTGGCTTTCTTATTTTGGGTAGGGCAAACAAGGTCCTGTGGAGCACATATATAGAGGAATCTTGTTCATCTTTGATCGTCATCACCTTGAACATGCAGGCTTTATATGTACTAAGGCCCAATCATGTGTTGTTGTAGGAGGTTCACGCTCCAATGGTGACAGAAATGTAACAATTTTTCCTATTTTAATTCTTTTTTATTTATTGTTTTATCGTTGTGATAGTTTTGTGCTTACATATATTTCTTTTCTTCTCTAGGGTGACGCCTACTCAAGATTCCCGAGCCTTAGAGCTCCTCCTCGTATTCCACAGTCTCCAAGGAGGTTTCCTCGAGGAGGGCCTCCAATTGACTGTATGCTTAAACCTTTTCTTATATTATATGCTGGAACATTGAATCAGTCAATCATTTTAATTTACCACCTTATTTTCTTTTAAGAAAACTGTCTAATGTAATTTATTTGGATGTGGTATAGCTGGAGGAAGGCATAGGGGTGGTAGAGGTCACGATGGTTTGGCAGGTGCAACTGTTAAAGTACGCCAGGGTCCCTATAAAGGTTATCGTGGGCGTGTCATAGAAGTTAAAGGCACATTAGTTCGGGTTGAATTGGAGTCCCAAATGAAGGTTGTGACAGGTAGGTCTTCTAATTTTGGCAAGCCTGAACTGCATGTATTGTTGTACTTGTCTGGTCTCTGACTTGGGTGTTTGCAGTTGACCGCAACCATATATCTGACAATGTAGCTGCAACCCCATCTCGGTAAGTTATATATACATATAATTTGTGATCCTTGTGTGCATCGCAAGGTATTCAACCATCTGATTCTCATGTTTTCTGCTAGTGATACATCTCGATATGGGATGGGAAGTGAAACCCCAATGCATCCTTCTCGAACTCCCTTACATCCATATATGACTCCTATGAGAGATCCTGGAGGTTTGTTTGATTTTATTTTTATAGGATTTTATTTTTATAGGGCTGTCACTTGAGTCTCATTTGACTGAATAGGCATAATTGCTAATATTTGTCAAATGTAATGCTATTTGTAGCAACGCCTATTCATGATGGAATGAGGACACCTATGCGTGACAGAGCATGGAATCCTTATACGCCAATGAGTCCTCCAAGGTTTGTCATAACATCCCCTCTGAGCTAATATATACTGCTCTCTGATTTGGTTTATTTTTCTTAATTTTCTGTTTTAATAGTTGGACTTCTTCCTTCTGATCTGTATGCCTTGCCTTTTATTAGATTTCTTCTTTTATCCAACAGAAAAGGGAAAAGATAGGATAAGATCTAGTTGATCAACTTTTTAATAGGTATCGATGTCCTAAGAAAAGCTAGTAGAGAAAAATGGTTATAAGGAACTTGGTAGTAAAAATCATTTTTACCAGTTTACATTCTGCAGCACTATCAAGTTAGTACCAGTATGTGATATGTGTTTTATGAATTTTGATGGTGAAAATAAAATCAGGGATAACTGGGAAGATGGAAATCCAGGCTCTTGGGGAGCCAGTCCACAGTACCAGGTCAGGAGTTTTAGCCAACTTGAGAATAGTCTGCTGCAACTGCAATTTATCTGAGGAGGAATCATACTGATCTTTCATTGTCTTTTTCTGTCTTTTTAATCTTTTCAGCCAGGAAGCCCTCCTTCGCGGCCATATGAAGCTCCAACTCCGGGTGCAGGTTGGGCTAGCACTCCCGGTGGCAATTATAGTGAGGCCGGGACACCACGGGACATTTCTGCCTATGGTAGCACCACCTCTTACTTGCCTCTTGAAATCAATAGTATATCTGCCGTTTTTATTTTTATGCTAATATTCATTCTATTTTGGGGATGGGGGCTATGTTGCAGCCAATGCTCCAAGCCCATATTTACCATCAACACCTGGTGGACAGCCTATGACACCAAATTCAGCATCTTATCTTCCTGGCACCCCTGGTGGACAGCCTATGACTCCAGGAACTGGTGGTCTGGACATGATGTCCCCAGTTTTAGGTATGCTTTTGTATTTTGTTAATCTGACAGTCAGTGTTAGTATGTTCAATTTCTTGTTTTTGCAGCATGTCTTTATGGTTACATTTATATCATCACATTGCAAATAACAAAGTTATCAAATGTGGATTGCGGCATGTCGCGGCCAACCCTGAAAAACGCTTTAGTGGGTTGCGGTTGCGGAAATAGCGAAATAGATATATGATAGAAATAATGACAAAAAGAAATATTTTTTAAAGGTAGAGATAGCAGAAGTGATAGAGAGACTAAAAAACCCTTAAATATTTTTCGGTTAACGCATTTAAGTTTAGGACAAAATTGAAATTTTGCCTTATGACAGCAATATGGCCGAAATGCAATAGCAATGACCGCTATTGCGATCCGGTGCGGCGCGGTGCTATTGCGGCGCAATTAACTAATATGTGATGTACCTAATTCTCTTCATCTATGATAGCAATTAACTTATGACAAGCATGGTATCTGAAATGGATTAGGGCTAGTGGTAGGCTTACTAGAGATGTATCTCATTGATTGATGTTGTTGATATTATATACCTATTATGGTGCATTTAACACAAAGATGATTAGTACTCCGCACATAGTATTTGGTTTGCCACTTGAATATTTCTGTCTCATTTGAGTACAGGCAACCAGTCAAACATGGTCAAGAATGTAGTGGTTATTATAGTCCGAACACCATCCTATTAATATTTACAAATCTATTAGGATGGTTTTACTTCATAAATTTAGTAAGATGGTTTTACTTTATTAATTTGCAAATCTGAGGATAGTTATAGTTCAAACACCGTATCTCTTGTCTCATATGCAACTATGATGTTGCAAAAGCCCCCCAAAAGACATCCTCATAAGCACAATTGTTTACCTCCATTTCTGTCTAAAGTAGTCTAAGATTTTGTGCTGTTAAGTTGAAGTTTACCAAGCATTTCCTGCATCTATTACTTGGATTACTTATTTGATTGGATCATCAGCAAAGATTTAAAATGGCATTGTGTTTTTTAGTAAGTTTGCTAATTTGGTGTTTTTTTGTTGTAGGTGGGGACCACGAAGGGCCATGGTTTATGCCAGACATATTAGTTAATGTACACAGGCCAGGAGAGGAATCTGTTGGAGTTATAAGAGAGGCTCTTCCGGTACGTTGACCTAGAAGCTTTCTTACATTATGCATGTTTGGTGCTTCAGATTTGTATGCTGGGGATCTTCAAGTCGGGACAAATTATGCCATACTTTTTAATTGGGAATTGTTGGCTTGTTCTTTTTCTTTTTGATCCTTTGTCCTTTTTTTTTTTTTGGGGTGTGGGGAACTGTAGTTATATGCTCTATTTACATTGATTCTGCATGTAGTGTCTTTTCTCATAACTAGCCATTGATATTATTGACATTGGCATTTTTGTTTCTCCAGGATGGCTCTTTCAAGGTAGCTCTTGGTTCCAGTGGGAATGGGGAGACGATAACAGCACTTCCTACTGAAATGGAGGCTGTGGTACCAAGAAAATCAGATAAGATAAAGATTATGGGTGGGGCATTGCGTGGTGCCACGGGTAAATTGATTGGTGTCGATGGCACCGATGGTATTGTAAAGGTAGATGATACATTGGATGTGAAGATCTTAGACTTGGTTATTTTGGCAAAATTAGCTCAACCATGATAAGCTTCTTGTAGGGAAATTACTTATGCATAATTTTATTCTCATCTGTTGCGAGCTCGTTTTCCTCTTTATCGGTCTTTGATATACGTCTCCTGCACCTTTGCCCGCCCAACTTGTTAATTGTAGTTGAATGAGTAAGTTCCAACCATAGATGAATTTTTGCATACACATCCGAAAGAGAGAAAGGAATAAAGAGGGTGGATGTAATTCAAGAACGTAACATAGAAAAGCATCCTTTTGCCTTTAGTGCTGGGTAGGAGCAGCATAGCGCATACGAAGTACCACCTCAATCATTGCTTTCCTTAGAATAAGGTGACCGAAAGAACAGGGATAAAAATCTTTAGGTATCATTATCGAGTATCGATGTATCAATGGTCTTTGAAAATTAAGTTGGAAACTTTGAGAAAATAATGTAGCTCCAGCCAGGGACTCGCGAGGTCTTTTCATTTAAGTTTATGTTAGTTTAATAATGATAAAAAGATTATGAATTATATTTTGATGTTTTTATAATTTCTTTTAAAACATAGTTTTGTGTGTTACTTATAACTTCAGATTTATAATTTGTGTATATGAAGATCTTAATGTTTTACATTAAGGTAAAAAATTTCCGCAAAATGTTTTGAAATTTGTTTAATAAATATTGACTTATATTTATCATAAATGCGCCCTCTTCTCTTGATATTGTCTTTTCATTAATTAGGTCTTTTCATTTATTTCCGCAAAAATAAAACCCTAATCATAATATTCCTTTAATAGTTGTTCAACTAACATAAAGTTAGACTAGCTCATATTAATGTCTAATACTAATTGTAACATTCCGCATACATCCAGTTTGTTATCTCTTTCGTGACAAAACCTAAGTGTTTTCAAGTCTTATGCAAAAGTGGGTATTTCCAAACTTTGGCAACAATGGTGCTCGGCCAAGAGGAAAGAAAGAACACGATGAAGATCATGGAAAAAGAGAAAGGCTAAGTGTTTAAGTCACTTAAACAAAGTTTGACTTTGGTCAAACTTTTCAACATGATTAACTACTCAAATACCCTTCTTGTTAAATCCTTTCAATCCAATAACTTAAAACCTCCAGCATGTGTTTTAAACTCTTACAATTCATGAAATCATACTTCACTACATCATTTTTAAGTTTAAGGTAATTTTTGCAAAATTATATTTTTACCCCAAAACTTTCACTATTTATACTTTTGTTCCGAAAAATGAATTAATTTGCATAATTGAATTCTTCATCTAATTATCTTATTTTACTCCCTAATTAATTCCCAATCACTCAATTTAATCTTCTTGTCAGAGAGATATAAATGATACAAAATAATTAAATAAGTCTCACCTAATACTTTAAGATTTTGGGTTAAAATGATTTTTATCATGGTATTAAAGCTGGAGTGTCATGAGTTGATTCTCATTGCCCACACTATCAGGTAGAATTAAGAAAAGCACAAGGTAAACCAAAAAATGGGTCTATGCAACACAAGGTAGACAAAAAAAATGGGTCTATGTGTTTGAAGCCCAAATGGCTCTTGTGAGAGAGTGTGTTAAAGAGATGCAAAAGATACAAAGTAATTTAATCTTATATAATCCTTAAGGTTTTAAGTTGAAATGACGCTTATGTGTGTTAAGAGATACAAAATAATTAATATATCTTCACCCAATACCTTAAAATTTTTGGTTGAAGTGACGCTTATCATGGTATTAGAGTTAGAATGATCAGGAGATCATGAGTTTGATCTTCACCACCCCCACTTTCAGGTGAAATTAAAAAAAACACAAGATAAACCAAAAAATGGGTCTATGCAGCATAAGGTAGACCAAAAAAAAGGTTGTGTCACATCCACGTTTCAAGCTCAGAGAGATCTTGTTCGAGGGGATGTGTTAGAGAGTTACAAAGGATACAAAATAATTAATTAAGTCTCACCTAATACCTTAAGGTGTTGGGTTGAAATAGTTCTTATCACTTTTAGGTTATTACAATGGCCGGGATGGTGGCAATGTTGGCGACCTATGTTGCACCGACACAGACACGAGACACGACACTACATGATAGGCTAACACGTTAATTTTAAAAAATGTCATATTTTGACACATTGGACACACTTTCATATTAAATAATATTTTTAATATATATATAATATAATTTATATTTAATACATATAACAGCCCATAATAAGTCATATAACCAATAAAATATTCAAATTTCAAAATAAATATAAACAAAAATAATTTTTTGTACCTTGTTAATTTTTCATATCAAATTTCATAACAAAAAAAATTAATTTTTAAATTAATTTTCATATTTAGTTAATAAAATAAAATTTAGACATTAAAAAAAAAGTGTCGGATGCGTGTCGGAGTGTTGACCGCATGTCGGAAAAGCGTGTCAAAATGTGTCAGAATGTTAATCACGTGTCCCAAAATATTGACCACGTGTCAGAACGTGTCGATGTCCGATACGCATCTTTCAAAAAAAATTTGCGTGTCCTTGCTATATAGTTGGTGACCATAGTACTGATAATATAATTGGTTGAGGTTAATATAAATTTAGATTTTAAAAAAAATATTTAACTTTTAATTTCTTTTTTTTAATAAGTTGAAAATTTTATTTTATTTTATTAAAAAGACAGTAGGATTTTGAATTTTTCTCGTGACTTCGATTTTTTAAAAGCTAACACCCAAATACATTTTTATAGCGAATTTTTGTTTTTTAAAAAAAGCTCTTGAAAAAAAATAAAAACTCATCCAAACTTTCTCACAATATCAATTTGGAAATGCATTTCATAAATGCATTCGGAGACGTGATCTTCACCCATCTTCACCGTTCAATTGACCATGAAATTCTTTTCTAATTAAAATGAAGATGTTATGGTCAAAATAGAAAATGCTGAAGCACGCAGCATGTGGAGAACGTAAATGACAAAAAGTATAAGAATTTCCTATTTATAGTAGGGGCAGATTATGTTAGAAATTTTGCTTTTAAAGGTGGGCAATATTAATTAATTAGTTTTCTTGTTTTAAAATTAATCGGGTTAATGGATATTCCAATTGTATTATTTTGATAAGCCCGTTGTGATTATGTTGAGTTGAGCTTTTGGCATCTGTTGGTATTGGGCATAGTTGGGCAGCACAGTCTAAGCATTAATGTTTGATTGAGTTTCTGTAATGGGTAGACCCATTATTAGACACACTATTGATTAGGGTTTTGCTAGGTCCTCTCTCGCCTATTTATGAGATTAAGTCCCATGAGCCGTTATGCTCATCGCTAAAGGATACCATTTTCAGAATAGGTCATAGAGAGGAAGATCTGTAGTTATCCATTAAGGTACGCACAATTCCAAATTAGATTTCATATAATTTGGTGTTTTATAATCATATACGTGATCCAGGATTAAAATAAATCTTACATTTGGTATCAGAACTTTGTGTGTATGATTATAGAATCCATGTTCTTGATGGGAATTAAGAAATTGGGATTTTCTTTTTTTTATAAAGGTTGTTTGTAAATTATCGGGTAATCCGTTCTTTTTAGTTAAATTGTATTTCCATCTATTTTTTTTTTTTTTTTTTGATAACATTAAGGGGCGAAGCCCCAAACAAAAACAAACTAACAACCAGAAACAAAAAATAACTATCCAGGGTCTATATCCCTACAAGAGGAGATTCTCTGAAGATCGTGATCAAATAACTGAGCAAGGTGAAACGGCATAACTCTATGACTCCAGAATCCAGTATCTTTGTGAAGAGCAGACTTGGCTAACCAATCAGCACAGGAATTAGCTTCTCTTGGAATATGAGAAAGCGTTACCTCCCAATCTTGACCGATGAGTGCTTGTATCTTAGCCACTATACGAGGCTGACAAGTTGCATTGCAATCAGCAAGCAAAGAGAATACTTCAGAAGCATCTCCTTCTAGTTTCACCTTCTTAAATCCCAGTTGCCAAACCAATTCCAGACCTTTTAGAGTTCCCCAAAGCTCCGCCATTAAAGGAGTGCAAGCACCAATATGATACTCAAAGCCTCCCAACCAAGAGCCATCATCAGATCTGATAATTCCACCACAAGCAGCCACCTCAATTCCATCTATGTTTTCATTCTGAACGTGAATGAAAGAGGTAATTGGACGTTTGTATGTGTTGATGATGGAAACCCAATTGAGATTATTTATCGTGGACCGGTACCATCATTTTTTAGGTGGTCCTTTAGTGTAAATAGAAGGGTAAAATTGAAAAAGAAAAAAAATAAGAGATAAAAAAAAGAAAAAATTAATAAGATAAGAGAGAGCACCAAAAGATTCAATGATCCTAGAACATATTAAATATTTCCAAGCCAATGACACATAATTACAATTTTTATTGGAATTGGTGTGGATTGCTTTTATTTCAATGTTGATGATTGGTTATTCACATCTCGATTTCTGTGAATTTTTATTCAACCTTTGTGGTCTTTGGATTTATGAGTTTTTTGAACATTCCACATTGTTTACCTTGTTTGTGTATCTAAATTTTATTTCTACCATCGAATGCCAACAAGGTCAAATATAAAGCTTTTATGCAAGAATCGTAGGATCTAAAAAGATGCCTGCACCAAGGGAGCATGGAGCGGTTCATAACTGGTTTTGGCAAAATTCAAACTGAACCGGTTTGAAATGGTTTGGTTTTCAAACCAAACCAGTTTTTTTTTATAAAAAAACCGGTTTTTATTATCAAAACCAGTTTGAAACCGGTTTATGGTTCATAACCGGTTTTGATTTAAAACCGGTTTTAATTCAAAACTGGTTTTAAATCAAAACCGGTTATGAACCATAAACCGGTTATCAAGTTCAAAACCAGTTTTCTAACAAATTCAAAATTGATTTTTGATGGATTGTGCTATTTTTATAAGTAGTCGTTTGTTTCTCCTGGTTATAGGTAGTTGACCAACTATTTCTGGCAAGAATCTTCATTGTTTCGGAACTCTAAGGACAAAATGATTCTTATAGAAATTGTTTCACGTTATTTTTATGGAAAACATTTCCATCAAAAAAAACTTTGTCGAATTTTTTTACGGAATATAAATTTAGTCAAAATATTTCCCTCAAAATATCTCACAAAAAAACATATTCATCAAAATTTTTGACGGAAAATATTTCTATCAAAATTTTTCACGAAACACATTTCCGTCGAAAACTTTTGACGGAAAATAATTTCATCAAAATTCTTTATAGAATTCAAATTCCGTCAAAAGTTTTCGACGAAAACATTTTCGTTAAACTTTTTGACAAAAAAATTTCCGTCAAAATTTTTAACGAAACACATTTCCATCGAAAATTTTCGACGAAAAATATTTCCGTCAAGGTTTTTTCATAAAAAACATTTCCGTCAAAATTTTTCAACGAAACACATTTCTATGAAAAATTTTCGTTGACGAACAATATTTCGATAAAAATTTTGACAAAAATGTTTTTCGTCAAAATGCTTTATAAAAATATTTTTCATCAAAAAATTTGAGGGAAATGATTGGACGGAATTTAGATTCCGTAAAGAACTTTGACAAAAAAAATTTCGTCGGAATTTTTTATAGAAATATTTTTCGTCAAAATTTTTTACGTAAATACTTTTGGTCAAAATTTTCGCTGTAAATGTGTTTTGTTGAAAATTTTGCTGAAAATATTTTTCGTCAATTTTTTTTACGTAAATAATTTTGGTCAAAATTATCGCTGTAAATGCGTTTTATTGAAAATTTTGCTGAAAATATTTTTCGTCAAAATTTTTTACGTAAATATTTTTGGTCAAAATTTTCGCTGTAAATGCGTTTGATGAAAATTTTTCTGGAAATATTTTTCGTCGAAAATTTGGACGGAAATATTTTTTGTAAAAAAATTTGACGAAATTATTTTCTGTCTATTTTTTGTTGGAAATGTGTTTCGTCAAATTTTTTTACAGAATTATTTTTCGTTGAAAAGTTTGACA
Source organism: Gastrolobium bilobum (assembly GCF_033153095.1). NCBI lineage: Eukaryota > Viridiplantae > Streptophyta > Magnoliopsida > Fabales > Fabaceae > Gastrolobium > Gastrolobium bilobum. The sequence continues at coordinate 601,153 of NW_026899797.1, read as the reverse complement.
GAATTGTTTCTGTTGAAAGTTTCGACGGAATTTAGATTCTATCAAGAATTTTGACTGAAATATTTTGTCCCTAAAAAATTTATGTCAGTGATTATGACAAAATCTTGTTTTGTCTCTAGTTTCAACGAAAAAAAGTTTCGTCTCTATTTTTTACGTAATATGATTTTTGTCAAATTTTCGATTATTAAATTAAATATATAATGTGAAATTTTGTAGCCATGTGACCATTAGATTAACGAACAAACATTATATTAAGTTTGTGAATTAATTAAAAAAATAAATAATAAATAAATAAATAAAACATTGGCATCCGAGACATGTATATATCTTCCATCTTCTTTTATGTGTTACTGTTTCACAATTTTGAAAATTGTCTCGTGAAACGTGCCATGACTATTAATGATTTTGTTTTTATTTACTGTTGTTATTGCTTGAACATTTGTTTTTCGTTTTGACCGTGGTTTCATATTCAGATTTTAGAGAATTACTTTTCTTACGTTACATAAAAAAATTATTATTTCTTACACTCATATTTTTTAAATGAGTCACGTAAATTTTTTTTTCTCTCATCTTCAACTTTTTTCTCTCTCCTATTTATTGTTTGGGCATGAGATAATACTTCTCTTATACAACATAAGAGAAGTATTACCCCAGATTTTATTACTATGCATTAGGTTGTTCACTGTTAGGGCTTGTTTGGTGTGACGTATAACGTCTGATAGTATAAGTTTATACTGTAGGTTATGATATTTTTCGTTGTTTGGCGTGACCATCATATAGTATAAGCTTATACAGCAGAATCCCTTAATACATCAAAACGACGTATAACTTAATCCGGCCTAAGGATGAGGGATAAGACCTGATAAAAGGTTGGTGTATTAACATTGTTGACCAGTGTAATGCTCAAAATTTAATATATTATTTTAATATTAATATGTTAAAATAAAAATTAATTTTTTAATATATTAATTTTTAAAATATTGAATATTTTTATTTTTATAAAAATTAATTTATGTTTTGGACATACTGATCAATAAATTTTTATAAAAATTAATATCATATGATATTTTTTGAAGAATTATATAAATTCTTTATTAAAGGATATTTTTACTAAAAATATTTATTTTTATTCTATATAGTATTATACAGTGCATTACCAAATACTAAATGATATTATCTTATATAATATATTATTTTATACAATACCGTACCAAACGCTGGATAGTATTAAAATTCAATCAGGTCTTATATTATCAGGCCTTATACTATCAGGTCTTATTCTATACTATACACCAAACATGTCCTTAGTGACGTGAATTACACTTTTGGTTTCACATTCGATTTTTCACCGCTAGTGAAACGGTAGTTGCAGTTTTTTTTACTGTTATCTTGATTAAAATTCACATCCTTAATGCTTGAGCACATTTTCATTTTATTTTGACTTTTGTTAAATGTGCCTAATTGTGACTTTATTAGAGAAAATTTCTGATTTCACTTTATTGAGTGCATTACTGTTATATTATTATTGTTTTTGTACAATTATGAGTTGATTTATTGTTTTCACACTTATTGTTGCATGGGCAACTAAGCATGGGGCTTAGTGTTCTGATATTTTGGACCTCATTTTCGGATATTGGCATTTTTTTTAGTGTGAATTGGACTCCACTTTCGGTTTTACTTATTATTTTGAAATTATTCTGATGTTATGAATAACAATATTTCATGACTTTATTCACCTTAGTATGAATATTTATATTTATTTTTAAATCCCATAGATGAGTTAGTATTAACATTTATTACTTATTAGTATGTGGAAATTAAGTATCATATTTTGAATTTTATATTTACTGCACATGTGTCTGGAATTATTTATGTCACTTATATAAAATAGTTTTACATGAGTAGGTCCCACAATTCATAAACTTTGAATTTTTGAGGGCATTTTTCGACTGTGCATCTTTTGTGGAATACACTTTCAGAATTGTGTATTTTTAGAATCCTGGTGAATTATTTTATTCAATGCTAACGTGAATTATTTTCTTGGTTATGTTCACTGTTTAACCTAGCACGTAGTTGCTATTGTTTTCGAAAAATCAGTGGTGTTACTGGCAGGATTTATTAGTTTGTTTTGTCTGATTTCTATTTCCGAAATATTTTGGATTGTTAGTGTGAATTTATGGTATTCAGATTTGCGTATTACTATTTAGTGATTCTTGAAATCCATTAAGACTTTTAGTCATAGTTTCACATTTGGGTTTTTAGTGAAACACTTGATTTTGTGAAATCAGTGTATTATTGTTTTCCATTGGATTGAGCCTCTCCTTTTAATGTGGGTTGAAACTTTTGATTGGATCTCTACATTTTAGAATTTTTTGGACCTTAGTACTATTCATGTACTGTTTAAGTTTTGAAATTCCTAAAAATGCTACGGTTGTTGTTCCAACATTTAATTAGTTAACATGAATTCATCATTTTGGTTTTTATGGGAACTATGCAATTTTTGACTTTTGGATTATTTCACTTTTGTGGAATATTACTGATCTATGCTTTAATTTCTCTCATTTGGGATTGTGTAAACTAAATTTTGATTCAGATTTGGTGTTGTTATTAGTTTTGTTTATTGGACTATAATTTGGGCCTATAAATTATGGGTAATACTTCTCTTATGTTGCATAAGAGAAGTATTATCTCATGCTCAAACAATAGTTAGGAGAGAAAAAAAAATTGAAGGTGAGAGAAAAAAAATCTTGTGGGACCCATTTGAAAAATGTGAATGTAGGAGATAATAATTTTTTTATATAACATTAGAAAAGTAATTCCCATAAATTATTGGACATTTGATTTTGATTTTAGTGAAATAAGTGAAAACCGTTTGGACTTCTGCATAGTTTTATGAAATAAGTTCACATGGGGATGTCTCATAATTAATAAACTTTGTCCTTTTGGGGCATTTTACTGGTTATCATATTTCACATTTTGAATTTAGTGAAATTGGTTTGTTACTTCATTTGGCTCTATGATTCTTCAATATTTTATTTAATTGGCACATTTATGACTAGTTCACCGTCATTAGTTTTTGGAATCGCAAAAATGTTGTTGTCATGTTTTTAGTCTCATTGATTGTTGTGTATTGCATTGTGACTTGTGATTCACAATAGAAAAAAATGCAATAATCATATTTTGCATTGAGATTTTTTATTGTAGCTTAACATATAAAAATTAATATTTACTCCATTTGTCGGTGCTACTAAATCATTTTATTGAATAAAAGGGAGTAAAACTACTGTATAATTTGGCATTAATTGCATGATGCAGAAGGAAAGTAAATGGGTATAATGGATTCTGAACCCATAACTGAAGGTTAATATTTATGCACCGTGTGAATTAAATTAGGCAAGTTTTTATGTCATGTATTATAATGATTTGATTGTATGTATTAATTAAAGTTTCCCTATACATACAATATTGAAATGAATAATTTCAATATTTTGGTATTATTGCCTATGATTTGATGCAATAATTTGGGTTTGAAAATTAATGTCAAGTGATCCATATAATTTCATTTAATTTGGGATCAGCCTCAACACCCTTAATTATTTCAATTATATATTGAGAGTCTTTGGATCCCAAAAATGATGTGACATTAGTTGTAATTCATCATACAAATACAATAAAAATTCTTGTATGATTAGTTGTGGCAAAATTTGTTGAATTGACAAATGCAATATAATTTTTGGAAACACATGTTGTGAAGTGTTTCATGTTGTTGGAAACACATGTTGTGAAATGTTTCATGTTGTTGAAAACACATGTTGTTAAGTGTCTCATGTTGTTGGGCATTATTATTGATATATTATTTTGAATTATTATATGTTAATTACCTAACCAAAAGGGGTTGTTACATATAATAATTTGGGAAATTGCATGAAAAAATTATTGATTAGATTATGTGATTTAAAAGTATTTATCTGCCCAAAAGAGATAAACTATTTTTAAATTGCATGTGGTATTATAGAGAAATATGTATAATTTAAAATTTTGTCTACCCAAAGGGGATGTTTAGGGATGAATTTTTATAATTTTATGTAATTCTCCTTGTTGTTCAAATCTTCATGTGATAGAAAATATTTGTATATTCTCTACCCAAAGGGGGTTTATGGTATATAAATTATTTTGTTGTTGCCCAAATTTAATCTTATTGCATTGCGTATGTCAATCAGTTATTTTTTGCCATCAACAACAACATGCTACTGTTGAGTTATTTACTATTTCAAATTATAAGATATGGAGATGGATAATTTATAGAATGTTTTTATTTACTGAGTTGTATGCTTCCGCTTGAACTGTTTAAGTGTAAAACCTTTTTTAGAATTCTATTGTTTTTTAACTCATGATCAGTGAAGGTGTTACACCTTCTTTGGAATACATCATGATTTTGGGCAAAATTTGTAAGAGTTTCTGCGAATTACTATGGTATTACCACTAAAGTGGATTGATTTATTTGTCATGTAAATTTGAGTAATGATTTTGGTTATTTCATGCAATTTCCTACCCAAAGAGGATTATTGTGTGTTTTAATTAGAAGCTTTCCTGTAATAAAGTTATTGGGGGTGCATTGGTCTAGGTGATCTGTTTGCCAAAAGGGGACAGATCTCTGAAGCTATTGTATGCTCATTGATTGATTCATCTGAGGTTTTAACCTTGGTTTAAACCTTGGTATATGCATTTTGCCCAAAGAAAAATGTACTATTTTGTTGGCCTCGTTGTAGTGACTTGCTTTAATTGAAGTTGTATTCTGCCCTATAATTTATTTGGATGCATTCGTTTTGCCTTAACAGTGAATATGTTGGCCTCGTTGTATTTTGCTTAAATATATTTGACAAGTGCATCTACATGAAAGTAAGTAGGAGTAGATATATGTTCTTAGTACTTTATGTAGATGACATTTTAATTTTCAGTAAGATGATGATTTATTGAATGAAATAAAAGTTTTTTTATCTAAAAAGCTTTTATAGGAAATACCTTGAAGTAGCCTCCTTTGTATATATGAGTATTTTAAATTCTTTGATTTCCTTAATTAGTGGAGTTGTACTCGAGGTTTTCTTTTGAATATTTTAAATTCTTTTGATTCCCTTGATTAATGGGACTTATATTCAGTTTGCTTTTTTGGTCATGCAAACTGATGATGATTTTTGTGACTTTTGTTTGAATTTTATTGATGATCATGATTATTATTATTTCTCTTTCGACTGAGAAATATATGTATAAATGTTATCTTTAAGCAGGTTGTGAGCTTAAAGATTCACAAGTTTTGAGATCTCAAGTTGTACTGTAACATGTTGGTTTATTTAAACTAAGCAATTTCATGTTGTTTGGAAATTGCGTTAATTCAATTTCATGTTGTTAAGAAATTGGATTGAAAAGAGGCAATTTCATGTTGTTTAGAAATTGCGGTAATGTGATTTCATGTTGTTGCGGAATTGCATTATGGAGTGTAATTTCATGTTGCTTGAAAATTGCACTAACGTAATTTCATGTTGTTGAGAAATTACATTGAGGACCGATAAAAATTAGTTTGTTATATTGTTGATCACATTTTGACACTAATTTTTACTACACCACTAGGCCTTGATTCATAAAGATGTAATACTCTTTGTATATGATTATGGAAGGTCATATGCTATGATATTTTTGGTATATGATCGCCATATTCCTATGATGGGGTTATGTTGGATTGAATTGTGTTAAGATGCTGGTACTGGAATTGGAATATTATTTTTCAAAATTGTGGCCACGTAAAATGATTTTTTAGTTATTAACTCGATAAAGTCGTTTTCAAAATAAAATAATTTTCAAAATAATATGAAATTAATTGATATAGCCCAAGTGGGAGAATGTTAGAAATTTTCCTTTATGTGGGCAATATTAATTAATTACTTTTCTGTTTTAAAATTAATCGGGTTAATGGATATTCCAATTGTATTATTTTGATAAGCCAGTTGTGATCATGTTGAGTTGGGTTTTTAGCATCTGTTGATATTGGGCTTAGTTGGGCAGCACAATGTAGGCATTAGTGTTTGATTGGGCTTCTGTGATAGGTAGACCCATCAGACACACTGTTGATCAGGGTTTTGCTAGGTCCCCTCTCTAGCTTATTTATATTGGGATTAAGTCTCATGAGTTGTTATGCTTCCATCGCTAAAGGATGCCATTTTCGGAATAGGTCATAGAGAGGAAGATCTGGCATGTAGTTCTCTTCTTTCTTTCGCTTTGTGATGATCCATTAAGGTACGCACAACCCCAATTTAGATTTCATATAATTTGGTGTTTTATGATCATATACATGATCCAGGCTTAAAATAAATCTTATTTATATTTACAAATTTTTTTGTTTACAAACCACACTATCTTCTCCCGAGAGAACACTAGATTTCACTATGTTCTCCCGGGAGAAGTTGGTGTAATTTATAAAAATTTGTCAAAAAAATTTGTAAACGGATCCTTCCCCTTTATAGTATTATTTTTAGTTTTTTCAAACAAAAAATTAGTCAAACATATTTTTATAAAAACTCTTATTTAAATTTTTTTATTTATATTAAAGAAAAAACTAAAAGTTAAAAGCTCCGGAGCTTTTTTTAAGATATATGCCATATTTTTTTAACTTTTCATATTTATTTTACAATTTTACTGTTATTGTAAACTTATATTTATAAATTTTATCATTTAATCTAACTTGACTAGAAATGGAAGGAAGCTTCATGAAGACGACATAGAGGGAAGCTTAATGAAAATGACAGAGAGGGAAAGAATCATAAGCTGAAGGAAGCTTCTTGACTATTTTCTGATTCTAAGACTTAGCCATTAAGGGTGTGCATGACAACCTTATCGGAATTATTTTTTTTTTTAATTTCTGTTCCCGATAACAGAAATGGATAGAAAACTCGTTTGGTAAAATCGATTTATTTTTTTGTTCCCTGGATGAACCGCTTTAATTTTTGTGCTGGGAAATAGAGAAAAGAATCAAAAAAATTCTGTTTTTTTGTTCCCGGGCACAAAATGAGAAACACTTATCTCTCTCAATCACTCTCCACCTCGACCATCATCACCACCACTATCATCATCCCAACACGACCACTGCCACCATCGTCGCCGTACCACTAGTGCCTTCGTCACCACTCCCACCACCACGATCACCACCACCTCCACCTATCACTACCACCATGTCACTGCCACCACCACCACTATCACCGTCACCATCACCACCACCACCACCATTGCAACCACTGCTGTCACCGCCACCATTGCCACCACTACCACCACCACGACGCCACCGCTACCATCACCACCACTGTCACCAACCACCACTATCATTGTCACAGCCACTACTGTCACCACCACCAGCATCATTGCAACCACTGCCGTCACCGCCACCACCACCACCACCACGACGCCACCATTACCATCACCATCATTGTCACCAACCACCACTACCATTGTCGCAGCCACTACTGTCACCGCAGCCGCCGCAGCCACCACCACCACTACTACCACCATGCCATTGCCGCCACCAGCACCATCACCATCGTCATAGCCACTACTGTCACCACCACCACCATCGCTACCATTACAACACCCCCGCCACTACCATCACCATGTCATCGCCATCACCTACCACCACCGCCACCGTCGCAGCCACTGTCACCACCACCATGATGCCATCACAACCAGAACCACCATGCCACAACTACCATTGTCCAGGCCACCAACCACCATCTCCACCACCATTGTCGCAGCCACTGCCGTCACCTCCACCACTATCGTCGCCGCCGCCACCATTACCATCGCCATCGCCGTCATAACCACCACCACTATCATCACCACGTTACTGCCACCACCACTACAGTACCACTGTCGCCACCACTGCAACCGCACCATATGTAAAGGAAAATGATGATCCAAATTTTTTTTTTATTTAATAGGAATTATTTTTTATTATATTATTTGTTGTGTTATCAAACACAATTCTCATTCTTGGGATAAAAATAGAACGTGTTATCAAACACATTTTTTTCTCAGAAATTGTTTCAAGACACATAAATAGAAAAGAATTGTTTCTTTTCAGAAACAGTGCTAGGGAATAGAATGGTTGTCATGCAAACCCTAAGTCATAATTCCATGGAATCAATTCCACACATTTTTTTTTTTGGTAAACATTCCACACTCATTTTAATTACTAAATAATTTTCATTTATATAATTTAATTATTCGGGTTATTGTAGGAAGCAAGATTTATCGACAATGGCAGATGTGGTGGCGGTGATGGTGGAGAAGTTGGTTGAATTTAAGGTTGGGATTATAATGAATTTAAATTTTGAAAATAAATATTTGATTTTTAACTCGTGCTCTTTTTAAAAGTCAAAATTCTTAGCTTAACGAAAAAGGAATTTAATTTTTTTTATGACTTCTATGCCATCCCAACATCAATCAACCCCTATGTCGTTAACGTTGTTGTTGTCACCATCATTACCATCTCACCTTCACTTTCACCATCACCATAATTCCCACAACTACTACCGCCTTTACCCCACCACTACTATTGCTATTTCCATCTCTGCCATCACCATCACCTTGTCACCTCCATAGTTATTATTATCCCCAAATATTATTTTAATAATTTGTTTTTACATATTTTTTTAGTAATTTTATACATAAAAATTACTTTTAATTTTAATATTCAATTTTTTAATTAAAAAATACTTTTTATGTATTACATAAAAAAGCTAATTGAAGTTGTTTCCAAAACAACTAAAAGCTCAACTCGTCACGAGTCTATAGTAAAGTCTTTTCAAACTATTCTCAAGCCCTAACTTAGAGAATTTTTTAATATGCACTGGGACCACCGTGGTCCTTCCATTCAAAAATTGACATCTGTATTAATTTTCTTCTTCTTTTTTCTCTCTCTCCTCTCTTTTCAACTTTTCTCTATATCTCTCACCTCAGTCCCACCCAATTTTTTGAAGTCCCAGAGCATATTAACTTCACTCCTAACTTAGAAGCTGAAATCAATATTAGTTGAATACAAGATTGTTCATTATTTTGCAAATAACGCCTCAAATTAATGTTTATTGTCAATATTAATTCAACCTACTCAACTCGTTGTTCCTTTTTTTTACTGAAAATGTTAGAGGATATTTTGATGAGAAATGTTATATGTACATCCTGACCCTTTCTTAACTATTTAAAATATTTGTTTACCAAATAAAATAAAATAAAATAATTAATATTTTAGTCTTTAAGTAAATACAAAGACGTGTATTAAGTCTAATACAAACGATAATATTGAATAATTTTTTTAATTTTTTTTTGCCTATGGATTTTAATTTTAATTTATTGTATGTATAAATTTTACTCACATTATTATTCATTCATTTGTATGTTGTTATAATATCAAAAAAATTTAATAATAATATTCTTATAAAATAAAAATAAAAATTTTAAATCATAATAGCATATGATTAGAAATAAAAAAATTACACTAATACTAAGTCAAACTCTAAAAGTAAAATTGTATTTTTATAAATAATTTTACATTTCGTTTGAATACATTTTTAGATATATAATCAAACATGTAACCAAGAAAAAAAAATTAAACAATTAAAAGTACACAGAATCAAATTAAAAAAGAAAAGTAGTATCAGGCCATTTTAAAATCTTTCTACATTAAATCTAAATAAGTTATTTACAATCATTTCCAAAACAATATCGTTTTGGGTTAAAAAATTAAAAAATTATAATAAGAAAGACTATTATAATTTTGAAATAAATTTTAATTATAAACTATACTGTTTTCATCTCAAAATAATGTCATTTTGAATTCAATGTAGATAATTTATCTACATTAATAGCAGAAAAGCCAAACCCTTTTAAAAACGTTAAATTCCAAACTAAATATTATTGTGCAAATCACTTTACGTTCACTTTAAGTTAGCTTCTCCCCCGTCATCTCTTTCTCTTTAAACTCTTTTGTATAACTAAAGAAAAAGAAGATAATAATTTAACATAGTAATTACAGTCAAAGTCAATACTAAGGCCGACAACTCCCCTCCCATGATTTGATTTTCTGTGGTTGTTTTTCCGTCTAAAAAGTATCCGTTCAAAATTATAAATCAAATACTATGGTCCGTGACCGGTATAGTATAAAATAATTGAAATTAAATAATCATCTAATTTTTAATTTCTTACACCAAAATGAAAATAAAATAAAAATAAAAATAATCCTCTATTCTTTTTGTACATAATAATTTTGGTAGATAATAAAATCCCACTTTCTTTGTGAAGTTGTTAATTTACACTTTATTAGTTGTCAAAAAAAGAAATTTACACTTTATTTGAATGAGACACACCTAAATACAAATTTGTAAAATTCAAAATACTAATGACACAAATCTTTGCAAAAAAATAATTATTTATATAAAATGCTGATGGTTAAAGGTTGCAAACTGGGTTTGGCCCAGAGGGCCTGCCCGCCCCGACTGCCAACACATTTTTATAATTAAATTAAAATTTCACTATTCTTCTTTTATAATTAAATTCCTAATTCAGATTTCAATTTTTGTAAATATAAATTTATAAAATTCCAAATACTAACGACACAAATCCTGGCAATTTTTTTTTTATTTTGTAAATCTAATTGTAATAAATGAAAGTTCAACTATGAGATAAAATATAAAAATCTAGACGCAACTATAAGAGCCTTTTTTGTGTGGATAAACATAAATATCTATTGCATGATAATAGTTAGAGGTAGCAAACTAGGCTCGCCATCACATTTTTGTAAGTAAATTAAAATTTCATCCTTCTTCTTTTATAATTAAATTCCTAAATCTGATTTTAATTTTTGGAAATATAAATTTATAAAATTCAAAATACTAATGACACAAATCTTTGACAAAAAATAATTGTTTACATAAAATGCTGATGGTTAAAGGTTGCAAACAGGGTTTCGCCCAGAGGGCCTGCCTGTCCGGCCTGCCAACACATTTTTTTAATTAAATTAAAATTTCACTATTCTTCTTTTATATTTAAATTCCTAATTCAGTTTTCAATTTTTGTAAATACAAATTTATAAAATTCCAAATATTAACGACAGAAATTCTTACAAAAAAATAACTATTTATTATTATTTTGTAAATCTAATTGTAATAAATAAAAGTTCATCTCTGAGATAAAATATAAAAATCTAGACGCAACTATAAGAGCCTTTTTTGTGTGGATAAACATAAAAATCTATTACATGCTAATAGTTAGAGTTGACAAAACTGGGCTCGGTCTGGAGGGCCGACCCTACCAACACATTTTTATAAGTAAATTAAAATTTCATCCTTCTTCTTTTATAATTAAATTCCTAAATCTGATTTTAATTTTTGTAAATATAAATTTATAAAATTCAAAATAATAATGACACAAATATTTGCAAAAAAATAATTGTTTACATAAAATGCTGATGGATAAAGGTTGCAAACTGGGCTTGGCACAGAGGGCCTGCCCGCCCGGCTTGCCAACACATTTTTATAATTAAATTAAAGTTTCACTATTCTTCTTTTATAATTAAATTCCTAATTCAGATTTTAATTTTTGTAAATACAAATTTATAAAATTCTAAATATTAACGACAGAAATCTTTTCCAAAAAATAACTATTTATTATTATTTTATAAATCTAATTGTAATAAATGAAAATTCATCTCTGAGATAAAATATAAAAATCTAGACGCAACTATAAGAGCCTTTTTTATGTGGATAAACATAAAAATCTATGACATGCTAATAGTTAGAGGTGGCAAACTGGGCTAGGCCCGGAGGGCCGACCATACCAACACATTTTTATAAATAAATTAAAATTTCATCCTTCTTCTTTTATAATTAAATTCTTAAATCTGATTTTAATTTTTGTAAATATAAAAATGTAAAATTCAAAATACTAATGATACAAATCCTTGCAAGAAAATAATTATTTACATCAAATGCTGATGGTTAAAGGTTACAAACTGGGCTTGGCCCAGAGGGCCTGCCTTCCCCACCTGCCAATATATTTTTATAATTAAATTAAAATTTCACTATTTTTTTTTATAATTAAATTCCTAACTGAGATTTCAAATTTTGTAAATACAAATTTATAAAATTTTAAATATTAACAACACAAATCCTTACAAAAAAAATAACTATTTATTATTATTTTGTAAATATAATTACAATAAATGAAAGTTCTTCTCTGAGATAAAATATAAAAACATAGACGCAACTATGATAGCCTTTTTTGTGGATAAATATAAAAACATATTACATGCTAATAGTTAGAGGTGACAAACTGGGTTCGACCCGGATGGCCGGTCCACCAACACATTTTATAATTAAATTAAAATTTTATCTTTCTTCTTTTATAATTAAATTCCTAAAATAAAATTTCCTAAATATGATTTTAATTTTTGTAAATACAAATTTTTAAAATTTCAAATACAAACGACACAAATTATTGCAAAAAATAATTATTTATTATTATTTTTTAAATCTGATTGTAATGAAGGAAGGTCTATCTCTGATATAAAATATAAAAACCTAATTGTGACTATGGCGTATTTATTTTTTACATAACTCATCGAGTATATGACTATATTTGATTTCATAATATTGATCACTCCGGATAACAGATTTTTGTTTGTGGTTGATATTTGTAAAGTTCTTTGTCAATGCGGTAGTTTTTTCCACCTGAAATATAAAACACGATAAATATTTTATTTTTTTTCCAAGCATCTCAGGGGTAATTCACTAGTATATTATAAAGTTATACTATCACTTTATACATCACATCAAGGCCTATAATCTTTTAAAAAAACAACTTAATATCAAACCACTTGTAATTACGACTTGATGGCCATTGGCCACAGCGCTTAAAGAAAGTTCAAAACCGTCAAACACAACAGCGTGGCTGCGAGCAGTGAACCAAAGGCGCCGCTTGGAAATAAAACAACAGCGGTATCGAATCCTAAGTGGTATTGTCGAACGTTTCGAGAACCTTTGAGTGGTTTCGTTTTCCTGTGTCTGCCACTATATAAGTTAAGTCCACAAGGGCACCGTTTGTTTCACAGTACATTACCAACTCGATCATCAATTCTCAGTTGTCAGTCACAATCGTCATCTATTGATTCATCTTCGTTCTCAGTAACAGTAACTACTAAGCTATGTCGAGCACAGTTGGCAAGGTCATCAAGTGCAGAGGTGAGCCATGCAATCATCACCACTGATACAACCTTCACTGTCGTTTGTTTTGATCTGGCTTGGGTTTTCTCTGTTTTTGTTACCCTGATAAATTAATTGCGTGTTGTTTCTTACTGTTAACTGTAAATAGATTATTCTAGTCTTTTTTTTTTTTTTTCTTAATCTCTTTAGTTAATTGGGTATTAATTTATCGGATTTACATCATGATCAATATCTAATCTTGTTATGATCACTTCAAATTTTAGAAAGAAACCTGGGTCTTAACTTTAAACTTGTAGAATGTTTTGGTGGATTCTGTACCTGGAAATTATAATATTATTTTATTTTGTTATCATATATATTAATTGTTTATTTTTTCTTAATATAACGGATAAAAGTGATGTATACGTTTATGTTTATCTGAAAATTATAATGACTCTTTCTTTCTTCGGATCCTTCTGATGGCCAATTTTGGGTTGTTATTTTCTATTTAAATAAATGTTATTTGCGCACATTGACTAGTTATATTATTTTACAATGGTTAATGATATGCAAGCTTGTTTAAAAAACTAATAATAAATTTTTAACCGGTGTAAATCTGGTTTATCAATTTTGGTATGCATATATAAGAACTGTTTCTTATTTTTGAATATTGGATAAGAAGTCACGTTACTTTGTTGTTTTGTTTGTACGAGTGATAATGTGTATTACTAACTATATGCTTTGATTTGTACTTTGGAAATGTACTAGCTGCGGTTGCTTGGGAGGCAGGCAAACCGCTGGTAATGGAAGAAGTAGAGGTGGCTCCACCACAGGCTGGTGAAGTGCGTTTGAAGATCCTCTACACCTCCCTTTGCCATACTGATGTTTACTTCTGGGAGGCCAAGGTAACAATTTTTTTTATCTCATTTGCAATTTCCTCTATTACCCACCACAATTAATTTAAACTTAGCTGATGTACTTTGATTTGATTAAAAAAAAAAACACTCCCTGTTTAAACCCGACTACGAGGGTGGGGTGGAGGAAATCCTTGTACACAGTCTTACCCTTGCATAATTACAAAGAGGCTGTTTCCTGGATTCGAACCCATCATGAAGGAACAGTTTTACCACTGCTCCGGTTCGCCCTCTTTTAATGTACTTTGATTTGATTACATAAAAAAAATTGGAGTGGTTAGTTTCATACTCAAAATTTATTTTTCTGTAATGTCCTGTTGTTTTGCATCGCAATAATTTAATATGATTTTCTTTTTCCCCCCATTTCAGGGCCAGACTCCATTGTTTCCTCGTATATTTGGTCATGAAGCTGGAGGGTATGTTTCATTTCTAAACATTCTCCACAGAATCACATATTATGAATCTTTGTCTTATATATTTTGATATATTCTTTCATTTTTCTCAAGACTATTATTTGGTTTCTACGTAGACTACTATGGGTTAAATCTTCTGTTTTTCCTAGTATGTTCATTGAATACATGTTAAGGATAATGTTGGCATGATGTTATTCAGGATTGTGGAGAGTGTAGGCGAGGGTGTGACCCATCTGAAACCAGGGGACCATGCACTCCCTGTATTCACTGGGGAGTGCGGGGAATGCTCACATTGTAAGTCAGAAGAGAGCAACATGTGTGATCTGTTAAGGATCAACACTGATAGAGGTGTCATGATCAATGACAACCAGTCAAGATTCTCTATTAAGGGACAACCCGTATATCATTTTGTGGGCACCTCTACATTCAGTGAATACACTGTGTGCCATGCTGGATGTGTTGCAAAGGTCAACCCTGCTGCCCCACTTGACAAAATTTGTGTTCTCAGTTGCGGAATATGCACAGGTATGGAAGATCCTTACCTTTGAAATAGTAGTATATAATGTTAGAAAAAGCAGTTAAACTAGCCAGGTGATTCTATTTTCTCACAATTCAATTTCATTCATGCTTGTAGGTCTTGGTGCTACTATCAATGTTGCAAAACCAAAAGCTGGTTCTTCTGTTGCCATTTTTGGACTTGGTGCTGTTGGCCTTGCTGTATGTTACCCTTAAGCCCTTGTGTGTGTGTGTGTGTGAAGATTTTATAGAAACTGATAAAGGCCAAATTTAACTCCTGTTCTTCTCTTCAATCCAAATTTAGGCTGCTGAAGGGGCAAGAATTTCTGGTGCATCAAGAATCATTGGGATTGATTTAGTTTCCAGCCGATTTGAACAAGGTAAAATACCTTCTTCCATCAAATGTTGGAAGATTCAACTAAACATAAATTAAATGGTTGTTCACATATTGATGGTATTTCTGATTTTATTCTTGTTGGCAGCTAAGAAGTTTGGGGTCAATGAGTTTGTGAACCCAAAAGATCATGACAAACCCGTACAACAGGTTAGTTAGTGGACAATTTAGTATAGTCTATTATATTTCTATTTTCTTAAAGCTATGTTTTTTCAATTTTGAATTTTAAATTCTGATGCTATGAGTAAAAAATGCTGTGTCTTTTTTGGTGGTGTGAGAGATTGAGATGTGAATGTTGATGTACAGGTGATTGCTGAAATGACCAATGGAGGTGTGGATCGTGCTGTTGAATGTACTGGCAGCATCCAGGCCATGATCTCAGCATTCGAATGTGTCCACGATGTACGTAAATCAGAACTCATTTGCTCTACTTGTTGCTAAGAAGTTTATATAAAGCTTGCTAAGGCTGAACTTGATTTCTTATTCTCAGGGTTGGGGTGTTGCTGTACTTGTTGGAGTGCCAAGCAAAGATGATGCATTCAAAACTCATCCTATGAATTTCTTAAATGAGAGGACTCTTAAGGGTACCTTCTATGGTAACTACAAACCCCGCACTGATCTTCCTTCTGTTGTGGAGAAATACATGGCAGGGGTAAGCTTATACGTTGAATTGTGCAGGCTTTTGGAAGAGTCATTGCAGGATGATATTTTATCTGTGTTGCTAATGTTATGTTATGGTGATACTGCAGGGGCTGGAACTGGATAAATTCATCACTCACACAGTTACATTCTCGGAGATTAACAAAGCTTTTGATTACATGCTGAAAGGGGAGTCCATCAGGTGTATCATCCGCATGGAGGAGTAATAATCTGAAACAATGATGCAATAGTCTCCATTGGGGGACAGAGTTCTCTTTCTGGTTGTGAAAAATAAATTTCATATGTAATCCTTTAGGATTATTGTATTTGTGAAGTTGAAGTTTTAATGTAGAGAATGATGGGGCCTTTACTACTGGGATTGTAAAATGTGGTTTTTATATATATATATGGAAAAATATCTATCCTTTTAAATGATATAAGTTTATATCTTTTTAGATCCTAACCGTTGATTTCCGTCCATCAACGGTTATAATCTATTGAGCCAAACTTAATGGGCCAAATTTATTATTAATTAATTAATAATTTTAATCTAATAAAGTATTACCGTTGATGGACGGAAATCAACGGTTATGATCTAAAATGATATAAGTTTATATCCTTTAAAAGGATAAATGTTATTCCCACACATATATATATATGTGTGTGTGTGTGGAAAAAAGAGTGTTCTTTTAACAGTTTTAACTATGTTTTTTGGGGAATGTATAGTTAAAACTCCTAAAAGGACATTTATTAAACCTATATAGAGAGAGAGATAGGATTCTTTGACACTAGTGTCAAATTTGAAATTTGACACCTCATCTGAGAGTTATTAGATCAAAAAACATCAATGGTGTTACATTCTTACAAATTAGAGTCGTTGATCTTTTTTGATATAATAGCTCTTAGATGAGGTGTCAAATTAAATTTGACACTGATGTCAAAGGATCTTACCTCATATATATATATATATCATTTCTCAAGCTGCCGAAGATAAAGTTATTTCCGGCTACTAAATCATAACCGTACAAAGATGGATCAATGGTGATAAAGGAAGATAGAGAAAAGGGAAATCATAACCATTTAAAGGTGAATCAATAAATATAAGGAAATAAATAATCAAAACGACGTAGTTTTGGTATGGTCAGAAATAAATTTATCTCAAGCAGTTTGAGAAATGTTTTTCTCATATATATATATATATATATATATATAGGGGAGGGATCTTTTGACTCTAGAGTAAGATTTACAACTCTTACTCTTCATCTCAACCGTTGATTTCTGTCCATCTAACTGTTATTATTTATTTGAATTTAATAATTAATTAATTGGTATAGATAACCGTTAGATTGACAGAAATAAACGGTTGAGATGAGGAGTAAGAGTTGTAAGTCTTACTCTAAAGTCCAAAGATCCCTCCCCATATATATATATATATATATATTATATATATATATATAAGTAATAAAGTAAGGGAAAATAATTTCTACCTTGGAGGCATATATATATATATATATATATATATATATTAGTGTACTTTTTTAAAGTAATAAAGTAAGGGAAAATAATTTCTACCTTGGTGGCAGACAATATTGCCATTGAGAGAAAAAAAATCATAATTACATGGGTTTTACTCTCTTTATCGGTTTCTCTCTCTGATTTTCTTTTAGTGGTAGATAAATGGGCAAAAACACCGTATTAAGGATGTTTTGGGAAAGATTTTTCTATTAAAAGCACATTTGATAAAAAAATATCAGAGTAATGCAGTCAAATATGTCAAAGAAAATTATGGGACCAATCTCGTAGGATATTGTTACGGTACCATTGGTGTACGAGATAGTTCTCGTAGGAGAAGTTGACGGCACCTAATCCCATTAGGGAGGAACTCTCACAACACTAACCCTTTCTGAAATATTGATGGCACTCCTATCTCATGTCAACTCATGTATTGGTCCCTTACTAATCCCGTCAAACACATTGATGACACTTCCACTATTTTCCTGCCTCTTTTCTATGTATGACCTTCCGTGTACGTAGATAATAGAAGTGAGCACTTTATGTGCCCAATGACTTTGTAATCGAGGATGGTCATACATAATAGAAGTTATGTGCCCAGTATTAAGAATTCTTGGTCCCATATTCATAATTATATCCAACTGCAAGTTTCAAGTTTAGCCATAAAAAGTGAGGCAATTATAATAGTCTGAATACAAAACGTATAAATTTTATGAATTAAGATTGTATATAATAGACAGAGTTTTCTTTCCAACTAAATGTATGATTGAACCACTAAAAATTTAATCGTGGGGACTAAAGAGCATAAGCATGTCCTAGGATGCTTGTTTCTAAATAAAGTTGATTCCAAAGACGGAAAGGTGAGAAAAAATACAGAGGTTTAACCTCAAAAAGCAAAGTTTACAAACAAATGTTTTTAACAGGGGATTAAATTTAAAAAAAAAAGCTTTTAGAGATAAGGAAAACTCAAATAAATCCAATATTTCCCTTTCCATTGCCATTTCAAATATTTTCTTTTTGGTTTCCCCCAAAATATACTTCTAATAATCATTTTCAGCTTGAGCCCTTTGTCCTCTGGATCATGGATGATTGTAAGTTACATAACCCATAGTGACTCACAGCATACGAAGTATAATAAACTGTCATGTTGATATAATTAGTAATATGTCGTGGTGCTTGCGATTTGCATATTTGTAGTACAAGAGTTCTTTATCCAAGTACATGGAAGGTCATACATAGAAAAAAAAAAGGGGGGCAAAGGAAAAATGAGTGTCGTCAATCTGTTTGACGAAATTAGTTGATACGAGTGAAGAAGGAAAGAGAAACAAGATTGAGAAGTGGCTCAATATGGTTTAAGGACTATGTCCAATAGGCCTAAGTGTCTTCTGTATACACTATTGGGTAGTCAATAAGTGTATTATGTATAGGCTATTGGGTAGTTAGTAAGGGTAGTGGGTTATTGGCCAGCGTGGCATGTAATGCAAATATAAGGAACTGATTGGTGTATTGTAAAGGATTTATTGCCTTGAAGAAATAAAACAACGCGTAGTTAGTCACTTTTGTTATAGATACTTCATCTGTATCATTGGTGCTTTCATTGCTGTGGACTCCATCGATCTTCGCGAGATGAAGATTCAAGAGCTTGCAGAAGAATTTCTACAATATCGCGAACAGAATAACCAGTATTTTGAACAGTTATTGGTAACCATGGAGTCTAGGTTCCAAGAATTCCAATCGAACATTCGAGAATTGATGATGCAGGCACCAAGGTCATCCTCAGAAACTTCTTCTCTGAATAATTTTCATCATTAACGCGAAGGTGAGTATTCGATGGGGAACCATGAAGATCCCAGAGCAGTTCTGAAATTTTTGAAGCCAGAAACACCTAAATTGGATGGGAAGGAGCCTAATACATGGATTTTCAAAACAGAGTTTTTTTTAAAATTCAACAAGTTCCAGAAAACTTCAAAGTTGAACTCGCAGGGTTGCGAATGGAAGGGGTGGCTGTAGATTGGTTCTAGTGGATCTTTACTGGTGGAACCATCATATCCTGGGAAACATTTGTGCGGGAAGTGTGTGAACATTTTGGGCCTTCAAATTACAAGGATATTCTAGGAGTATTAGCGAAGTTGATGCAAAAAGGATCATTGGCAGAGTATATGGCAGAGTTCCTGAAATTGATGAATCAAGTGACCAATGTAAGTGATGATATGTTAATGACATTTTTCATTGGTGGGTTGCAACCGGATCTACAAGGTGCTATATAGCTACGTTGGTTAACTTCATTGCATCAAGCTATGCAGTTAGCTATAGCATATGATAGCCATCATGGAGAGTTGCGGTTTTCCTTCACAAACCAGCCAAAGAAGTTCTTTTAGAAGACAAGTTTGGGGGGGGGGGGGGGGGTCTACAGACAAGGTAGGATCTAATGCAATATCAAATTCATCACAAAGTAATGCTAATTTTCCAACTGCAAATGCTTTATTACCTGTGAAGAAATTAACTTCTAAAGATTTACAAAAAAAGAGAGAGTTAGGATTGTGTTATACATGTGATGAAAAATGGGCAAATAAACATTGTTGCAAAGCCAAGATGTTGTTCGTGATTGTGGATGATGAGGAGCCATAAGGGGAATTGGAAGAAGAAATCCTTTGGCATCAGGATGATAACCAAGGGCAAAGGATAAATGCTTCCTTACATTCCTTCTCTAGGCCTGCAGATGCCCAGTCACTGATTTTAATAGCAACAGTAAGCAATCAAAAGGTTCAGGTTTTGATTGATTCTGGTAGTTCCCATAGTTTTATAAGGAGGGAATTGGCTAAGCAACTTCAATTACCAATGGTACGAATGATGAGTCTTCAATTTACTATGTATTAAGGGTCAATATGAGCATGAAATTAATTTAAAAGTAATTAAAAGTTATGAGAATTATAATTAAATTGTTATTTTATTTTCAATAATATTCTCATAAGATTTCTTATATTTTGCAGTAATTTCAGCTCAATAAAGAGATAAATTGAAGATATCAAGTAGAGTTGCTTTGAATTTTTGAATCATTGAAGATCTTATCAAATCTTCCTTTGAATATTTTTAAGGAAAATTTTCCATTAAATTAAAAAAGGGAAGATTAGATTACCAAAAAAGAGAGAGAAGATTTGAAGGATTGGATCAAAGATATGATAGGAGATTCTAGTGAAGATTCCAATGAAGATATTATGAGAAATTAAAAGATATGGTTTCATCCCTATAAAAAGGCAACTATTAGAAACACAGAGGACAATTCGACAGAGGCAACAATATTCAGAGGAGGAGACTCACGCTGGAGATCAAGATTCCGGAGAACTTGAAGATTGAAGACCATTGATCTTTCTTCTTCATTTTTTTCTTTTCTTTCTTTGTTTTGAATTCTTTTTACTATTTTGAATTGTTAAAGCCAGATATGTCTGGCTAATTTATTTTTGTAGTTGGGATCACGAACCCAATGTGAATCTTTTATATTTTCTATATATTTTTTTTAAATTAATTAGTTTAGTTAGTTTTATTCTGTCTGTGTTAATTTTTCCATATCCTTGATAGAATTGATCGCTCTATTATAGAGTTTTGAGGGTTAGGGCTCACAATAGACATATTGGGGTTTTAATATGGACAAGGGTAGAATAACAATCCATGTATGACCTAGATATAGGCTTACATAGATTGCAGACTTTTAATTCATTTGCTTAATGCTTAATTCAAAAGGAATTACTAGGACACTAGGATTCTAATTGGGTTAAAGAGTTGAAATCACTAAGACATTATGGTTTAATTATTTTATAAGGAATAATGAATTGTCTAAGCTAATAAATTAGTTAAATATAATTTAGGAATATAAGGGAGGATCGGAGGTGAAGTGCATCCTGACTGCAGTTGTTTTACAATTTTTAATCACTCTCATATTTTCTTGACGTTCTTCATTTTTTTGCATGCTTTTGAATTTTATTATTTTTAAATTACAATCATAAATATTTTCACAACCAACCGAATTCTTTTCTTCCAATTCAAATGGAATAGTTAAAATTAGTTATTGGTGCATTAATCCTCGTGAGACGATATCTTACTTATCATTTTATTACTTGAAACGAACGGTATACTTGCCGATTTCGCAACAACGAACCACCAAGATGAGAGTTTTCATGGGTAATGGAGAATTCTTATTATGTGAAAAGAAATGTCCTAAGGTGAAATTGTTGATTCAGGGGCACTGTTCTAAAACAAAATTATATGTGGTGGAGCTGTGTGATTTGAATATAGTGTTGGGAATGAAATGGTTGGTGACGTTGGGGAGAGTTACTCATCATTATGAGGAACTCCTGATGGAATTTACTTGCGGGGGAAGTTGATTACATTACATGGAGTGAAGACACATCAAGATAAGCAAATTAATGCAGTAACAGATGCCACATGGAATACTATTGAGGGGCAAGAAAATTACACCAGTGAGGAAGAGGTAAATGCTGATCTTTTAGTTTTAAAAGAGAAGATTCCTGTAATATTATGGCATACCTTAGTCAGCTCTCAGCAAGTATTTGATAAACCAAAGGTCTTACCAACCTTCAAAGACAGAACGCATGCAATTCAGTTGTTGGATAATTCCAAATCTGTGAAGGTCAAGCCTTATAGGTATCCACACCATCACAAGGAGGAAATAAAGAAACAAGTTGCAGAATTGTTGGCTAATGGATGGATTCAACATAGCCATAGTGCCTTCTCTTCTCCTGTGTTACTAGTTAGAAAATATGATCACACTTGGAGAATGTGTGTGGATTATCGGGCTTTAAATGCCATGACCATTAAGGATGCATTTCCTATTCCAATAATAGATGAACTATTGGATGAACTTTTTGATGCCAAGGTGTTTACTTAGTTGGACTTGCGTTCAGGGTATCATCAAATAATTAGGATGAAACCAGATGACATACATAAAACAACTTTTAGAACTCACGATGGTCATTATGAGTTCAAAGTGATGCCTTTTGACCTCACAAATGCACCTGCAACCTTTCAAGCTGCAATGAATGGGTTTTTTCGCCCATTTTTGAAGAAATTCGTTGTGGTATTTTTTGATGGTTTTAATCTATAGTGAATCCTTAGAGTAGCAACGTTAGTCATTTCCAAATAGCCTTGACCTGTCTGCTACAAAATTATTTCTTTGTTAAACTCAGTAAATGTAAGTTCGGGGTTGAGGAGATAGCTTATTTGAGACATGTTATGATAGCAAAAGGTGTCAGAGTAGATCTTCGAAAAATAGCAGCTATGATAGATTGGCCAATTCCCAAATCAATCAAACAATTGGGGGCATTTCTCGATTTAACAGGATACTGTAGGAGATTTGTGAAATGCTATGCATCTTTGGCTCATCCTTTAACAGAATTATTGAAGCAAGACAAGATTATATGGAGCAAGGAGGAAAATTCTGCCTTTTCAGCCTTGAAGGAAGCAATGTCATCCACTCCAATATTACAGTTTCCAGATTTCACATCACCCTTCATAGTTGAATCCGATGCTTCCAATGTAGCAGCTAGTGTAGTGCTGTTACAAAGGGAAAACCAATTTATTTTTTAGCAAGAAGTTTGGTCCAAGAATGGCAGCATCATCAGCATATGTTCGTGAATTGTATGCACTAACTAAGGCAATCAAAAGGTGGCGTCATTATCTCCTTGGGTCCCATTTTGTAATTAAAACGGATTACCAGAGTTTAAGGGAATTTCTTCATCAAACTGTTCATATAGCAGATCAGCAAAAGTATCTTTACAAGTTAATGGGATACCATTTTATCATAGAATACAATCAGGAGCCTCTAATATAGTAGAGGATGCATTATCAAGGCAATTTCCTGAGGATGACAAGGCACTTATATATGCCTTGAGGTCTGAACCAACATTAAATATTTGGGAGAAAATTAAGGAAGAAAACAAACAAGATCAAGAGCTGCTAGAGACTCACAAAGCTTTGAATGAAGGTACATACAGTGATTCTGCATTATCCAGACGCCATGATATCATTTTTCACAATAATAGATGTATATTAGGGTCTAAGTCTTCCCTTAGAGAAACACTGTTAAGTGAAGCACATTGCACACCAGTAGGAGGCCATGCTGGCATCCAACGCATATATTTGCGTTTGTCTGCTTCATTTTTTTGGAAAAAATATGTGTAATGATGTTAAGAGATTCATCAAAGAATGCACAATTTGTCGGCACATCAAAACATCAACCCAACTTCCCTTGGGATTGCTACAACCTTTACCTATTCCTGATTCCATCTTTCATGATTTAACACTTGACTTCATTACATCACTCCCTCATTCCAATGGGTTTACTACAATTCTGGTGGTAGTGGATAGATTATCCAAATATGCCCCTTTTGGCTCTCTTCCATCATCCTATACAGCTGCAACAGTTGCGCAGCTTTTCTGTAAATTAGTGGTTAAACATCATGGTTTTCCTAGATCATTGCTCTCAGATCGTGATGCAGTGTTCATGAGCAAATTTTGGCATCATTTGTTTCAGTTGAGTGATACCAAATTACTTGCAAGTTCAGCATACCATCCCCAAACTGATGGCCAATCAGAAGTAACAAATCGCTATCTTGAGCAATATTTGAGAGCATTTTGCTCTGAGCAAAATTCCAAATGGTCTCAGCCGCTATGTTGGGCAGAATTGCATTATAACACATCAGTGCACTCTGCGATTAACATGTCCCCCTTTCAGGCAGTGTATGGGAAGACTCCAGTGTTAATTCCTTAATATCAAAAAGGTACTGTACAAGTAGAGGCTGTTGATATGATGTTACAGCAGAGACAAGAGGTGTTGAGCTATTTGAAGATTCAATTGAAGAGAGCTCAAGAACGAATGAAACACCAAGCTGACAAGCATAGGCAGGAACACACATTCAAGGTAAGGGATATTGTTTTGGTGAAGTTACAACCATATCGCCAATTGTCTATGGTAAGAAGAGAAAATCATAAATTAGCAAAGAGGTATTTTGAACCTTACAAGGTGGAGAAAGTAATTAGCCCTGTAGCTTACAAACTCACCTCACCAGAAGGCAGCTTGATACATCCTATTTTCCATGTTTCATTGTTGAAACCGTTTTACGGAGCCAATGATGTGAGTTTTGAACCTTTTCCAGAATTAACAGTGCAAAATAAACCTGTTCAACAACCTATTGCACTATTAGCTTCGCGTCAAGTGAAGGTTAGTGGTAGACCAAAACAACAATATTTGGTCCAGTGGTCAGCTACGGTTCTTGAAGATGCATCTTGGGACGATGCTCTTGAGCTGCGCAAAGCTTACCCGAATCTGAACCTTGAGGACAAGGTAGCGTTCGAAGAGAGGGCAGTTGATACGAGTGAAGGAGTTGTGGCTTCGAAGGAAAGCGAAACAAGATTGAGAAGTGGCCCAATATGGTTTAAGGACTATGTCCAATAGGCCTAAGTGTCTTCTGTATATGCTATTAGGTAGTCAATAAGTGTATTCTGTATATGCTATTGGGTAGTTAGTAAGGGTAGTGGGTTATTGGCCAATGTGGCATGTAATGCAAATATAAGGAACTGATTGGTGTATTGTAAAGGATTACTGCATTGAAGAAATAAAACAACACATAGTTAGTTACTTCTGTTACAGATACTTCATCTGTATCATTAGTGTTGAAAAAATTTCTTACGAGACTGATCTTGTCAAGTGGACCTCTTTGACTACATCTTTAGTAGGAAAATCTTTCACAAAACATTCTTAATACAGTGCTTTTGTCCAGATAAATGTTTTCTGGAGAAAGTTATATTTATAAACTTTTTGTTTACAAACTCTTATAAACTACACTATGTCTGATTGGTCATACACTAATCAAGAGTGTATGACCGGTCATACTTAGTGTAATTTGTAAAAAAAAAAATTGTAAACATATCATTCTCAATGTTTTCTGCATAAAAACATAAATCATTTTTTCATAAATTAATAGTAATAGTAAATAAGAAGAAGCAGCTTTTGATTACATGCCGGGCAGTCCATAAGATGTTCTATCCACATGGAAGAGTAAAATCTTAGAACGAAGTGTTTATATCAAATTATTCTGGTGCATGATAAACATCTAGTGGTCTTTCTTTCAAAGGAGCACCTCTTTGTTAAAGATCCAGCTGAAGTTGACATTTATCTTGTTCTTGCGCGCTTGCTCTTCAGCTCGCTCTTGCAGCCTCCTAATTATGGGTGGAAGCCCACACACGAAATCCTGTGCACGCTTTCCCTCACTCGTCAAACCCTTCAGCTTCTCCAATCTCCACCTTACGATCAAGAACTCCATGATATCTGCGTAATCACCGGCAGTGTACACGCCGAGGCGTTGTGCCACCGCAGAGAAGTGATCGAAGAGGTGTGGGTCCCGCCCATCATACACTAAATGCGCTGGCATGGTGATCTTGTGGCGCATCATGTATGCTATGGCCATCATGGCCCCCGTGGGATCCACTTCTAAAAGCTTCTCTACGATCCTCACGTACGCGTTCTCGTGGCGCTTCTCATCCGCAGCGACGGTGCCGCATATGCGCGCAAGCACTGGATCACCACCCTCCTTAGCCAACCGAGCCGTGTTACCGTGTGATACAAAAATGGCTCGCTCTTGAAACGATGTGTAGACAAACCCCATGTATGGGTTATTTTCTGTCCCCAAATCCTACAACAAGCTAGAATCATTTAATTTAAAACATATGTAATAAATTTAATTTACTTAATTACTGTTGTTTATTTAATTCGTAGCAGGAATATATATTACAGTTAGAATTATATTAGGATGCTTTGTAGCTTAAAATAAAACTAGATGTTGGAGGGTTAATTAAAATATAAAAATAAAATAAAATTGTATACCATTATTAATTTCAATATTGACCTATTTATGCAAATATTTACATAAGGTTGCACCTCTTTTCTTTCAAACGAGAGATAGATTACTTGTAAAAAAAACAATTTGTAAAAATATTAATTAATATTAGTGTAAAAATCTTTTACACTAACAGTATCGATCGACCAATTAGATTTCTTTCTTCTTTTGATAAAATTCTTCTCTCATATTTGTGTATAAATGAACAAAAGAATGCATGTCAATAATACAATGAATAAATTAATAAAGGATGTGAAAGTTAAATGGCCTTGAAGGCCAAAGCATGTGAGAGGGAAAAACAATTTTTCAAGCGGAACTACACATGCATTCAAGACTCATGCTTTAAGACAGCATGATGTTACCTTTGTTTGTGATTCAAACAGCAAGGAGATCACTGTCAGGTTTGAAGGGTTCAAACCCTCTAACGTTGATCCACACCACCCAGATCAAGATGCAAGAACACTTTCTTGAAAGCCGCCAATTGACCACCACACCAAGCTTGCTAGGCGTCCAATGTGTGAAGGAGGAGGCTAGGTAAAGGTGTTTAAAAGAGTGAAGTCTTCAACATGAAAACTTCACAAGAGTGGGGCATGGATTGGAGTAGAATTAGGTAGGAGTTTTTGTGAAAACCCTAAGGAGAACTTACCCAAGTTGGCGCACAAGAGAGTGAGGGAATTAGAGAGTTGATTCATATTTTTCACTTTTAATCACATTAAAAGTGGCGCACAACAAGAGGAGATAAATGTGGAGTTGTTGCAATTCAAAATTCCCAACAACCTCCACTTTGAATCCTCATGAGACTAGGTCTTTATCTAGTCAAGATTCTGACCTAATGGTCATCATATGACCATCCTATCTATGCGCACCATTCAGCCCCAAAAGGGGTCCAGATACGTTGAGTAGTTGCATTCAAGTTTGAACCAACTAGCTCACTGATTCTCTCAACAACCAAATCTGATTGGAGCTTGTTTGATTGACAAGATGACACTCATATCCAACCAAAAGTGGCACCCTATTTAGCCTTGGATGATCTCCAAAGATCTCCTTTTGATACAAGGGATTTGTTCCAACAAGATCTCATCTTATCCTTTTGTTATGAAACAACTTTTCACAGCCAATTCAAATTCGAATTCAAACATTTAAATTCAAACGTTCAAACATTTAAATTCTAAATTCAAATTTCAAATTTCAAAACTCAAATTCAAAATTCAAAATTCAAATTTCAAATTTCAAAATTCAAATTTCAAAATTCAAATTTCAAATTCAAAATTCAAAATTTAAATATTTGATAATTAATTTAACCAATTAAATTAATTAGTAATGTCTTGGACCATCCAAGCCCATTACATGATCCATGTGCCCTTTTCCCTTTAGGTGGGCTTCCAAACTTCTTCTTGGGCTAACAACCATTATTAGGCCCAATACCTTTAATGCTAGATCATCGTGACAATAAGGTGTTAGTGTGTGACCCATTAGGTCCAACATAGTCACTGACATAAATGGGCTCAGGCCCAACAAGCCCACAACCTATTTAATGACAACACAGAGCACTAGCAATGTTTTGTTTCCCCAGAGCTAGTTAGATTAATGACTTGATCATCCTATTACACATATTTGGTTGTCGTATATATTTCCTTTCGTCTCGGTTACCTTCCCATTAAACCTAGGGTAAGGAAACGTATTAACCCTTGCGGTTTAGGGTAAGCTTTATTCGAAATAGGGAATCTTCAATTTACTGACTCTAAAGGCAAATCATCTTCAATTCCCGAGTCCCAGTAAATGTCATCCCGATTTCTCCAGTTTACAGATAACCTAATCTCTCACAGAGATTTGACGAATTCCTTCAGCTTATCACCCTAGCCCTGTGCTCTTTCAGGACAAGTCCAACAGTGTACCTATGAGTCTCCATGTTTCAGACAGACGAGGTATACAATCAAAGCATGCCTTCTAGAACACAGTCTAGGTAATAACTTCTGGTCTAAGGAAAGACATACCCAAATATAAAGAGACTACTCTAATGATACTATCTGTGAGATTTCCTCATAGAGTCTCTTTGTGGGTCTGTTCAGTGCGAGCTATACCCTTATAGGTCAACCACGACTTTAGCTAAGACATCTCCATATCTGTATCCAAATACAAGTAGATAAGTTGTGCTAGTCTTACCCGAGATCACTGATTTCCTCATTCTCATTCTCAACCACGACTTTAGCTAAGACATCTTAGTGTGTGCATGATAAAATTCACAAAAATAAATTTTTATTTTTGATCAATGAAAAAATGGTAAAAAAATTGTGCTTCATAAAATCGATTTATTTTTTATTTTAAATAATAAACCCAAAAGCAAAATTTGGAAAAAAAAAATTGATCCTTTGTTCTTGAGTACAGAAATAAAAAAAAAAAATATTTCTATCAAATAACATGGACGAAAAAGAATTATTATGTACACCCTTAATTATTAACTCACTCTATAATTATAAGAATTGGATCAACTTGGTTGGAGTGAAAAATCAGTCATATACATAACTTGTTTAATAAGATATGATACCCATATTTTTTTAAGTTTATTTTATTAATTTTTCTCCAATTATATTAAATCACAATTCCAATCATCAATAAGAGGAGAGAGTAAAGATGAAGGTCGATTGAGTTTATAATATAAAAGTAATGAAAAAAACATATAAAATATACATTAAAAAATATAAGAATAATATCTTATTTTTATTTTAAATTTATATGTTTTTAAAATACACTGTTGTTTTCAACAAAAAATAGACTTTATTTTAAAATTTTAAATTTAAGTGCATATAACTTAAATTAAATGAAATAAATTAGATTTTTTTTATCTTTTTTAAAGTCCAAAAAATATAATTACTTATTATGTATTATTATTATTATTTTGAAGATGGTTCTCGTAATTGTTTTTAATCTATCTAGAAATTATGCGACCATTTACAAGTGTTAAAAGTTTCTCTCTGTTTTTTTTTAAAATAAAAAAGGGAATACATTTTTGTGTGTGCAGTAGGTTAAAAGTTTCAACGTCTGTATCATCCACAATAGTTTAAGGGAGAAGTGTTTATCATTTTAAATGACACAACTTATATCCTTTCACTCTTACAAAGAATTACGCGTTATTCAGTTTTAGAAAATAAGCGAAAGTACAAGCAGAGGGCGAGCGAAATTCGGTCATTAAAACATTCTAGCACTGGCTACTTGTCGTACATCATAAAAAAGACTGTACATTCTAGTACTGGCTACTTATGGTGAACATGACAACTTTCTCGGAATCCATTATTTTTTAATTTCTACTCCCGGGAACAGAAATGGATAGGAAACTCGTTCGGTAAAACTGATTTATTTTTTTATTCCCAGGATGAACTGGTTTAATTTTTGTGCTGGGGAACAGAAAAAAGAATAAAAAATTTTCTGCTTTTTATTCCTGGGCTCAAAATGAGAAACACTTATCTCTCTCAATCACTCTCCACCTCTACCATCATCACCACCACTACCATCATCCTGACACGACTATCGCCACCATCGTCGCCGCCGCCATCGTACCTTTAGTGTCGCCGTCACCACCCCTCACCACTACGATGTCACCGCCACCATTACCACCACCTCCACCCATCACTACCACCATGCCACCATCACCACAACTACCATCGCCGCCACCACCACCACCACCATCACCATCACTATCATCGCCATCAACCACCACCACCATCATCGCAACCATTGCCGTCACCGCCACCACCGCCATCACACGCCAGTGCCACCACCCTCATCGCCATCACTACCACCACCACGACGCCGCCACTACCATCACCACCACTGTCACCAACCACCACTACCATTGTCGTAACACTTACCGTCTTCACCACCGTCGCCACCACCAACCACCACCACCATCGTCACAGCCATTACCGTCATCACCACCATTACACCAACGCCACCACTACCATCACCAAGCCATCGCCACCACCACCACTCTCACCTACCACCACCGCCACAGCCACTGCCACCACCACCACCATGATGTCTTCACAACCACCACCACCGCTACCATTGTTGCCGCCACCAACCACCATACCCACCACCATTGTCGCTTCCTGTAACACCTTGTGTATACCCGGTAGTGTTATCATACTATCGTATTAAGCTGCGCTTAATTAAAAATGCGGAATATCTTTTTCTTTTCAATTATGACGTCATTATACTTAGCCAAGTTGATTACTTAATCAATTTCATAAAATATCGCCTGTATGTAAATTGCAATAAGACATCTAACTGAAATACCTCAAAATATAGATATAATGAGTATCTAAGTCACGACATTACAACACGTAATCCGGACAATATCCTGATACATTAATACAACTCCAAATAGAACAAGACATAAACAAGTCTAAGTGGCATGGACAATCCCCATGCTCACCAAATCAATGACATAATCAACCAAGTCTCAACATAATAATCCATAAACTGAAGCTAAAAGCATAAGACAGTAAACAGGATCCAGCATCAAACATAGCAGCATAAACATGCAACATCTATCAGCTAAGCTCTGGCCTCCTGCCACTAGAGGTCTCAATCCCTGCATTACCTGAACCTGAAATAAGCATTCCCCAAACGTGGGGTGAGATCTCTAAACCAGAAATCTCAGTAAGACAAGGGATCATCAAGGATCTTCCACCCCAAGCTCACTTACATGTGCAAAATAAGTTCTAAAAGCAGTAATATCAATATCAGTTCCAAAACTATGCAGTGCAACAGATATTCATGCCATGTGTGTTTAATACTATTCTACTGGCCAGAGAAATGCAGGAATACGTCTAGACCTACATGTAGTACAAGGAACACCGCTTGCACCTCACCCACAACCTCACCATATTGTATGTACTACATACTCAGGCTTACCGTATAGGTGGAACACCACATGCATATCATAAAGGCACTAGCATATAACAGCTCAATAGCATTTCCAAAACATCAAAAGCATGTAACACAACATGCATATAACCATACCCCCATGGGACATTGTGGAACCACAACATGGCTAAACCGAGGACACAAAAGCTTACCTTGCAAGCTAGCTATCCAAGCCAAGAGTCCACAATCTCAAAGCCCAAACACAGCAGTATCACAATCTGTTATGGACCAATAATACATTAATCAAACTCTACAAGCATACACTTAAAGACAACGTCTTTCCTTTACGTTTTACGTCTTAAGGCTTCTAACAAAGCCACAAGCCCTTAATCACATGATTCTGACTTAGTTCATTAATTACAGAAGTTCAACTTCATCAATCTAGGGTCCACAAACCCCCAATAGCCTACTGTACACACAACACAGCTACTGTTCTACGAAATCCCAGAATATCCGGATATTTCTCGAGGGCATATCCAGATATCCAATATCCGGATATCTCACTGTACATATCCGGATATCAATATCCGGATATCCAGATCCCCATATCCGGATATCCAATATCCGGATATTTCACGATCAGATATTCGGATATTTCACGACAGAATGCAGTTTCTGCATTTCGTGAAGATATCCTCCAAAGGTCCACTTTTTACCAATGAAATGCGTTCAAGACTCCATTTTTAGGTCAATACAGGTTCATACACATGTTAGTTACTTGTTTAACCCATTTACATGCAAAGACACCACCTTTAAGCCATAAAAACTCAAGATCATGTTAAGGTAACTCACCCAAAGCTCAACCAGCCAACAAAAGGTGCTCTTGGAGCTCACAAGACAACTCCAAGGTTCTGACTTCTTCAAGAAACGAAAAAAGACACACCACCAAGGTTCTCTCTTAACAAAGGTTGCTCCTTGAAGCCTCACAAGCAAAGAACAAAGCTCCTCAACACTCAAACCAACAAGGTCAGCCCCCAAACTCAAAACTCAGAAGTTGCACAACCAGAAAAAGGCCATCTCTCACCTTCACAAGGATCACTCACACAATGCACAAGTGTTTAGATGAAGGCACAAGCATCAAAGGTGATTACTTGGTCAAGGAATGGAGAAGAAAGCCAAAGGGACACTATTCAGGTCAGCCTCCACAAAAACTCACGTAGGAAAACTGATTCTAGGGTTGTGTGCCAATCATGAGGGTATATATAGGCCACTTAAGCATTAAACACACAGTATTAACTTTAATTGCTACGCTTAGCATTTTAATCCCAAACTCAAGATTCTTAACCTACTCAATTTTACAAGAAGTCATATTTTTCTTATATTTTTCGGAGCACCTTTTTGGTACGCGCTTTTCATAGCCATTATCAGTTTCTGGCACCAGTTCTCATTATTTTGACTTGAAACTCGTTTTACAAGTCCTATATATTATTTTAGTAATATTCATGCACTTATTATAATTTTCCGGGATACTTTTTCGGTACGCATTTATGCCGACTAGCAGAACCGGTATCTGCACTTTTCTTCTGAAAAGCGACTTTCAGCATTCTTAATAACTTATCATAATTATTAAAGCCTCTTAATAATTATTAGGGTCAATTATGGAATTATTTTCTATTTTCACATAATTAATTAGTTAATTACCTTAATTAACGGTACAGGTTCTTACACTGCCACTGCCGTCACCTCCACCACCACCATCCCCACCACAACCACCATCGCTGCCACCATTATCACTGCCATCGTCGCAGCCACTGCCGTCACAACCACCACCACTATCTTCATCACGTCACTGCCACCACCACTACCGTACCGCCGCCACCGCCACCACCACAACCACACCATATGGAAAGGAAAGAGTTGATCCGAATTTTTTTTATATTTAATAGGAATTATTTTTTATTATATTATTTGTTGTGTTATCTAAAACAATTCTCAAGGCTGGAATAAAAATGGAACATGTTGTCAAACACATTTTTTTCTCAGAAACTGTTCCAAGGCACAAAAATAGAAAACAATTGTTTCTTTTCAGAAACAATGCTCGGGAATAGAATAGTTGTCATGCACACCCTTAATATTTTAATAGTAATAGTAAATAAGAAGCTTTTGATATTCTAGTCCAAACTTGATATTCTAGTCCTAGATATTTTTCTAGGAATATTTATAATTTTATTATAATTTTTTGGGATACTTTATCGGTATACACTTATACCGCGAAGCAACACCGATATCTGCACTTTTCATCTAAATTTCGTCTGAAAAGAGACTTTAAGTATTATTCGACTTTCTAAATATTTATCTTTCCATAATTATGCATAATCTTTATCAAATCCATGCTCCAGCATCAATAATCTTATTTAATTAATTATTTAGCGGTGCAGGTTCTTACAAAGGGCATAAATCAATTTTTCCATAAATTAATAGTAATAGTAAATAAGAAGCTTTTGATTACATGCGGGGAAGTCAATAAGATGTTCTATCCACATGGAGGAGTAAAATCATAAAACGAAGTTTTTATATCAAATTATTCTGGTTTGGTTCATGGTAAACATCTAGTGGTCTTTCTGCTAAAGAATAATATAAATCATTAAAAAGGCTCTCACCTAACGCCTTAAGATTTTGGGTTGAATTGATTCTTTACTTGGTATCATAGTTTCATTGACCACAAGGTCACAGGTTCGATTCTCACCGCCCCCACTTTCGAGTGGAACTAAAATAAACACAAGGTAAAATAAAAAAACATTGGGCCTGCGCAATATCCGCACTTCAATCCCAAAGGGCTCTTGTGTGAGAGAGTGTGTTAGAGAATAATATAAACCATTAAAAAAATTCTCATCTAACACTTTAAAATTTTGTGATGAATTGATTCTTTACACTTTATTTCAAAAGAGCACATCTTTGTTAAAGATCCACTGAATTTTACATTCATCTTATTCTTACACGCACGCTTTTCAGCTCGCTCTTGCAGCCTCTTAATCTTGGGTGGAAGCCCACACACAAACTCCTGTTCACGCTTTCCCTCACTTGTCAAACCCTTCAGCTTCTCCAATCTCCACCGTTCGATCAAGAACTCCATGATGTCTGTGTAATCACCGACAATGTATATGTCGAGGCGCTGTGCCACTGCAGAGAAGTGATCGAAGAGGCGTGGGTCCCGCCCATCATACATTAAATGCGCTGGCATAGTGATCTTGTGGCGCATCATGTATGTTATGGCCATCATTGTCTCTATGGGATCCGCTTTTAGAAGCTCCTCTATGATCCTCACGTACGCATTCTCCTAGCGCTTCTCATCTGCAACGATAGTGCCGCATATGCGTGCAAGCACCGGATCACCACCCTCCTTAGCCGACCGAGCCGTGTTACCGTGTGATACAAAAGTGGCTCGCTCTTTGAACGATGTGTAGACAAACGCCATGTATGGATTGTTTTTTGTCCCCACATCCTACGACATCAAGAATCCATTAATTTAAAATGGGATGGTTGTATTGGGACAGTGACCATTTTGCCATGCCTGGCCAAAATATTTACCAGACTGCCACGTCAACAGTAAGTTTTCTCAGAATGCCACGTGGCATAATTTGCTACACTGGGCAGTGAAATATGCTTGCAAATAATTCACTACACAGTGTAGCGAATTATGCCATGTCAGGGTGCACAGTCAGCAAAAATGACACATGTCAAGCAGGCAATAATTCGCTACACTGTGTAGTGAATTATGCTTGGATGACTGCCTGCTTGACACGTCATTACTGCTGACTGTGCACCCTGACATGGCATAATTCGCTACACTGTGTAGCGAATTATTTGCAAGCATATTTCGCTGCACAGTGGAGCGAATTATGCCACGTGACATTATGGGAAAATTTACTGTTGGCGTGGCAGTCTGGTAAATATTTTGGTCAGGCGTGGCAAAATGGTCACTATTCCGGTTATATTGACAAACTTTTTTTCTTACAAACTACACTATGTATGACTAGTCAGGCTTCAATCAAGAGGGTAGTGTATGACTGGTCAGACTTAGTGTAGTTTGTAATTTTGTAAGAAAAAATAACCTTCCCCATTTAAAACATATGTCATAAATTTAATTTACTTAATTACTATTGTTTATTAAATTTGTAACAGGAATTATATTACAGTAAGAAATAGATCCTTTCTAGCTTAAAATAAAGGGAAATATTTTATCTTTTTAAAGGACACAAGTTGTGTCCTTTTAACTGTTTATAACTATATATTAAAGATAATACATGATTATAATATTAAAATTATACTTTTTTTCTTGGGCTTTGGCCTTCCTGTGTATCTTAAAAAAAAGTTATATTTTTTTTCACTTTCCACGTTAAACGACAGATTCTAAAGAGAAAAACAAAATACTACTTTAATATTATAACTATGTACTTTCAAAGTACATAATGTTAGAATTTGAGTATAAAAAACTCTATGGGTTATGGATGAGAAGTGTAACACCTCGTATATATCCGGTAATATTATCATACCATCGTATTAAACTGTGCTTAATTAAAAATTGTGGAATATCTTTTTCTTTTCAA
Organism: Gastrolobium bilobum; assembly: GCF_033153095.1. Classification (NCBI taxonomy): domain Eukaryota; kingdom Viridiplantae; phylum Streptophyta; class Magnoliopsida; order Fabales; family Fabaceae; genus Gastrolobium; species Gastrolobium bilobum. The sequence goes on along the minus strand of NW_026899797.1, from coordinate 565,148 downwards.
TTATGATGTCATTATCATTACCAACTTGCTTACTAATCAATTAATAAAACATCGCCTGTATGCAATTGCAATAAAACAGCTAACTGAAATACCTCATAATTAAAATAACATAATGTATGTCTCTAGTCACGGAACTACAACACGTAGACCGGATCAACTATCAGTTTATACAACTCAACTCATAAGTACTAACAACATAGTGGCATGGACAACTCCCATGCTCACCCAAACAAGGCAACAAAGCCCAACATAAGTCTCAACATCAACAACATAATAATAATGCGAAAAACATAAACAGCATCCAGTCCAGTCATGCTAGCAAATAAGCAGTAATATCATAATCAGCTAAGCTCTAGCCTCCTGCCGCCAGAGGCATCAGTCACCATACTACCTGAACCTGAAATAAGCATTCCCCAAACGTGGGGTGAGATCTCTACACAAGAAATCTCAGTAAGACGAGGGGTCCTCAAGGATCTTCCACCCCAAGCTCACTTACATGTGCAATATAAGTTTAAAAGCAGTTCATCAATATCATTTCTAAAACAGTGCAATGCAGCAGATAATCATGTCATGTGTGTCAATACTATTCTACTGGCCAAAGAAATGTAGGAATAAGTATACGTCTATTACCCACAATTAGTGCAAGATGCCACTTGCATTCACCCCGGTTCACCATATCGTATGACGCCACATACTCAGGCTTACCGTCAAGATGAAACAACATATGCATATTAAAAGCCATTACACACAAAGCTCAACAGCATTTCAAATATTCAAAGCATGTAACACAGCATGCATATAACCATACCCCCATGGGACATGGTAGAACCATAACATGGCTAAACCGAGGACACGAAAGCTTACCTTGCAAGCTAACACCCAAAGCCAAGAGTCCACAGCTCAAAATCCAAGCACAGCAGATTCACAATCTGTTAAGGACCAATAACATATCAATAAACATGCACCGCAAGCATACAATATTAAGGCAACGCCTCTCCATTACGTTTTACGTCTTAAGGCTTCACACAAGCCATAAGCCCTTAATCGAATGATTCTGACTTATATCAATTAATTACAGAAGTTCAACTTCCTCAAACTAGGGTCCACAAACCCATAGATCAGTTCTGGATGAACAGTACGCTACTGTTCCTCGCAAACCCAGAATATCCGGATATTCCTCGGGGACATATCCGGATATGCAATATCCGGATATCTCACAGGCAATATCCAGATATCCAATATCCGGATATCACTCTGGAAATATCCGGATATCAATATCCGGATATCCAGATCCCCATATCCGGATATCAATATCTGGATACCCATATCTGGATATCAATATCCGGATATTCCACGGCAAATATCCGAATATTTCGCGACAGAATGCAGTTTCTGCATTTCGCGAAGATATCCTTCCAAGGTTCCATTTTTAACACTTCCAGAAGCTTAAACATGCATCTTAAGGTTCATTGAGGTTCATATGACAGTTGGTTACTTGTTTAATTCATTAAACATGCCAAGACTTCATCTTTAAGCAACAAAACTCAAGACCAAGGTTGGTACAGCTTACCAAAGCTAAAACTCAGCAAAATGGATGCTCTTGGAGCTCACACAACAGCTCCAAGGTACTGACTTCAAGGGTACACGAAAATGCCTTCACAAAGGTTGGTTCTTTCAACACAAAGGAAGCTCCTTGGAGCTTCACAAGCCAAGGACAAGACTCTCACCACCTCCATTCAAGAGGACAACCCCTCCAACTCTCACAAACAGCAACCCCAACTTAGAACAAGGTCAACAACATAGCCCCAAAGCTACTCTCACTCACACCAAGTGTTTATGAGAAGGATTTATTAAGGAAGTTGCCTCAAAGCTCAAGAAATGGAAGAGGAAAAACAATGGAACAGTACTCAGCAGCTGGCCAGCCCCAAACTTACGTAGAGAATGTGTTATGGCCTAGGGTTTTGTGCTAACAAGCCTATATATTGCCACTTAACATTTAAACACACAGTAATAACTTTAATTGCTACGCTTAACATTTTAATCCCAAACTTTGGATTCTTAACCTACTTAATTTTACAAGAATTAAAATATTTTTCTTATAATTTTCGGAGCACCTTTCCGGTACGCGCTTTTCATAGCCAGTACCAGTTTCTGGTACCAGTTCTCATTATTTTGACTTGAAACTCGTTTTACAAGTCCTACATATTATTCTAGTAATTATCATGCACTTATTATAATTTTTCGGGATACTTTCTCGGTACGCATTTATATCGACTAGAACCGGTATCTACATTTTTTTCCGAAAAGCGACTTTCAGCATTCTTAATCACTTACTATAATTATTAAAGCCTCATAATAATTATTAGGGTCAATTATGGAATTATTTCCTAATTTCACATAATTAATTAATTAACTTCCTTAGTTAACGGTGTGGGTTCTTACAAGAAGGGGTTTGAAACAAAAGGAAAAAAGGAAAGGTAAGTTATAAGAAGTTCCACATTGGACAATTAGTAAGAGGTAAGAAGGTATATAAGCTCTCATCTCACACTACTAAATTTTCCCTTGGGGCACTATACATTTTGTGTAGGGAAGAGGAGTTAGGTGGCCTTTGGTCCACCACACGCGCACCGGCGTCCGTCCGTCCATTGGGTTCGTGTGTGTGTGAAATAAAAATAATTTTTTATTAAATAATTTTTCCCAAAAATACCACTGTCTTTTATCCATTGCTTCCCACCATTTTTGAACCGAACCGGTTCTTACCTTTCGGTTTATTTTGAACTGAACCGGTTCTTACCTTTCGATTTATTTTGAACCGAACCAGTGCGTTTGATTAAATTCGAATTGAACCGGTGACCGATCGCACTGCTTGGCCGCCGTTCGTCGCTGCGGTTCGCCGGCGGTGATTCATCATTACTTTCCGACATCTATATATAGATGTTCCTCCCTTAAGAGAAATCATTCGATTTTCTGCATCGTTACTTTGCCGGATTTTTCCTTCATCCGTGCAGACATTCATACATTCTTGTGATTCCTCAGATATTCTGTTGTATTTGTTCGGGCTCTTGGTTGGTAGTTGCCATCATCCTTGAGACACAATCCGTTTTTTCTAGGAGACAAGTGTTTATCTACCTTTGGCTATAGTGGGGGAACAAATTGTCTTAAGGAGACAATTGTGTTGGGCTCGGATTCCATTGCATACTCTCATCATTTCTTTCTTCTTACATATTGTGAATCTGTTCTTATTTTTTATTACTACACTTTGATTGTTGAATTCATTTTAAATTTTTGTGTTACAATCAGATTCAAGTTTTTTGGTGATCATTCACCCACGGTCTTCGACGACACGTAATTATAAGCAGTTATAATGACACAACATGTATCCTTTAAAAGGATAAACTATTTTTCCTAAAAATAAAACTAGATCCAAAGGTAATGATATAAACTCGAATACGTAACTGACTTGGTCGAGATATTGGGTCGGATTTAACCAGTTAAACTAAATTTATAATAAATTATACAATAAATATATAAAAAAATTATTTTGTCAAACAATTGAATGACAAAAGTGTTGCAGCCACCAATCACCCAACTTGAGTTCGAGTTCCAAACAGTTGCAAAATTAAAACATTTTACAAAACGGGTACCGATTATAATATCAATTGAAACGTGGTTCATGACCAATTTATGGAGGGAGTGTTAAAAGTATGAAAAGTCAAAAAGAACAACAATTACCAACCCAAAAAAATATTCTGAATACTATTATTAATTTTAATATTGACTATTTATGCAAGGGGCATGTTATATTTACAAACTTTTTTGTTTACAAATTCTTACAAACTACACTATGTAAGACCGATCCTACATTAATCATACAGTGTACGACCGGTCCTACATTAGTGTAATTGCAAAAAAAGTTTGCAAACGGATCTTGTCCCTTTATGCAAATATTTACTTAAGTTTACACCTTTTTTCTTTCAAACGAGAGATCGATTAATTGTTTCTCTCCCTCATTTTTTTTAAACAAAAGGCCTAAGCAACAAAACAAAGAAAGAACACAAAAAGAAACTTAACTATTGCAACTCAAAGCACGAGGTCTCCCAACAGCTGACAAATTATTAGCTAGCAACAGTAACTGGATGTCAGGAAGAAGTTCTTGTCAAACAAGATTGTCTTCTTACCCTTCATAGTCTAATATGAAATTCGCCAACCAGTCTGCACACGAATTACCCTTCTCAAAGTATGTCTGAAAGTTATAGACCAATTTTTATCGATCCATGTCCGTATGCTAGAAATCAAATGATTTATTATGAAATTCGTCAACCAGTCTACACACGAGTTACTCTCGCTCTTTTTTAATTTAAATTAGTGTGGATATATTATGAAGGAATTTTATATTATTTACTAATATTTTTATAGATTATTATTTAGTATTAGTTCACGCTTTTAGTTATTAATATAGGGTAAAATTAGATTTCTTCGATGAGCCAAAACGATGTCATTTTGTGACAAAAATCAAGGTATTTTTGTAATTCTAATATATCGCAGTGTTACATATGTCTTTGTCATTATAATTTTTTAATCTTATAATCCCAAAACGAAATACTTTTACACTAATATATGATAAATACTTTTTTCATTAATATATGATAAATAACGTTAAATTATCAATGAATATTAGTGTAAAAATCTTTTACACTAACAGTTTTGACCAATTAGATTCCTTTCTTCTTTTGATAAATATTAATGACCAAAAAGGTTGCATGCATGTCAATAGTATAATGAATAAATTGATAAAGGATTGTTACGAAACATATATAAGTTTGTCAAATACAAAACGTGAAATGCTAGTTTTCAAATAAAGAATGATGATATGTGCGTGTGTGTGCATCTGAGTGAAAGGACAAATAAAAGGAAGTTAAATTACATCAGTGCTGCCCATGCTAAATGACTATGAAATACTTGGTTCAATTCAGCAAAAATATATAAGGGATTAATGTTTTTTATATTATAGGAGATAGAATTATTTTTTTTATTGTGTCACACTAATTAATTAATTTTCAATAAATCATAACCGTTATATATACAAAAATTAATAAGACTTATTATTCTTACATTGATGTAATTTAATTTTATCCCATATATATATATATATATATATATATATATATATATATATATATATATATAGAGGCAGAATCCTTTGACACCGGTGTCAAAGAAAAAGTTTGACACCTCATCTGAGAGCCGTTAGATTAAAAAAAATCAACGATTCTGATTTGTAAGCATGTGACACCATTGATTTTTTTTAATCTAACGGCTCTCAGATGAGGTGTCAAACTTTTCCTTTGACACCGGTGTCAAATGATCCTGTCTCATATATATATATATATATATATATATATATATATATATATATATATATATATATATATGCAGTAAAAAAATCATATATTTAAGAGATACTACGTAAGTTACTATTCAAAATTCAATGAACAACTTCATATTTAAAATAAGTCACGTAATTAGTACAAAAATATAAAAAGAGTTTAACAACTCATACAACCAAATTCACATAAGGTTTGATTTAACTTAGATAAATCAAAGAAGAAGATAATCGAAGAGGACGAAGGCTGCATCTTCTAATTTGGGGAATATATATATATATTTTTTTTAAATAAAACTGGGCCACGAGTTAAAAGTTGGCCCACTTCAGTTTCTGGACTTAAGTAAAAACGTAAAAAATTGCTTTTCTATCATTTTTACACGACATTTTTATTGAGAAGTATTTTTATTTACGTTTTGACAAGTATGACTTCAATAAAAATGTGATTTCTACGTTTTTAGTAACACTTTAGACAACAGTGGTCCCAACCTCCCCTCTTCAAATCTAGCGTTTCCCTCCCTCACCTGTGGTTTGTTTGAGGTCGTCCGACTCTTTTCACTGTTGTCTAGGCCTTTTGATGTCTGTTAAACACATTATATGAACTTATCAACCATTAGTGATCAAGTCTTGCATTGGGCTTTCCCTCCCTGTGTATATTGGTATCAAAGCCATTGATTTGAGTAGGCCGAATATTTGTAGAATGATGATTTGTGTTTGTGCTTATGCCTGTTGGGACCGATGTTATGGAGATTATACTTGGTCACTCTTGGTTGATGACTCCATTAATTGATACTCGAGTATACTTTCCCTTGAGTACAGTATACTAATGTTAGGTCTCACACTTTTATATAAAGGAGATTATTGGAGATTAAAATATAAGTGATGAATAATTAAGTTTCACATTAATTAAGAATAGTAATAAGAAACATATATATAAAGGATTTTATGAGAATAATGTAACATGATATAAGAAAATTTTCCTGGGAGCCAACTCGTCTCAAAGAGATAATTAGGGTTGGGTAACTCCAAAAAAAAAGAAAATTTTCCTCCCCTCACAATAAAGAAGAGAGAGAAAGTGGAATGATGAAAGAGAAAAAAAAAAAACATGTGGACCCCACCTTTTAATTGTATGTGTAGGAAAGTTTTCTTAATTTATGTAACATGATACTTATAAAACTCATATATAAAAGGACCCATAAATATAATATTTTAAGATTTTCTTCCCCTCGCCTTATAAAAATGTCATTTTTATCTAGTGGGCGTGATAGATTCTGACATTATTTCGTCTATCATATGCAATATTGATATATACGCATATTGGAGTTGTTTGACCCTTAATTTGGAGCGTTTGGATAGATAATCTATGCCTTTGGTATGCGTCTAGCTAGAAGTTTTTTTTTTTTTTTTTTAGGTTACCGGGAATAGAACACACAACCACACACCCACACTCGTAGACTAGCCCTAGTGGATAGCTAGAAGTATGTTCTGATGGGAGCACATTGAGTTTCATACCTTGACTCTCACCAAAAAAAAATTATATTTTTTTAACGAGTGTCGCCTACATCAATCTGCAATATAGACAATGACAACGAGATTAGAAAAAAAAATCAAATTTGAACAGTGTGGTAAACATCAACCTGCAGCACTGGTTTTTTAAAAATACATAAATAATATGAGGGATACTCATTAAAAAATATATATATAAAATTGATTACGTAGGAAGTGGGAACAGGGCATGGAACTCAACATTTCCTACTGGAAAAATACTTCAGGATACCAAACACGCAAATTACCTATCCAAATTACCAAACACGCAAATTTCCTTTCATTTAGACTCCGATGAACACTTCTATTAATATTTGGAAATAGTTTTCAATGACCATCAAATAATCCCATTAAAGCAACTAGACAGATAGACATAATAGGCCTAGGTTACGTACACGTTCTAAGATTAAGACATTAGAGTTGAAGATCCTTTTTTGAATGGGTCCAAGTTAATTTACTGATGCCCCTTATTGTTGATCATTTGACTTAGAATTGCTTGAGCTTTATCAACTATATAGATTGTGAATATGTCAAAACAAATGCAAGAGTACTAGTATTCTCTTTGACAGTTTTTATTTGTTTATTTTGTAAATGGGACAAATAAAGAGGAAATCAACTCATAAACAATACAAACTTGTCAGGCAACAAACCAGCAAGACACTCAAAATGATAAAGCATTCTTGTCATAATATGATGCTAGCAACCTAAACCTTCTTTACGCCGAAGACTGGTTACCCCTGCTTACTTAATTTTTATTGGATAGTCGAGACTCGAGAGCTTATAATATACTCAAGGATGGGGGGTTCACATTACCTTTAAGGATAGGTTATAGTAAAGTTAAAAAATAACAAAAATTTGACAACTCTGCCTTGGATATATATATATATATATATATATATATATATATATATATATATATATATATATATATATATATATATATATATGTATGTATATATGAAAAAACATTTCTCAAGTGTTTGAGATAATTTTATTTTCGGCTACTAAATCATAACCGTACAAAGATGGATTAATGGTGATAAAGGAAGAGAGAGAAAAAGGGAATCATAATCATTCAAAGGTGAATCAATTAATATAAGAAAATAAATAAATAAAACGACGTAGTTTTGGAGTAGCCGGAGATAAACTTATCTCAAGCTGCTTGAGAAATGTTTTTTCCTATATATATATATATATATATAGCATCAGGATCATTTTACACCAGTGTAAGTTACACTTTAAATCTTGTTCGTTGATCCCATTTATATCTAAGGGCTCAAATTTTTTAGTAATGTGAGTTATTAGATACTAGTGGATCAATGGTCAAGATTGAGTGTAAGGCTTCTAACTCTTACAATGGTGTAAAAATATCCTGCCATATATATATATATATATATATATATATATATATAGGGATAAGATCCGTTTACAAACTTTTTTTGCAAATTACACTAAGTGCGACTAGTCGTACACTGCATGATTAAAGTAGGATCGGTCGTACTTAGTGTAGTTTGTAAGAGTTTGTAAACAAAAAGTTTATAAATATAACATGCCCCATATATATATATACATATATATATATATATATATATATATATATATATATATATTGTTATGGACCTGACAAAGGCCCATATTCTAGAAGGACCAGTAAAAGACAATACAAAAGGAAGGGAATCTCCTATTAATGACAATCTTATCCAAACAGTTAAGCAGTTGGACTTGGGCCTCCAATATTCCTGAGAGGCCCAGAAGTACATTCATATCAGGTAACCCATCTATAAATAAAAGGGTTAAACTAATAAAGTACACACTCTCAAAACCCTCTCTCTTAGCTTGTCACTGTGCACACACCTCACTTCTTGACTATGTCGATTATTATTGTGCACAGTGATCAGCCTACATCAAGGGTATCTAATTCATAGATACTTGAGAGAGGGCACATAGATCCTACATAAAATATACCAGTCACCGGCTGGACATCTCTGTCTTTCAGACATAACATATATATATATTGGGCTTGTCGTTTCTCAAGCTACTTGAGATAATTTTATCTCCGGCTACTAAATCATAACTGTACAAAGATGGATAAATGATGATAAAGGAAGAGAGAGAAAAATGAAATCCTAACCATTCAAAGGTGAATCAATTAATATAAAAAAATAAATAAATAAAACGACGTAGTTTTGAAATGGCCGGAAAGTTATCGGAAAAATATTTTTCCCATGTATTGAAAAGTTTGAGTTGAGAGCATATTCTCTGGATTTCAAGGTCAACACAAATCACTAGTGTTAACTAAAATTTATAATGGGATTGTATACTAGATACACGCTAACGAGAGATTTCCGAATCTGAAGTCATGTTATTGTTATAAGCTGAAGATCAACCATGCATGTGAGTCAACTTGTATTGGATATACTCATGGATATGATGAGATAATTCTGTACACCTAATGTACATCATTATGTGTACTAAATCAATGAATTGAAGTGATATATAATCATTTTAAAATATAGAATATTTATGTCGCACAAGAACTTTACGTAACTGCTTGATGTTGATTGGGAAAATGCACACAACTTATGTGCTGCATCTATATGTAAAAAATTTCTCTAGCTCATATAAGGGAAATGCTTACATAAACCAATTGCACTAATCAAGTTCGCAAAGTTAGCAACTACGTGCATGTTAATTTCAATTTTTTTAGAGGAAATAATCCTTTTTTATTCAGGTACTCTCAAGTAGCTGAAGAAAAAAATATTTTTTAAAACAATAAAATATATTTTTTAAAATAAATTTATTTAAAATTAATTAATTTAAAATCATAATTTAAAATTGTTAAACTTTACTTCTTCTTTTTTGAAAATCTACAACGAATTCAAACTCTCTCTCTCTATATATATATATATATATTATTTTTTGTCTATTAATAATGTCATCCCAACTCAACTTGTAAATTGATAATATTATACAATTAGATATTAGCCATATTATTTTTAAAAAAATTATTAGTTAAAACATCTGAACAAAAGAAGATAAGGGAAGGTAATGATTACAAATTTAATAATTTAAAGGGAAAAGTTAAAAACCTCATGTTGTTTCTGTTAGAATTACTAATTACTCGTTATGCTTTTTGTGCATCGAGATAAATAATTGCACTTCTAGATTCAAATTTGGTACCTATGGAAAGGGAAGTGAGATGTTAACCACTAAGTGGGGTTATTCTGATTGTCATATTACTTTTATTTATTTATTTATTATATATTTTTACATAAATTTAATTTAAGCCGTTGAACTAATAATCTACTGACCCGGTATTCCAATTGAGTTGATGATTGATTCAAGTTTAATAACATTGCATCGGGCAAAAATCACAAGGGTTTTTGAAAAAAAATTTCCTGGTATAGAAACATTTTGAATAATGTACTACCGTAACATTAGGAAAATTATGATCCGTATTCATATTTAATTTTTGGGCTTCATGGAAAATGAGAAGACTCAAATGTGATATACAATTAAGAATGAAAATACCCTTATCTCATTGCACAACACTGTAGAATTCTTTACAAAAGTGATACAATGGAGAAATTTTGATGTTGTTTGGTATTCTTTAGGCAAACTGAAACCCTTCCAAACCCTAAACACATAGATCCATTATTTCAAGACTACAAAAGTGTACATTGGTGACAAACAATATCTTGATAACATTTTCTTTATTGCAATAAAAGTAATTTTTTATATCAAATTATTCAGGTGCACAAGCTGAGCAAACATCTAATGGAGGAGCTTATAAAACATTCAGGTTGCGTTTGAGTACAAGACAAATGATAAGTAATTAACAACTGAGATTAACATGTAGAATTTCCTTCATAGAAGCACCTCTTTGTTAAATATCCAGCTGAAGTTGACATCCATCTTCTTCTTTCGCGCGCGCTCTTCAGCACGCTCTTGCAGCCTTCTAATCCTGGGTGGAAGTCCACACACGAACTCCTGTGCACGCTTACCCTCACTCGTCAAACCCTCCAGCTTCTCCAATCTCCACCGTCCGATCAAGAACTCCATGATGTCTGCGTAATCACCGGCAGTGTATACGCCGAGGCGCTGTGCCACTGCAGAGAAATGATCGAAGAGGTGTGGGTCCCTCCCATCATAGACCAAGTGAGCTGGCATCGTGATCTTGTGGCGCATCATGTGTGATATGGCCATCATGGCTTCAGTGGGGTCCACTTCTAGAAGCTTCTCCACGATCCTTACGTATGCGTTCTCGTGCCGCTTCTCGTCTGCAGCAATGGTACCGCAAATGCGTGCAAGCACCGGATCACCACCCTCCTTACCCAACCGAGCCGTGTTACCGTGTGATACAAAAGTGGCTCGCTCTTGGAATGATGTGTAGACAAACCCCATATATGGATTGTTTTCTGTTCCCAGATCCTACAATATCAAGAATCATTTAATTTAAAACATACGTAATAAATTTAACTTCTATTGTTTGCTTAATTTGCATAAAGAATATATAATTATATTACAGTAGCTTAAAATAAAACTAGATGTTAACAACGATTAGCAACCCAAAAAAAATTGAAAATTATATTTTGAATACTAGTAATTATTAATTTCAATATTGACCTATTTAAGCAAATATTTACACAAGGTTACTCCTTTCTTCTGTCAAACGAGAGATACAGAGTGTGCATATATTATAAAGGAAGTTCATATTATTTACTAATATTTTTACATATTATTATGTAGTATCACTTCATGCTTTTAGTTAATATTAATAAATGATGAATAACAATTTTTCAAAATATTAATGAATATGTAAAGAACCAATTCAATCCAAAAGCTTAAGCTGTTGGGTAAGGCTACATCAATAGTTTTATATATCTCAACACGCCGCCTCACACGAGAACCCACTGGACTTGAAGGGTGGACGATGCATAGGCCACCTACCTGTGCGAAGAAAGAAATTCCACTAAAAAGAAAGAATCAATTCAACCCAAAAAGCTTAAGTAGTTGGGTGAGGCTACATCAATGATTTTATATATTAGTATAAAAATATTCTACGCTAATAGTGTTGACCAATTATAGCTAGATTCCTTTCTTCTTTGGATAAAATTCTTCTCTCGTACGTATGTGTGTATAAATGAACAAAAGAATGCATGCCAATAATATAATGAATAAATTAATACAGGATGGCTACGAAACATATATAAGAAAAGATTTGTCAAACACAAAACGTGAAACGTTAATTTTCAAATAAAGAATGACCCCGTGTGTGTGTGAGCGCGCGCAAGTGCGTGAGTTGACAAACAAAATGAAATTAAATTATAGCAGTTCTCCCCAAGCTAACTGACTACGAAATAACTGGTTCAATTCAGCAAAATAACTAAATAGAATGAAATGAAATTAAAAAAAAAAAAACTAGCAAGTAGCCAAATAGCAATCCAAAAATATAAGTCAAAAGAAAGAAAGATCATATATTATTAATGTATATATCACCATGCCAGCTCCAATTAGGTAATGGATAGTCTTCTCAACCATGAGCATATCGACCCGACCCGAGAGATAAAGATATGTTTTGAGCAAATCTCCATGCCTATTCTCCTCAGCAGTCCAAGAGCGTGACCACACAGCCCATGGGGTTTGACATGAACCCGTCTCATCTCCAACACCATCAAGCTTGTTTATCCAAGTCTGGTACGTTGGCAACGCTTCCTCAGTGATCATGTCACCAACCAGAACCACTAGGAAATCATCTGGAAGCTCAGCCGTTCGATCTCGTAGTTCCTTGACCTGATCGGTGAACTCATCCAACGGCAGTGATGAGTCAGGCAACAAGTCACGGGGTTGCCAACTTTGCTCCACAGGCTTCACCAGTGGAAGGAGACTCTGCGATGCCCAGCTCTCCAGTGACTTGAAAATTTCTATCTTCTGCGGTGGCATTGAATGCGTCTTTCGGTTAGAGATGGCAGATACTATTGAACGATAGTGTCTTGCGGTTTGGGATGGTGGATGACGATCATGATAGGAATAGGAACCACTTGGGCTCCATGCAAGTGCTACACGTTGGGTACACATTGATATCATTGTTGTTTGCAATTGCGTTGTTTGTGAGTACCTGAAGCTTCAAGCCACCGATTATATATAAAATCATTCTAGAGATGTCGTCATGTATCCAGTCAATTAATTTATTGATGCCATATATATAGAAGACTTTCTAAAAGAATAATTAATGTATCTACTATTGAATAATTAGTGCACTCAACTGCATAGACTAGACTTGTAACGTCCTCTAATTATTCCAATATATTTAATAATAAATAAATAAATAAAAATATCTGTAAAAATAAATCTAGAAAGATTAACTGGAAATGTTAACATCTTTCATTATTTATACATGGATGTAAGTGAGTACAAACTTTTTATACTCTAAATATTTTACATTAGTTCCACACATATATTACATTCCTAACTACATAAGGTTACAATGTTTATTCAATACATACTTCTCATTCTAGTCTAGCCTATAGGTGTAGGATTCCACACTGCCTGCATGGAATATGGCTACTTCTCCTTGGTTCCTAACAGGGCATAAAAATAAATATTCACAGTCCATCCTTCTCCAGAAAAAGATAAGTTAGGCATAATGATTTTCTGGAAATGTTAACACAAAATAAACAAATGTGAAATAATTCTCAGTAATATTGAGATTTTTAAACTATAACCATTTACAGCCGTAATAACAAAAAATATCAATTTCTCAAGTTTATTTCATAAACTGAAATAATAACATAAATAATAATAACAAATTGTGTAATATTTAACTGAAGCTAATTTAATTCCCAATTTTGTGGGTCTCCTGCATGTGAAAAGTTATGTTATGGCGGAGCTCAAGCCATGATAAGACGTCCATTACCCTAAAACTTTCTTAACCCAAACTTTTGTGGGTCACTTCACAGCAGCATCATTCAATTAAAATTTACATATTCTCTTAATATTCATTTGGTACCAAATAATTTATTGTATCTTACTAAAGAAAATTTAAAATTTGATAAAAATCACAATAAGAGGTAGAACAAAATTAAAAAAAAAAATTAAGGTAAGACTATAGTTGAAAATAATATTAAATAAGAGAAGGAATTAAGAAGATATTTTGACAAAATAACAGCATTACAATTTTTTAAAAATAAATTAATTAATATAACTGAAAGGAAGAAAATGGAGAGAGGATTTTACTCTCTCAATATTAACTTTTCCTTATTATCTCTTCATCTTCTTCACCTTACGTATTCTCTTCTTCTTCGTAAACTTTTCTTTTATATATATATATATATATATATATATATATATATATATATATATATATATATATATGTTATTAGGTGCTGATTCATTCCTTTTTTCTTCTTTTTTTTTTCATCATTATAGTAATATCATTTGACTTACATCACTCTAATTAAAAAGCATGACAATTATGGCTTGGAGGGGGTGTTCCACGTGGCCCCTCCTTGTTATTATTTTATTAATAAATAATATTTATTTAATTCTTATAAATAATAATTATAGTATTGTTATTATTTTTAAATAATGATTTAGGAGGTTTAGTAATATATTTAATTAGAAATAATTTACTGTGATTATTATAAGAATTTTAAGAAAATAATTTAATATATATTTATTGATTATTATTAATATTTTCCACTGGTATAGTTTATTTCCATTATGATTTTAAACACATATGGTTTTATTAACAGTTGTTATAATATTAAATTAATAAATAAAACAGTACATATCTATAATTTATCTATCATTCAGTTAAATATTTTATTAACTAATCAATGTTTCATATTAATACTCATATTAGTTACTATTTACAGTTAGTGGTATAATGTATATTTACATGTTAAAATTTAAATATTATATTTACCATATGTATTTAAATATTTATAGGTTTATAGTATTCATCATACGACTTATCATAAACTACATTTAATGTTGCACTTATCATTCTATGTAGTTACATATGTAACATAAATAAATTTATTTATTAATTTATTTATTTATTAGTAATAATAATTTATTTATTTATAGGAAATTATTATTATTATTAAATAATAATATTATTATTATTATTTTATACATTATTACTTGATTATTATTATTATTATTTTATTTTATTTGTATTCGGTTATTACAAGACTCAGAAGGAATGAATGCCGTGCTGTATTTTTTTATGATTATGTGATGCATGTATTATACGTATATGAACCATGACGATTTATTTCACCTTTCCGAAGCTTCAACTCTGTCAAGAAGAAGGGAACACATATAACATGTTGCGATATATAGACTCCGCTTGAGGCCTCAAATAGGGTACACAAATACGGTACGAAAAATTTGTATTCGAGTCTATTTGTTTTTAAATTTGTATCATATTTATGTTAGCAAAAATTAATATTAAAAAATTTGTGTTGTGTTCGCATTAATTTACAAATATAAAATTGACTTATATTAATTTTTTTTATAAGTTTTTCATGTAGTGTAATATTATATAGGAAAAATATTTTTACAGTTACTGCAGATAAGTTATCTGCATTCATTCACAAAACGACGTCGTTTTAATATTGAAATCTTAACAAATTATAAATATAAAGATTATTATAACCCTGAAATAAATTAAAATTACAAAAATATTAGGATTTTTGCAAAACGACGTCGTATTAGACTTACTGAAAATAAGTTATCTGCAGTGACTACAGAAAAAGCAAACTTATATTATATTGTGTCAATTCACATAATAAATAATATATTTTAAGATTAAAAAATTATTCATTTTGTGTTATGTTTGAGATTTGCAAAATATTTTAAAGAAAAAGTCGTCCATACTGTGGACGATTCATCCAAACGACAAGATTGTTGGAAATAATCAAGTATGAGTTGTAAAGAAGTATCACATAGACTAGACATAGACCAAGTGATGACCATATAAGTGCAAAAGACCCATAAACCTACAGCCTTAAGGTTTTGGGTTGAGATGTGGTGTCGGCCCACTTATTATGGTTTGTCATTTGGCCCATTGGTGGATGTACCCTTTGCAAAGGGTTTTGGGCTCCCTCGTTGCATTCCCAACAGTGGTATCAGAGCCAACGATCTGGGCCAAGTGTTTGGAAGGCCTCCGCAGAAGGCTAGTATGACCCTAATATTTGAAAGAGAAAAAAAAAAGACTTCCGCAGAAGTTGCCCTTAGGGTAAGAATGATATTGGGCCTCATACTTGAGGGAAGATGTTGGAAATAATCAAGTATGAGTTGTAAAGAAGTATCACATAGACTAGACATAGACCAAGTGATGACCATATAAGTGCAAAAGACCCATAAACCTACAGCCTTAAGGTTTTGGGTTGAGATGTGGTGTCGGCCCACTTATTATGGTTTGTCATTTGGCCCATTGGTGGATGTACCCTTTGCAAAGGGTTTTGGGCTCCCTCGTTGCATTCCCAACAAAGATTTATAAAGAGATGTCACATCAACCAAACTACCAAAGCCGTATGTATTTGAAGGAAAATAAATTTGAATAATTGAATGTAGGGATATATTTTTTTTATGTTGCAGAAAAAAAATTACCTCATGTTGTGAAAATAAAAAGTATAAGTGAAACCCATATATAAGATGAGAGAAAAAAAAGTACTGAAATCTAACCTCTTTTTGTGTGTGTAAGAGAGTTATTTATCTTATATAAAATGAGATAAACATAACCCTTGAATCACGTTTATTTTTCTCGGGAAGGAGGCAGGAGGGAAGGTACTTGTTGACTCCTGTTATAAGATTGAACATCATCCTGCTGTTACATAAGATGCAAATTTAGAGTTGTTTGTTTGGATTTTTAAAAAAATTAATTTTTATCTATTTTTTATTTTAGGAGTATTTTTTATAAAAGTTAAAGCTATTTATATTTCTATAAAAATATTTAATTTTTGAAAAAAATATTTGGCTTTTGACTTTTGTTTTGCTTAGAAGTTAAAATTTTTAGTTTCTGAAAAAATAAATTTTTGACTTTTTTTTGTGACTTCTGCTTTTTTTAAAAGCAGACATTCAAACGAACTAAAAATGAGAAGTGCTTTTGAAGAAAAAAAACTCAGCCAAACGGGCCCTTAATCACCAATGCAGAAGCGAGCGCCTGTCTGCTATGTTTATGATACGGTGTTCATCAATCGATCCAAATTAATTTAAATTGCGGTGACTGAATTAAAAAATTGACAATCGAAAATCAAAAACTAAAAAAAAACTCACATATTTTAATTGGATTGCATTGGTTTTAGATTTGGTTGGTAAAAACCTATTTAATCTAAACCGATCCAATGTATTATGTATTTATTATTTTTGAAAAAATGATGATTTGGAATCTTGTTAGTTTGTAGACTTGAAATTTTGAATATCATTGATAGCAAATTATATTGTTTTAATTTTTTATTGTCTATTAATATATTTTAACTATTCATGAGTTTTAAGACTTGTTTTAGATTGAATACTTGAATTTTTCAATGATTTGTTATGTTGAATGACTTTATTTTGATATAGTTAGTAATTTATATGACTGAAGTTTTAGATTTTTCGAAAACTAGTCAATTAAATTGGATTGAATTGGATCGAATTTTAAAAAAAAAATCAAACCAAATAGATGAGTAAATAATCAAATCAAATAGATTAGATCGGGTGATTTTTGGTTCAAAATCGATACAATTCAGACCACGAACACCTCTAGTTTATGTCTACATTTCGGATTTGAAAAGTAAATTTTTTTTATTCTAACCTTAATTATCTTTTCGAGATGAGTGTGAAATTAATCCCGAGTCTGGATTGATTTGGATAAAAACTTATTTTGTCTTTCCAAATTTATGTGTTATGCTAAGTAGCATAAAACAAAACTTTTAAAACTGGAATATGATGGTCAAAAGCCCTGTAAGTTTTTTTTTTTTTTTTTTTTTTAAATTAAGAAGTTAAAGCCCTGTAAGTTGAGACCAACAGTTACTTACCATTTTTATTTATTTATTTGTTTCCTTATATATTTTGGGCTACGAGAAAAGGGCCTAAATTTTGTTTCCGTTTGATTTTTTAAACGATTACAAAACATAACAAAATAAGGTACGAAGAGGAAACAAATAAAAATATTTGTCAAAAGAAAAACTATGGGATAATATTTTTTCCACAACGTATTGAGAAACCAATGTTCCTTATCAGTTATCACTGTTAACTCAAGCATTTAAGCGAGACTCTCTCCCAAATCTAGAATCTTGTCGGCGATTTCGGTTCCTGGTCCACATTGGCTACTGTCAGCCGCCGCCGGCCCACCTCCGCCGAAGAGACGTATGAATTGTTCCTTTAGAGAGAGACCCGTTACAGTTGGTTTTTCGATTTTGGTTTATTTGTTTTGTTTCAATTCTTGTGTATCCGAGCCACCTGCGGCCAATACCAAAAGGCAAAAGCTATCGAAATGACGAGAAAACTTTCGGTACAAATGTTATAGGTACATTCTTATTAAAAGGAGAAAAAATTTGGGACTCAAAATTTTTTTAAAGAAAAATATAGATTGAAATGAAAAATTCTTTTTCCTTTTTTAGGATGGTAAGAAAAAATTTGATATCCTCCGATGACACCTAAATTATCTCGTATCCTAGGGAGTTGATTTCCTTAATCTGACATTTATTTCGTCAAAGTTGGTCATTCAAAAACAAAAACTCATTTTGCTGTTATGACAAACAACTAATAATATAATATATTAAGAAACACAACTTCCAGCCATTCCCAACCACTTTTTTTAAGAAAGAAACAAGATGCAGAAACAGCGACAGAGGCTCACCGAGAAGAATCGATTCCCTCCATTTTTATGGCCAATCTCAATAGAAATACTTGGAATTTTGACTAGCTAATTTATTTATTAGATTTTTATGTCACTGCCCTATTAAAATAATCTTGATTAATTTTTTAGCGTTAACCTTAATTAATTGTATTTTATTTACGTAATTTTTTGAATTTTATATTTTTCCTTTACTTAGTTATTTAACATATTATCAAACAAAATTATAAATATAAGCTGAGACTATTCTCAGGCAGGTTTAGGAGGAGCCTGTGACGTGAGACCAACACCAATGAGCTAAGTTTAACCAACCATACCAAGTGAATCTAACATCATATCTCAATCCAAAATCGTAAGACATTGGATTCATGAGTCTATCCACTTATATATACTTCACTTAGTCTACCAATCAATGTGGGACTCATCACACTTGAATATCTCAACAATCTCTCCCTCAAGTGTGAAATCCACCATTGATATGTTTTTCCTCAACCGAGTACCCTGGGCTCAAGTACTCAACTCACCTCTAGCCTAACAACAGGCTAGCTTGAGCCTAACCCGACTCTGATACCAGTGTCAGTAAGGATGTGCAAAATAATCAAAAAATTGAACCGAACCGAACCGCCCCTTAAAGTAATCGGTTTTTTAAAAACCAGTTCATGAACCGAACCGATTTTTAAAGAACCAGTTCATGAACCGAACTGGTTTTTAGAATCAGTTTAAGAACCGAACCGGTTTTTAGAACCAGTTTAAGAATCGAACCATTTTGAATCGAACCGAACCATTTCTGAACCGAACCGAACCGAACCGTTTTCAACCCGAACCAAATTAATTTTTATAACTTTATTTTTTAAATCTTTAATTTTTTTCTTTTCAAAAGAGGGTCGACCTGAACCGGTTCCGAACCGAACCGTTTCCGAACTGGTTTCGAACTGAACCGTTTTCAACCGAACCGAACCATTTAAACCAATTCGGTTCAGTTTTTCAAAAAAAACCGGTTCGGTTCGACCCATGCACATCCCTAAGTGTCAGGTGGGTACAAGGAGAAGCCCATGGCTGGAGACCACCACCAATGGACTAAGGCTAAACTAACCATATCAAGTGGATCTGAACCATATCTAAAACCAAAATCTTAAAGCATTGGGTTCATGAATCCATTCACTTATATACACTTGACATCTTCATTACCAACCAATGTGAGACTCATCATATTTGAATATCCTAGCAATCTCTCCCTCAAATGTGAAACCCAACATTGGATTAGACTCCCTTAGACCCTCCTGACAATTATATTAGAGTCGGGTTGGGCTCGACCTAACCAGGTGTTTAGCTAGGAGGCGGGTTAAGTACTTTGGGCTTGGGTAATCAAGTGAGGGGGAGCATAAAATGTTAGAGATATATAAAATCATTAATGTAGTCTCACCCAACAACTTAAGCTTTTGGATTAAAATGGTTCTTTACATGGTATTAGAGCCTCAATGTCCCGGGTTCGATCCTCACCACCCCCTATTTTCTTTGTGAAATTTCTTAATAATGTAGGTTGGACCTGATGCATCATCCACCTTTCAAGACCAATGGGCTTTCTTGTGAGAGGGCTTGTTAGAGATATATAAAAGTATTAATTTAGTCTCACCTAACAACTTAAGCTTTTGGGTTAAGATGACTCTTTACAAATGTTGGAAATTGAAAATCGCGCAACACAAAAATTTAAAACGAAAAAGATAAAGGGAGAGATAAAATTGACACGATGATTTATCCTGGTTCTCCCACTGTAGGTTACGTCTAGCTTATATGTACTATATTCACCTCAGCTGAGAGTAGGACCCCAGTTGCCTTTCTTCTGACTTCGCCAATAAGGGTCGTCATTAGTATGTGAAGTATGAGTCATGCCCAATATTCTCCCACTTGATAAATGCTTCACATGTTTCTCAAATCCCAATGCAGCTGTACACCATTCGAACTTCTCTGAAGTCACTGCTTTGGTCAGAAAATCAGCATTGTTGACCTTTATATCAACCTTCTCCAGTAATACAACCTTGTCTTCAATCTCCTCTCTAATGAAATAACACTGTATGCCGATATGCTTGGTCCTCGCATGGTGTTATGTCTGTCACATCCAACAATCATCTCTCCTTGTGCAAAGTCAAGCTCTTTGCACAACCCCCTAAACCAAATAGCTTCCTTGATAGCATATGTCAAGGCCATGTACTCAGCCTCTGTAATAGATAAAGCAACAATGTTCTGTCTCTTACTCATCCAATTGATAGCTCCATCGAATGAGAAAATAACATATTCACTTGTAGACTTTCTACTATCAATGTCACTCCCCAATCAGCATCAACAAAGCACCTCAGCTCTAGTAATGCATGTCTCTTTGAGCCCTTCATGTCTTCATAGCATAACCCGATGAGAGATGACTGCCAATCCTCTTTCCAGGTCAAGATCGGTTTCAGGTCAAAATCGACATATTAGAGCTTTGATGGATCAAGGAGCCGAAGGAAGTCAAGATTCAAGCTAAAAGGAAACCAAGGGATTGATTTTACGTTGTATCTCGCCAAATTTCTCTCTCCAGTGAGCTATTCAGCAAGAAGACATCAAAATAGCCATTTTTACAAATCTATCTCGATGGTTTGCTTGATTCATCGAGCAACACATGAGCGGGGCAATTTATCTTGATGAAATGCTCGATTCATCGAGCAACACATCGAGCAGCGTCGAAAAATAAAAGCCCATGGACCTTTCTATAAAAATAGAGTGAAGAGGGCTTCAGTAGGGACTTTTGAAGGACTGGGAGCACGATTTGAAGAGAAAGATAAAGCGATTCTGGAGAGGAATGCGAAGACAGAGTCAGAGTTTCATCTTGGAGATTAATCACCAAGTTTTTCTTATGAATTCTTGTTTCCTTTGATCTCTTGTTTATATTTTTTGCACTATGCTAGGCTAGTTTCCTTTTGTAGTTAGGGATATAGATCCAACGTGAATCTTTGTTTGGTTTAAATTGTTTCTTTAATAAATTATCTCAGATTGTTTGTGCTTTACCTTGGAATTAATTTTATTCATTTTTGTATGACTTGATCAATCATATAAGGATAAAGAGGATTACAATTAACAATGGGCATATTGGGATTTTAATCTTGACAGGGATAAACACAAATTCTTACATGATCTAGCCATAGACATGTAGGAATTGTAAACTTTTGAAATTAATTGCGCTTAAGGCTTAATTTGAAAGGAATTACTAAGACATTAGAGTTCTAATTGGATTAAAGGGTTAAAGGCACTAAGACATTAGGATTTAACTAACTAATTATTTAGAAGTTGAATTGTTTGAAATAATTGAGATAAAAAATTGTTGAAATTAATTTAAGTTAATCAGGGAGGATCGAAGGAGAAGTATACCCTAGCTACAATTTTTGTTATTGAATTCTTACTAGTCTTAGCTCTCTGCGTTATTTGTTTGAATTACTTTTAATTGCAACAGTCTTCTTATTAATTTTCCTTATTGAAAATTACTCTTCCAAACTACTTGATTTGTCCAAATTAAGGGGAATAGTGAGAATAATGATTGGTGCATTTAATCATGTGGGAGCAATAACTCTATCATCTCTTTATTACTTGTACGACTAATATATTTGTCATGATCGCAACTGACATACACCAGACTCCCAACTGCAATAGCATAAGGAGATGATGTTATATCTTCTTCTTCTTCAGTCTTGGAACACTGTCAGCCGATAACTTAGAACCAGTAGACATGGGAGTCAACACAAGTTTGCAATCAGTCGTCTTGAATCTCTTCAGAACATCCTTTATATACTTTCACTGACTCAACCATAATCTCCCGTTGTCACGCTCTATCTTAATCTGTATACCCAAGATCACATTTGCAGCACCTAAATCTTTCATTTCAAACTGCTTCGCCAGCAGTCCTTTCACAATGTTGATCATCTTCAAACTGTTTCCAACGAGTAATATGTCGTCAACATACAAAGCTAAAATAACAAAGTCACATTCTAACCTTTTCACATAAACACAATAATCAACATCACATTGGACAAAACCAAGCTTCATCACATAAGTGTTGAATTTCATGTACCACATCTTGGGAGACAGTTTCAGACCATACAGATATTTATTCAGCTTGCAAACTAGCTCTTCTTTGTCTTTTACTATGAACCCCTGTAACACCCCGTGTATACCCGGTTTGTTATCATATCATTGTATTAAGCAGCGCTTAATTTAAAAGGCGGAATTTACTTTTTCTTTTTAATTATGACGTCATTGTTATTACCAAGTTGATTACTTAATCCTTTTTCAAAACTTTGCATGTATGTAATTTGCAATAAAAGCTAGATACACTGAATAACCTCACATATAAATAAGTGAGTATCTAAATCACGAAACCACAACACGTAGCCCAGACCATAATCCTGATACATTATACAACGCGAATTTAAATCAACATAGTCAAGTCAATGTGGCATGGACAATCCCCATGCTCACCAAATAAGGTAACAAGCCCAACATAGTCTCAACAACAAAAACATAATAATAAATATAGAACATGTTAGCATCCAAGCATAACAATATAAACAGTAAGCATATCACATCAGCTCCGGCCTTCTGTCGCCCGAGGTATCAATCCCCGAGTTACCTGAAAATGTGCCCCAACGTGGGGTGAGATCTCTAAACAGAAATCTCAGTAAGGCAAGGGGTCCTCGAGGATCTCTCCACCCCAAGCTCACTTACATGTGCAATATAAGTTCTAAAAGCAGCAAAAACAGTATAAGTTCCAAAATTAGTGCAATGCAGCAGGATAATCATGTCATGTGTGTCAAAATATCCTACTGGCCAGAGAAATGCAGGATTTATATACGTCTATAACCTACAATCAGTGCAAGACACCACTTGCACCTACCCACAGAGTCACCATATCGTATGACGTCACATACTCAGGCTTACCGTCTAGGTGGAACAACACATGCATATCATAAAGCACTTGCACATAACAACTCAACAACATTTCAAATATTCAAACATGAAAACACATCATGCATATAAACCATTCCCTCATGGGGTATGGTGGAACCAACAATGGCTAAACCGAGGACACGAAAGCTTACCTCGCAAGCTAACTATCCAACACAAGAGTTCAACCAAGTCCAAAGTCCACAACAGCACTCTCACAGTCTGTTTACACCAACAATCACATCAATATTCATATTCTAAAAGTTTAAGACATAACGACAACGTTTTCCTTTTACGTTTCATGCCATTAGGCTTCTCACAAAGCCATAAGCTCTTAATCCCATTGATTCTGACTCAGATAATTATCACAGAGGTTTAATTTAACCAAACTAGGGTCCACAAACCCCAAATGCAGTTCTGTATGCACACAACAGTCACTGTCCCGAAATTCCCAAAATATCCAGATATTTATCAGGGGCATATCCGGATATCCATATCGGGATATCTCCAACCCTATATCCGGATATCTCCAACCCTATATCCGGATATCAATATTCGGATATCATATCCGGATATTTCGCGAAAGAATGCAGTTTCTGTATTTCGCGATATATCACTCCCAAGGTTTAACTTTTAACCCTATGTAACGTCCAATCATGCATTTTTATACACATTTAGGTTCATGTTCATGTTGGTTACCTATTCAACTCATTTTACATGCCAAGACTCCACTTTTAATCAAGAAACTCATGATCAAAGGTTTAAGAACATACCTTAGGCTCAAAACAGAACAAGAGGATGCTCTTGGAGCTCACTTTGCAGCTTCAAAGGTCAGAATACTCAAGGCCACGAATTTATGATCAAAGTTTGGCCTTTTCTCTCCAAAGGTAGCTTCTTGGAGCACCCACCACTAAGGAAATGGCTCCAACACTCCCTTAAACAAGCAAGAACAGTCCTAAGCCCCCACAACAGCAACCACCACTCAACAAGAGGCTGACTTTCACCCTCCAAATACTCACCTCTAAGTGTTTGCAAGTTAAAGGGAAGAATCTATGGTAAAAGATGTGACTTTGGAGTTTTTTAAGCAAGGAAGCCAAAGGGAGAAGGTGACAACAGCTCACACTCAGAGAACCCAGTCGAAATGACTGAGTATCAGCCTAGGGTTATGTGTAAAAGGGTATTTATAGCCAGTTTAACATTAACCACACTGTGTTAGCACTAATAACTACGCTTAGCATTTTAATCCCAAACTTTGGATTCTGAACCTAGTCATTTTTCTAAGATTTTTATATTTTTATTTTATTTTTCGCAGCACTTTTCCAGAATGTGCTTTTACGTAGCCAGTATCAGTTCTGACACCAGTTCTCATTATTTTGACTCCAAACTTGTTATACTAGTCCTATATATTATTCTAGTAATATATACACACTTTTCATAATTTTTCGGGATACTTCATCGGTACGCATTTATACTGTGAGGCAAAACTGGTATCTTCACTTTTCATCAGAAAAGCAACTTTCAACATTATTAATCACTTACCATAATTATTTAAGCCTTCTCATAATTATTAAGATCAATTATGAAATTATTTTCTAATTTCACATTTAATTAATTCAATTTCCTAAATTAACGGTGCGGGTTCTTACAACCCCTCTGGTTGGTTCATGAAAATAACCTCCTCCAAATTACTATGATGGAAAGTCATCTTCACATCTAGCTGCTCCACCTCTAGGTCATATGCAGCTGCTACAGACAAAATCAGCCTTATGGAATTTAACTTTGCAATAGGTGAAACCACCTCACCATAATCAATCCCTTTTGTATATTAATAGCCCTTTGCAACCAACCGAGTCTTGTAGCGCTCAATCTCCCTATTGGCACCAACCTTTTTCTTGAACATCCACTTGCAACCAATTGTCTTTCGGTCTGCAGGTAGTTTCTCCAAACTCTAAGTTTGATTTTTATCAGAGACTTTATCTCATCTTTCTTTGCTTCCTCCTACTGTTTGGCATCCTCCGAGTTCTTAGCTTGTCTTACAGTGATTGGATCATCACCTGTAATATTCAGGGCACAACTATTATCACTAGCACAGAGAATATAGTTTTCAGGTGTATACCTCTCAGATGATCTTCTTTCCTTTGTGGACCTCCTCGGTATTGATGCTTCAACTTTAGCCTCAATTTCAAAATTTTCATCTTCAACCATATTATGTTCAGCAGCTTCAGAATTTGAACTTTCCACTACAACATGTGAGTTTACTACATCTTCTATCAAACCCACATCTAACTCCACAGTTTGTGGCTCTTCAGGAGCTTTCAAAAAACTCTCATTCGGCTTAGATTCCCTGAACACGTCTCTGTTGTAAGTTACACTTCGAGTATTAGGATTCCAACTTATACCCTTTGACGTCATCCTTGTAACCAATGAAAATGCACTTCTCGAATTTACTGTCAAGCTTGCTTCTTCTCTCCTTGGGTACAAGCACACCAAACACTCTGACATGAGATATGTCTAGTCTCTTCCCAAAAAATGCTTCATGCAGAGTCTTTTCCTTCAAGGTCGATATAGGATATCTGTTCTTTAGATAACAAATAATAGTCACTGCTCCGCCCAAAACTCAGCTGCCAAGCTTGCACCACTCAGCATACTTCGTGATTTCTCTATGAGAGATCAATTCAATCTTTCTACCACTCCCATTCTGTTGAGGTGCGTAGGGTGTAGATTTCTACCTTGCAATTCCATTGCTCGCAAAGAATTGATCGAAACTTCATTGAATAGAACTATCAATTCTCAGCACCTTGTTTTTTTCGGTCAAACTGATTTTCCACCAAAGCCTTGAACACACAGAATTTATCAAACACTCCATCCTTGCTAAGCAAGAAATATAACCACATATATCTGAAAAAATCTTCAGTAAAAGAAACATAATATCTCGATTTTGCATGTGATGCAACAGGTATGGGGCCAAACACATCACTTTGTATCAGGTCTAGAATCCCATCAACTCTTCCTCCTATGGAATAAAAAATATACCTGATTTTGCTCCCCTTGCAGGCAATGCTCGCAAAATCCAAACCTCATAGAGCAGCTCAGAATTCCATCCACTAGCTTCTTTGATGTCAAAGTCTGCAGACTTTTTCCTCCAATATGCCCTAGCCTCCTATGCCATAACATAGCAGTGTCCTCCTCCGCCTATTCAGTTATGTAGCTTTCACCACTGAATATTGTGTTGTTCAACAGTTTCCACAATTTACCATGGCGCTCTCCTCTTGCAATAACCAAAGCTCCATGAGTCAGCTTGCAAGAATACTTGTCACTGTTGAAATTAATACCTGCATCTGCCATATTACCAACAGATGTCAGATTTCTTGTAAGCCCTAGAATATGCATCACGTCCGACATATTTTTGATTGTTTTGTCATTCATCTTCAGCTTTACCTTTTCACGCCCTACAATAGCATGAGTCGTGTCAACTCCCATTTTGACCGTTTCGCCTGAATATGATTCATAGTTGCAGAACCACTCTCTATGAGGTGTCATATAAAATGATGCTCCAATATCAACAATCCATTTTTTGCAGTCACTATGACTGGAGAATGCCATGTACGGGTTCCCTGAACTATCTCCATCATCCTTCTTTGTACCAGAACCATAAAGTGGTGGATCATCTCGCTTCTTAGGAGGACCTACGATTTTATTTCTGCAATTCCTCCTCAGATGTCTGACCTAGAAGTGCTAAGATCAAAATTGATCTTCTGTTTGGCCGCGCCAAAAGCACGTGACCTGTTAAGTGGATTTTGAATTTCAATTGGAGATAAATATCAGTGGAAGAATTGGTGAGATTTTGGATCATATAAAAAGAAGGACAGAGCCTTGTGGAGGAAAGACATGGCTGGAGCGA